>NC_057734.1:43271797-43501878 GCF_004010195.1 Chiloscyllium plagiosum
GGTTGCAGGGGAAGGTGCCGGGAGTGGAGGTTGGGTTGGTGGGGGGTGTGGACCTGACGAGGGAGTCACGGAGGGAGTGGTCTTTTCGGAACGCTGATAGGGGAGGGGAGGGAAATATATCCCTGGTGGTGGGGTCCGTTTGGAGGTGGCGGAAATGACGACGGATGATACGATGAATATGGAGGTTGGTGGGGTGGTAGGTGAGGACCAGTGGGGTTCTGTCCTGGTGGCAATTGGAGGGGTGGGGCTCAAGGGCAGAGGAGCGGGAAGTGGAGGAGGTGCGGTGGAGAGCATTGTCGACCACGTCTGGGGGGAAATTGCGGTCTTTGAAGAAGGAGGCCATCTGGCTATGATGTATCATAGCCAAGATGGTCTCAGAACTGACCATTTCGATTGCCTCCCGGATGTCTTATACAAATCATTGACTATTGGGAACAATTATTGATGTCTGTAAGATTTATCACAGGAAGCAACTTGGAAACAGTTCTTTTCGTTTGTCCCATTTTGGTTTAAAACAATGAGAAATGACCCCGCCCCCGATTCTTATACATTTCTGAGGGAACTTGACAGGGCTGATATTGAAAGGATGTTTCTCTCAATGGGAGAGAGTATCATGGGGGGTACAGTATGAAACCAAGGGATCTCCTATTTATTTTGAAGGTGAGATTTATTTTATCTCTCAGAGGGTTGTTAGTTTGTGGAATGCTCTTTCCCAGTGAGCAGTGGAGGCTGAGTCATTTTATATTTGTCATGCTTTGTGAGATAGATTCCTATCTAACAGGGGAGTCAAAGAGGGGAGTTCCTCTTGGGGCTGATTGACTTACTCCTGGTTCCAATTCTTATGTTCTTATAATTAATCATCTTTTCTGATATTGTTACTTGAGGCTTTAAGTACATTTATTCAGTGAGGAGTCAAGCCATTCAGACCAGAAAAATGTCAGGTTCAACCACTAGCCTGTGATGTGATTGGCTGAATTCAGATTGTTTTGGGGTACAATTCCTTGGCTGTATTCCACCTCATAGTACTCCACTCAGATGGTTTGTTAACATGCCTTTGCAGCCAAGCCTGTTAAAATCGCCATTTGCATATTTTTCACCTGGATTGTGATCAAGGGAAGGAAACTAGTCATGGCTTCACTTTTCCCCAGCCTTAGAGTAACTGCAACCAATTACAACCAGCCGTGATCGACTGCTGTCTGCCTGTTGGCCAACCCAGAATAGACCAGAATCAAAGTTCTGTATACAACATATTTCGGCTGAATGGCCTATAGTTTACATGTGATTCTATGTAAAACTTGGACCTTTACTAAATAACCTAAGATTACTATTTGTAAGGAATCCATTGATTTTTTTTGGTGAAATAGTTCTCTTTTTATCATCTTACAAGAACCAAATTACTTTTATTCAGGGCAGACAGATTTGTTTTTGTGTGCTTTTCTTTTGAAGTCACTAACACCTACTTTCAAGCCTTTTGAAATCATGTTCTGCACCTTTATAGTTATGTTGAAAAGCACAGTTTGTGACTTTTAAGATGCAAGGATTTACTTTTGTTACAAGCAACCAGAGAAAAGGATATCTCACAATGAGTATAGGATCATTTTTACCATCAGCTCACCTTTGATTATATCTGACAAGTTTTGGCCACCCGCCACATCTGACCTTGTTTATGTCATACACCCGGCAAAAATATAAGTTCTATTATACAAGTCCCCAGATTGCTTCCCAAACATGTTGAAACGAATCTCACATTGCCTGCTGTTTAGACCATAAGACATAGGAGTGGAAGTAAGGCCATTCGGCCCATCAAGTCCACTGCGCCATTCAATCATGGCTGATGGGCATTTCAACTCCACTTACCCGCATTCTCCCCGTATCCCTTAATTCCTTGTGACATCAAGAATTTATCAATCTCTGCCTTGAAGACATTTAGTGTCCCGGCCTCCACTGTATCTGCGGCAATAAATTCCACAGGCCCACCACTCTCTGGCTGAAGAAATGTCTCTGCATTTCTGTTCTGAATTTACCCCCTCTAATTCTCAGGCTGTGTCCACGGGTCCTAGTCTCCTCGCCTAACGGAAACAATTTTCTAGCATCCACCCTTTCCAAGCCATGTATTATCTTGTAAGTTTCTATTAGATCTCCTCTTAACCTTCTAAACTCTTTACCGACCTTATTGACCATGCTTTGTGCATTTACACATATACACTGTTAGCCTAATTTAGAACTTGATGAATTAATTCAGCTGTCAGCTATGGCTCAGTTGATAGTAGCCTTACCTTGAATCATAAGATTCTGAGTTCAAAGTCCGCTTCAAGGCTTGAGTACAAAAATCAACTCTGACACTCCAGTGCAATACTGAGGGAGTACTGTATTATGGCAAGGGCTATATTTCAAATAAGACAGTAAACTGAAGCCCTGTCTGTTTACTTGGCTGGATTTAAAGGATCTCATAGTACTATTTGGAAGGAGCTACCAGACTCCTGGTCAATATTTACCCCTCAATCAACATCACAAAACAGGCGTTGCGTCATTATCACATTGCTCATTATGGGTGTTTGCTTCACATAAATTTGCTGTCACATTCCCCTAGATCACGACAGTAAAAATACTATATTGCGATGCCTGGTAGTCCTGGATAATGTAAGCAAACACACATCTTTTTTTTAACCTGTTGATGTGACCTAACTGATTTCTTGCCTGAATGTTTTCCGCTTCTTGCAATCCTCTGAGCGATTTGTTTAACCTTCCTACGTCCAATTTCCACTTCCCCTTACAAATTACTTTAAACTTTTCCTGAAAACACGAGCAGGTGAGGACATTGGTTCCAGCTCTGATCAGGTGTGATCCACCTGACCTTTATAGTCCAACCTCTCCTGAGAACTAGTCCCAGTGTTCTGGGCACCTAAAGCCCTCCCTCTTGCAACATCTATTCAGCTAGGTGTAGGTGTTCACACAGGGCTGTTAAATAGGGATCTCCAGGATTATGACCCAGTGACAATGATGGAGCAACAATGTACTTGCAAGTCAGGATGCTGTACGATTTGGAGATGGCCACAGTTTCCATGTGCCCTTGTCTTGCGAGGAGGTATGGGGTAGGTGTTAGTTGCTGGATAAATCTGCTGAGACCTGAGGTGACCCATGTTTTTGTTGTTATCCTGACAGAATTATTTTTGTCTGTGTTCATTGTTGATAACGGCGAGATAATCTTTTCATAAAATGATCCTGTGCTATATGTCTAACCTTTGCCAATGATGAACAAAAAAGTAATTGTGGTCAGTTCTATTGATCAGCATCTGCCAGCAACATAAAGAGGAGGTCGTTTTGATCGTCGTTCAGTTGCTATGGCATTGGCTGACTCATCATTCTCTCTGCAGAGTAGAAACCAGACGATTCCAGCAAAGTGATAACTGGGTTTTGCTCTTTGTGAAAGACTTATTATTGCTAATAAAAGCTTCCATTTATCATCTTCCTGTGCTTATGTAAACTCAGAAAATTGGAATGTAGACAGGAAGTGGACGTGACATGCCTGCTGATAATTATACTGCATCATTTCTGATACAAAGGATTCTTCCCCGATTTGATTTTTTGACATTGCTATGGGGTACCTCAACATTTTATAATTAATTTCATCTGATCTGGCCGCACTTGTTCTGTGCCAGCATACTTTATTTATATTCCCCTCACAATGGCTCTCTCTTGGCTGTGCAATGGCCTCACTTCCATTCCTAATAACTTCTGCCTTCTTTCGCAGTGCTTCTAGATTTCAGTTTCAGATGCAGAACATGCTCAAGAGGTGAATGAGGGCTGTAACAGTTGGAGCAACCCAAATTTACTCCGTTCTAGAACCGGAATGGTGCATTTTCATTATCACCATAGTAACAATATAAAAAAAACTTCTAGACTGCTTGATGATATTCAGTATGCAATTTTCACCCCCCATCTTTTGTAGATGGGCTGCCAGTTTTACAGGCAATGGAAGCCAACACAGCAGCCTGGAGTAAGAGGCAGAGGCAGCCACAATAGGGAGGGGAGCAGGTGAAATTGTCATCCTGTGGGCTTAAGATCGTAAAGTCGAGTTACATGGAATTTGAGTGGATTTGTTACCCGTGGAAGATGGGATAATGGGAAGTAAAAAGAAAATGGAAAAAGATCTGCAACAATGTACAATTGGAACAGCCTCTAAGACATTGTGAGGCAAAATAAATATAGAGGAGAAAAGTGAATGTGAGAAAAATCATACAACATCGCGTGCGTGAGTGTGAAAGATAGGGAAGAGCGTGCATGTGAGAAAATCAGAATTTGAGAAAGAGAGAGAGAGAGAGATGGGGGTAAAGCATATATGTGAGAAGGCCACAGTGTGTGTCAGGAAGTGCAAGAAATCAGGAAGCCACTGTGAGGGGGTTCTTTGGTGTCTTCGATGTGGCAGATTGCAGTATGAAGGCACATCTTTGCTGAGGAAGAGATTAAACTCTATCCTCTGAAATACAAGTTGTGAAGATGGCAGAGAAAGGGAAGTAAACTATAAAGCAGCACACTGTTGCTGTTTACTGGCTGTGTTGCTTGACAAATAATCCAGAGAACTGGCCTAATAATCCAAGGATGTGTGTTTATACCACATTGTGGGATCTGGGGAATTTAACCTCAGTTAACTAAATGAATCTGGATTAAAAAGATAGTACCGATGGTAACCAAGCAGCTACCAGATTTTTATAAATTAATTAACTTAGTTGATTTACGTACTTTAGGGAAATAGATCGATTATCCTTATTGGGTATGCTTTACAACATGATTCCAGACGACAAAAATGTGATTGACTTTTAACTGTCTATGAAATGGTCTAGCAAGCTGTCCCAGGCCATCGAAAAAAAGAGGTAACACCGGCTCAAGGAGCTTGAAGAAATACATTGTTATAAATAACCAATGCACAGGAATTATTTTCAAGCTGCAATCTCTGTTTGTGGTTCTGATGACTGTTATAAACTACTCAAGCTTGCTTCATGCTTTACAACTTCATTTAATCCCTCAATTAAATTACAGCCTGTAACTCATTCCCAGTGATCCATTAATCTCTATGTAAACTGTCTGACCTTTGCTTGTAGCTTAGTGGAAAAAAGCATGATAAACCAGTGTACTTCGAAGACATTAAAAGCCAGAGGGTTCCAAGTTCATTACCAGGTCTGTACTATTGGCTTGTTTCAGTGATTGCAATTGAGGTTCTGCAAGTTCAGCTGTAATGCTTTTAAATGTTTTTATTTTCTGTGGGATATGAGTGATGTTAGCAATGTTAGCATTTGTTGTCTATCCCTAATTGTCCTTGAACTGAGTGGCTTTCTTGACCATTTCAGAGGGCAGTTAAGTGTCAGCATTGCTGAGAGGCTACAGTATTATGTTGGCCTTTCTTCCCTAAATGGCACTGGTAAACTAGGTGGGACATTAAAACAGTTCACAATGATCACACGATTGCCATTAGATGGGTTTTCATTCTAGACTTCTATTGAATTTATTAAATTCAAATGTCATCATCTGCTATGGTGGAATTCGAACCCTGGGGCCGCAGCAAACATTTCAATATCTGTTACTGAAATCTGTGAGCATCGACGAGGCAGTCCGAGTGCTGACTCACGGCTGCAGTGGCGGAGGTGTGTTTGGGTTCCCGGTGGGAGTCTGCATCCAGCATAGATTCATGGAAATGGTAGCAGAGGCAGGTTTGGGCCCAGATTGAGACCCGATAACATTGGCAGCATCTGCATCAGTGAGGTAGACCTGAGGCAGAGTCGGGTTTGGGCTGGTGCGGTATTTGGCAGGGTCAGTGGTGTCAGCATTAGTGAGATCCAGCGAGGACTCATAGTGGCGGGAGCATCAGTGGAGGCAAGGTGGTACCGAAGAGTGGAGATTTTTGTTCTAGCAGGGGCAGCACTAGGCCCATGGCAGAGGACCTAACAAGAAGGACTGTAAACTTCTTGTAAATTAATGAACACTTTCTCATTTTTTAAAATTTTTCTTCCTTTATATTCTATGTTTTGCTTTATTTTTGTGTATTTTAGTGTGGCGCCAGAAAGCAGCAGCACTATACACCACTTTTCACTGTATTTTGTAACAAAATCCACGTGACAATAAATAAATAAATAGTACATCAATAGGACATTAGCCTGGATCACTGGATTACAAATCCAGTGCTTTCTCATTTTAAGTGTTTAAAGGCTTGTTCGCACTCATTGGCAAGGTTTCCTAATATAGAATTCTGAAGAATTGGCTGAGATATTGCCAGTACTCATTGTACTGACTGTCTTTTTCCTCGTCCTTGCTCTGAGTTTTGGGTCACGGATTTCTATTAGGTTTGTATTGCACTAGTTTGCTATTTCCTTCTCCAGGATGGCTGAGCAGGAATCTCTCCCAAACTTAGCACCTCCAATGACATGCATTGGGAATGATTTGCAGGCTGACAACCAAGCTGTTTCAATGACCAACAAGTCCTAGAGTGGGACACAAACCCGAAGTTCCTGACCGAGAGATAGGGAGGCTAGTCACTCCAGCACAAGACCTCCATCTCCAGTACACTATACTCTCACAATAGTTTAGTGTCTTCAGGGCAGGAAGAAAACTTTTTAACCTCCTGATTCTATGAGAGGAAAACCCTCTCTGGGACTTTTGTTTATACTCCAGTTTGTAATTTCTAGGTAATCTTTCGAAAAAGAAAGATGTCCATTTATACAGAACTTTTCACAACTTCAGAACATCTCAAAATGCTTTACAACAGCATAGTCGACCTGATGATACTATTGGAAATGTGTCAAGGAATTTGTGCACTGCAAATTATACTGTTAATGGTAGGGCCTTGGGTAGTGTTGTAGAACAGAGGGATCCAGGGGTTAAGGTACATAATTCTTTGAAGTTTGCATCACATGTAGACAGGGTGTTTAAAAAGTTGTTTAGAATGCTTGCCTTCATTACTCAACCCTTTGAGTATAGGAGTTGGGAAGTCATGTTAACATTGTACAGGACATTAGTGAGACCTTTTCTGGTGTTCTGTGGCCAGTTCTGTTATAGGAGAAGTATTATTAAGCTAGAGAGTGTTCAGAAGAGATTTAACAGGATGTTGCCCGGTGTGGAAGGTTTGAGTTATAAAGAAAGGTTGGATAGGCTGGGACTTCTTTCATTGGAGTGTAGGAGGTTGAGAAGCAACTCTATACAGCTTTATGAAATCATGAGGGTGGTTGCCTTTTTGCTAGCATGGGGGATTTCAAGACTTGGGCCATATTTTTAAGGTGAGAGGAGAGAGATTTAAAAGAGTCATAAGGGGCACATTTTTTACACAAAGTGTGGTTCGTGTGAGAATGAACTTCCAGAGGACTTGGTGGATGTGGATGTACGTAAATGGGAAAGGTTTGGAGGGATATGAGCCTGAGGGATATCAGGCAGGCAGGTCTACTTTGGTTTGGGATTATGTTTGGCATAGGCTAGTTAGACAGAAGGGTCTGTTTCTGTGTTGTATAACTCTATGACTAACATGTTTCAGCAATGTTGTGTGATAAATATTGAAGGCTGTCCTTCAAAATTGTTACCTGAGATTTTGAGATTTATTACACACCTCTGGAGCAGGTGGGACTTGAACCTAGGCCTTCAAGTCTGGAAGTAAGGACACCAGTACTGCACCTCAAGAGCCCTAAATATTCCTGTATATGATCTCTGTGATAAGCATTTGCCAATGCTGACATGTGATATTAATTGTTAAAACGATTGCTGATTGTTTACCTAAGGTGAATGTCACAAAGTTGTTGAATCTGTCCGCAGTTGCAGGTTTTGGCCATGGAGTGTCACCCTGGGGCAGTCTATATTTTTGATACGGAGTACAGACAATATCTGCAAATACAATCTGATTTTCTGATGCCTGAGAGACTCTCTGGACTGCCTTGTACCTCAATGCTCCCATGTTTATTAAGATTTTAATTATTGCTTCCCCACCATCCACTGCCTCAAACATTGCTTTTGGTTGACTGCTAGGAACATGGACTTGTCCTCCTGCAAATTGGAGCTCATCATTTGGCCATCAATTAAACATCTCCACTCTCAGTCACCCTACCCCATCTCTTTCTCTCTCTCTCTCTTGATCATTCTCTCACCCAACGCATTCCTCCCACCTCTCTTACTTGCTCTCTCTTACTGTCCCTGACTTACCCTCTTGCCTGAATATTCTCATGTCTCTTACTCCCCTCCTTTGTATCCCACCATGCCTCTCCCCATTTTCTATCTCATCACAGCTTTTCCTTACGTCTCTCTCTCTCTCTCTCTCACTACATCCCTTTGTCCTCACCTCTCTCCAATGTCTCTCCCCTCTGCTCTCTATCTCACTCACTCCCTTCACTTCTCTTTCTCTCTTCTCCCCCTTCTCTCTCACTCCCCTCTTTTCTCTCTCTCCACTTCTCTCTCTCTCTTTCTCTCCCTCTCCCTCCCCCTCTCTCCACCAACCTTCCCCTTCTCTCTCTCTCCCCTCCCACCTCTCTACCTTTCCCACCTCTTAAGAACATAGCTCATGGCTCACAGCAAAGACATATACCAGTGAGGAAGAAGGATTTTAGAAAAAGGATCAGCAAACTAAGGTTAACGAGGGAAGTTAAAGATAGCATCACATTGAAATTGGAAAAAACCTACAATCTAGCAAAGACTTAGTGGTAAACAAGAGGATTAGGAAAGTTTTTAAAACCAACAAAAGACAACCAACCAACAAAAAAAAAGGGATAAATAAACTTTAAAGATAAAGTTGGAAGAAGTATCAAGACAGACATCAAGAACTTCTTTAATTACACAGAAAGAAAAAGAGAAACCAAAGTCACCATAGGCATCTTTGAATATGAGGCTGTGTAAATAATGGAAACCAGGATAGAATGGAGGAATTGAATACCTAAGCTATTTGCATCAGCCTTTACATTAGAAGAGAGTAATAACGTCCTAAAATTGCTAAATATTTGAAGGGGCAAAAGGAGAGGAAATAAACATAATAACCATAACTGAAGAAACAGTCCTAATGGAATTAGGATATTAAAGATAGTAGTTACAGAGATAGTGAATGCACTGGCAGTAATCATTCAGGAATCGTTAGATTCTGGAAACCATCCTAGAGTATTGAAAAACTGTCAATGTAACCTCTTTATTTGAAAGGGAAGGAGACAAAAAAAAAAACTAAAGGCCAGTTAGCTTAATTCATTTATTGGGAAAATGTTAGACTCTATTATAAAGGCTGTAATAGTCAAACATTTAGAACAACATAACATGACCCAACAGAATCATCATATCTTAATGGGAAAATTATGCCTGACAAATTTACGAGAATTCTTTGAGGAAGTTACAAACAGGGTAGATAAAGAAAAAGTGGTGGATAGAATTTGTTTGGTTTTTCAGAAAGTGTTTGGTAAGGTGCTACGCATTAGGCTACTTAATAAGATAACAGTCCATGGTGTTGGAGGTAGTGTATTAACACGGTTAATGGAAGATAGAGAGTTGGGTTTAGAGAGCTATTTTCAGGATGACAACCTCTAGTGAGTGGTATGCCACAGGAATCAGTGCTGGGGGCTATAATTATTTACAATATATGCTAATGGCTTGTTGAGGGAACAGAATTTACTACAGCCAACTTTGCAATTGACACAAAAATTGACGGGAAGACAATTAATGGGGATGACAAAGCATCTGCATAGGATTATAGACGGGTTAACTGAGTGGACCGAAACTGGACAGATGGAATAGAATGTGGAAGTGTGAGCTTATGCACTTTGGCAAGGAGAATAAAGGAGCTAAATATTATTTAAGTGAAGAAAGACTGCAAAAAGTTACAGACCGGAGTCCTCATCCATGAATCACAAAAAGCTGGTATCCAAGTTCATTGGATAATTGGAAAGGCAAATGGAATGTTGGACTTTATTTCAAAGGGAATGAATTATAAAGGTAGGGAGCTTTTGCCAAAGCTATACAAGGCACTAGTTAGATTGTAGCTGGAATACTGTAAACAGTTTTAGGCCCCTTATCTAAGGAAAGATGTACTGGCATTGAAGGCAGTCCAAAGAAGCTTCACCAGGCTGATACCGGGTATGGAAGGTCTGTCTTCTGACGAGAAATTGGGTAGATTGTTGTGCTAATTGGAATATGGAGGAATGAGAGGTGATCTTATTGAAACACAAGATTCTTAGAGGACTTGACAAGATAGGTGCAGAAAGATTGTTTCCCCTTGTAAGAGATTCTAGGACCAGAGGGCTCAAACTTGGAATAAAGGCAGAGATGATGAAGAATTTCTTCTCTCAGAGTGTTGCGAATTTGTGGATTTCTTGACTGTAGAACGCTGTTGAGGCTGGGTCATTACATATATTCAAGGCTAACATAGGCAGATTTTAACTGTTAGGGAATCAAGGGTTATGGGGAAAAAAGCAGGAGTGTGGAGTAAAGGATTATCACATCAGGTATGAATGGCAGAACAGATTTGTTGGTCTGAATGGTCTACATTTATTCCTATGTGTTATGGTCCCTGACTCTCCCCACCTTTCTCTGTCTCTAACCCTGACGTGCCATGTACCTCTCTCCCCTCAACTCTCTAGTCTGTTCCCTCAGCTCTCTACTCTGTCTCTGTCCTCTTATTTTTCATTTTCCTGCTCTCTGTTTTTTCTCTCTTTCCTTTCTTCGCTCCTCTATTTCTTCCCTCTTAGCCTGTCTCTCTCCTACTCTCACTCTCTCTCTCTCTCTCTCTCTCCCTCCCTGCCCTTTATATTTCCTGCTGTTTTCACCTACAGCACAACTTGAAAATACTGCATTTCTACAAAAGCTTGGAGATAGTGAGGACTGCAGATGCTGGAAAGTCAGAGTCGATAAAATGTGGAGCTGGAAAAAAGCACAGCAGGGCAAGCAGCATCAGAAGAGCAGAGGAGTCGACATTTCAGGCGTCACTCTTAATGAGTCCCCATGAACAGCTCTGCCCAAAAAGTCAACTCTCCTACACCTCCGATACTGCTTGTACTTGTTCCAGCTCCACATTTCTATAAAAGCAGTTGACTTCCTTTATAGTGTAACTTTTTTTTATTTCTCTGCAATGTGCCAGTGAGCCTGAGTGTCCTTCCATTAACTAATTGCAAGGGTCATACATCTCTTTGTTTTATACATCAGTCATTTCAGTTTTCAGAATGTGTTTGTGGCACAGTGGGCATAAGCAGCTGCTACCAGACAGAACTTGTTCTTAAAATCCATAAATTTCACAGCATAATCCAACTGCATAAAATTACTTTTTAAATAGCTATCTATAAATACCATATTTCAGCAAAGTGATTCACGCCCACAGACATATGTGATTGTAATGTGTGTTAAGGCACTTTCTCATTGTACTGTGCATTGTAATTGAGAAGTCAGGATTCTACATCCAACTGTTTCCATTATTGGGTAGGAGTTCTCCAAGAATGTTTACCTATATTAACTCGTCTTTGGATTCCACTGAAATACTCTTCAGAATGAAACTCACTATAAAATGGTGTTGCAGCTTATCCCAGGATATAAAGCTTGTGTGGTGCAGGCATTTGTTATAAAGAGAGAAGGAAATACAAGGCACAGAAGGAAATCCCACAGGTATTCAGAAAGAATGAGCTATCAGCACCACTAGAGTGTTGGGAGGAGGAAATTGGGTAAACTTTCACTTGATGTGATAGAGCAAAGTACGTGATACAAGAGTCAGCAGCTTGTTTTGTATGTGTGTGTGTGTGTCTCTCTCTCTCTCCCTCTCTCTGTCCATTTTTAAATTTCTGTTGTAGTCTGCCGACCTGCTATTATCCAATTTACACCAATGCAGCAAGTTATAATCTACCTCAAGTGTGCTGGGTGGTGTAGAGGGGGATCAAGAGGGGGAAGTTGAATGGATATTGACCATACAAACACTGATAAAATAAGGAGGGAAGCAACAGAAATAAAGGAGAGAAAAGAGGATGATTGACAGAGGGTATATTTCCTCAGAAGAGAAGAGCATATTTAGGGACCATCTATTTCTTAAGTTCTGATACTGATCAACAAGGGAGTTGGAAGGCAGGGAGATGTTCTGACCAGCAATACTCTTGCTGTAGGTAGAGTAGGATTGATGGGCCAATTGGCCTGCACCTATTTCTTATGATTAAATAAGATCGTCACCAAGAAATCGAATACGGAATTCGGACTAAACTTCTTCAACCAAAGAATGGTGAGAATGGAACTTGCTACAAGAGGAAGTGGTTGTAATAAATACTACAGACACAATTAAGGGAAGCTAAACAAATATATGATGTGAATAAATAGTAATGATGGTAGACTTATATAAGAAAGTCAACTGACATTGACTGGTTGGGTTGAATAACTGTTTATCCTACATAACTTGAATAATTGCATTTGGACTGCAGCACTTCAATATGGCAGCTCACTCTCAAGGGTAGCTAGGGCCAGGCAATAAATGTTAGCCAGCCAGTAATGCCCATGTCCCACAAATGAATAAACTTAAAAAAAAATTTTCAGGTCATTTTGAACCTGATTTTCCAGACTTTCACTAGTACTGGGGGATTTTGTTTTGATAATGGACAGGGACAACAGATTTCCTATTGAAATTATTGAAAGAAAATCTCAAAGATTGGTCTAGTTTTCTTATAGTAAATGATAAAGAAACTGAGTGAATTGCATCAGTGAAATCAGCACACATCTTGAATGCAGTACTTGTAATAGGTAGAGGTCAACGTTAGGACGTGATTTATTTGCAGGAAATGAAGCAAAGGCAATTCAATTTGTTCTTTTTTCATATGGTACTGGATTTTCCTTAGCTACAACTTCAGGATAGTATTCTTTATAGAGCATAAAATGTTCACTTTACCTCCCAGTTAGATATGCACAAAGAACAGCAGCAAACTAACATAATTAAGACATTGCTAGCCTCAAAATACTGAGGCTATCGATTAAGAGCAGATTAAAATTGCAAACCCAGGCATTAGACTAGAATTTGCTAGATCAGGGAATCAAGCAGCATCTGCTCTGTAAGCTCTAACAAAATTCTTTTCTTCGCTCAAAATTGTTGAAAATGCAAGCTCGTAACAAGCATTAACCAATCAGATATCAGAATTGAGAAATAAGCACTGGGAGGACTGATGAGGAAGGCGTATTGGTCATCTAACACAATATCTCCTGATGTAGCTCAGGGTCATTCATTGTTTATAATGCTCCTGTGAAGTGCTTTGGGATTTTCATAGAATTCCTAGTGTGGAAGCAGACTATTTGGTACAACAAGTCCACACCGACACCCTCTGAAGAGTATCCAACCCATTCCCCTCTCCTATCCTATTACTCTACATTTCCCCCGACTAATGCCTACACATCCCTGAACACTATAGGCAATTTAGTATGGCCAGTTCACCTAATGTCTTCCTTATGTTAAAAATGCTGTGGTAATTATTGCATCATGTGAATAAGTGAATGTCAAATTCAGGAAGGAAAATATAGAGAAGGAAAGAAAAATTAGATTAAAAGAGAAAGGAGGAGGAGCACAAACATGAAAAGCAACCTAAAAGAAAGATTGATTTTAATATGAGTGAAATTCTGCATTTGTGATTGTTAATTTGCAGTGCCAGACATAGATTGGCAGTCATTAGCACTTAGGGAGTACTCATTGCTATAATTTTTCATATTCTCCTTCAGTTTAGGGAGCTGTTGGTATACTGATAATGTCACTGGACTAGAATTCTATATCCTCGGCTGATTAATCTGGGGACACGGTTTTGAATCCCACTACAGATGATGGTGAAACTTGAGCTCAAAATATGAAATAAAAAGCCATCCTAATGGTCATCGCATAACAATCTGGTTTACTAACATTCTTCAGAGAAGGAAATTTGTTGACCTTGACTGATCTGGCATAGATGCAGTTCCAGACTTGATTCTTGACTGCCATTTAAAATGCCCTATTGAGCCACTAGGTTGTATCATACTGCTATGATGCCTAAACCTAAGGACTGAAACCGGATTGCCACCTGGCAGTGATCTAGGCATAGAAGCAGCAATGTCAAATGCAGCCATGTCGGTCCTGCAAAACCTACTTTTCCAATATCCAGGGCCTGGGCCAATATTGGGAGAGCTGTCCTGCAGACCAGACAAGCAACAGATTGACATAGACATACACACAGAGTCATGTCTTACAGACAATATCCCAGACACCACCCTCATTATCTCCCCTGAGTTTGTTCTGTCACACAGGCAGGACAGCTCGGTAGTGTACAGTTGAGATGGAGTTGCCATGGGAGTCCTCAACATTGATTCTGGATTCCATGAGGTCTGCTGTTTCCCTGCTATCAGTCTTCCCCCACCCCCCTTTAAGGTGAGGAATCAACAATCTCTCCATATTGAACACTTGGAGGATGCACTGAGGATAGCAAAAGCACATAATAAATTCCAGTTTGGAGACTTCAATGTCCATCATCAAGAGTAGCTCAGCAGCACCTCTCCTAACCAAAGCTGGTTGACTCCTAACGGACACATGTAGCAAGTAGTGAGGGAATCAAGAACAAGGAGAAGTATGCTTGTCCTGGTCTTCACCAATCTACCTCTCGCAGATGCATCTGTTTATAATAGGTTGAGGTAATCACCACACATTCATTGTGGAGACGAAGCCCCACCTTCACATTAGCGCTATCGCACTAGATGAGACAGATATTCAAACAGATCTAGCAACACAAAACTAGACATCCACTGTAGCCACCAGAGGTAGAATTATATTCAACTATAATTTGTAACCCCATGACCAAGCTATTCTCCATTTTACCATTTCTATCAAGGGATTAGCCAGCAGCACCTCATCGATGTCCAGTTTAGAGCTGCTAAATCTATTCTAAATTTATCCCATTGAATGTAATGAGGAGATAGTTAAATTCTCTCATGTTGGAGATGGTCATTGTCTGGCACTAGTGTGGCATGAATGTTACCACTTCTCAGCCCAGACAAGGTGTTATTCAGGTCTTGCTGCGTCATAATCTGAAATGTCATGAATGGTGCTGAACATTGTGCAATCCAACAGTGAATGTCCTGATCCTGACTTGGGGTGCAGGGGTCACTGATTAAGCAGCTGAAGAGTGCTGGGCTCAGGATACCACCTTGAGGAGCTCCTGCAGGGATGTCCTGGAACTGAGATGTTTGATCCCAATAAACACAACCATCTTCTTTTGCGTTATGTATGACTCTAACTAGTTTTCCTTCAGATTACCATTGACTCCAATTTTACTAAGATTCCTTGATGCTACATTTAGTCAGAATCTGCCTGTGGTAATTTACCAGGCCAGCTTGATCATCTTTTTTAAATTCAATTTTACAGCTTGCTAGGTAGATGCTACTGTTGTGGATGTACTGGAACAACTACGCTAGAGATATGGTCAGTTCTGGAGAACAAGTATTCCATACAGTTGCTTGAATGTTGTCAGGGCATATAGCCTTTGCAGAATCAAGTGCCTTCAGCAGTTTCCTGATTTCAAATGGAGTAAGTTGAATTGGCTAATCTGACATCTATGATGCTATGAAATGGTTGGTTTTGGGCTAATAAGTGACGACGAGCATTTGTGCCTCACGAGTGCCAAGCATTAACCATCTCCAACAACTGTCTCCTCTCTCGATATTCAACAGCATTACCATTGTTGAATACTCCAGCATCAAGACTCTGGTAGTTACCATTGGTCAAAAACCAAATTGGACAAGGCACATATAAAATTTGTGGCTACAAGAACAGGTTAACATTACAAATTCATCTCTTGACTTTGCAAAGTCTGTCCAGCATTTCCAAGGCATAAGTCAGAAGTTTGTTTGAATGCTAAACACTTGCCAGGATGATTACAGCTTCAACAACGCTGAAGATTGTGCCATCCAAGACAAACGAGCCTGCATGATTGGTACCAATCCATCACTGGCTTGGCAACACTCTCTCCATCACTGACACACTGTGACAATAGTCTGTATCACCGACAAGGTGCACTGCAGCAACCCGCCAAGGTTCCTCAATGTTACCATCCAAACCCACAAACCCGACCACCCATCAGAATAAAAGCAGTAGATTAATGGAAACACTGCTATCTGTAGGTTCCCCTCCAGCCACAAACTAGTCTGATTTGGATTTATATTGCCATCCCTTCACTGTTGCTGGATCAAAACCCTGAAACTCCACCCAAATAGCACAATGATTATACATTGACGAAAGCATATCAAATTGACTCTCATCACCTTTAGAATGGACAACAAATGTTGGCTTTTGAGAGATGCTCACATTCCATATACAAGTTTTTAAAAATTCTATTCTACTTTGAGTTGAAAAATAACTCTTTTCATCTTTCAGTTTTTCAGACTGGAGGCCTGTGACCAGTGGAGTGCCACAAGGTTCGGTACTGGATCCACTACTTTTCGTCATTTATATAAATGATTTGGGTGTGAGTGTAAGAGGTATGGTTGGTAAGTTTGACACCAAAATTGGAGGTGTAGTGGACAGCGAAGAAGGTTGCCTCAGATTACAATGGGATCTTGACCAGATGGGCCGATGAACTGAAGAGTCGCAGGTGGAGTTTAATCTAGTTAATTGCGAGGTGCTGCATTTTGGGAAAGCAAATCTTAGCAGGATTTATACACTTAATGGTAAGGTCCGAGGGAGTGTTGCTGAACAAAGAGACCTTGGAGTGCAGGTTTATAGCTCCTTGAAAGTAGAGTAGTAGGTAGAGAGAAGAAGAAGGCGTTTGGTATGCTTTCCTTCATTGGTCAGAATATTAAGTACAGGAGTTGGGATGTCATGTTGCAGTGTACAGGACATTGGTTAGGCCACTTTTGGAATATTGGGTGCAATTCTGGTCTTCCTATCGGAGGGATGTTGTGAAAATTGAAAGGGTTCAGAAAAGAATCACAAGGATGTTGTTAGGGTTGGAGGATTTGAGCTATAGGGAGAGGTTGAATAGGCTGAGGCAGTTTTCCCTGGAGTGTTGGAGGCTAAGGGGTGACCTTCTAGAGGTTTGTAAACTCATGAGGGACTTTGATAGGATAAACAGACAAAGTCTTTGGTGTGGGGGAGTCCAGAACTAGAGGGCGTAGGTAGGGTGAGAGAGGAAAGATATAAAAGAGACCTAGGGGGCAATTTTTTCACACAGAGGGTTGTATATGTATGGAATGAGCTGCCAGAGGAAGTGGTGGAGGCTAGTGCAACTGCAACATTTAAAAGGTATCTGGATGGGTATATGAATAGGAAGGGTTTAGAGGGATATGGGCCAGGTGGTGGCAGGTAAGACTAGAATGGGTTGGGACATTAGGTCAGCATGGACGAGTTGGACCGAAGGGTCTGTTTCCATACTGTACATCTCTATGAGTCTATGACCCATGTCTATTTCCATCTCATTTCGTCTACTGCTGAAACCTGTCCTTGTTACCTTTATATTTACGGCTTGCTGCTCATCTTCTATCCTACTGAAGAGTCATACAGCTGGAAACAGACCCTTTGGTCCAACTAGTCTATGCCGATCATGTTCCTAAGCTAAACCAGTTCCACCTGCCTGCATTTGGCCCATATCCCTCCAAATCTTTCCCATTCGTGTACTTATCCAAATTTGTATTAAACTATGCAACTGTACCTGCATCCGCTACTTTCGCTGGCAGTTCATTCCACATACTAACCACTTTCTCTGTAAAACAAAAAGCTGCCCCTCTTGTTCTTTCTTAATCTTTATCCTCTCACCTTAAGAATATGCCTCCTAGTTTTGAACTGCCCCACCTTAAGGAAAAGACCTTGGCTATTCACCTTATCTTTACCCCTCATGATCTATAAACCTCAATAAGGTCACCTCTCAACCTCCTACATTCCAGTGAAAAAAGTCCCAGCCTATCCAGCCTTCAGGTCTGGCAGCATCCTGGTAAATCTTTTCTGAACACACTCCAGTTTAATAATATCCTTCGTACAACAGGGCACCCAAAACTGCACACAGTATTCCAGAAGAGGCCTCACTAATGTCCTATACAACCTCAACATGACATCCCAACTCCTATACTCAAAGGTCTGAGCAACGAAGGCAAGCATACTAAATGTCTTCTTAACACCCTATCTACCTGTGATGCATGTTTCAAGGAATTATCTGGCTGAACTCCTAGGTCCCACTGTTCTACAACACTACCCAGGGCCCTACCATAAATTGTATAATTCCTGTCCTTGTTTGTTTTAACAAACTGTAATACCTTGCATTTATCCCAATTGAACTCCATCTGTTACTCCTCAGCCCATTGACCCAATTGATCAAGATCTCTTTGTAATCTTAGATAACGTTCTTTACTGTCCGCTATACTACCAATTTTGGTGTCATCCGCAAACGTACTAACCATCCTCCTATATTCTCATCTGAATCATTTATATAAATGACAAATAAAAGTGGACCCAATACCAATCCCAGTAGAACACCGCTGGTCAAATGTTCCAGTCCGAGAAACACCTTACTGTAAAGCTAAGTATCGTATTCAATTGGCAAGCTCACCCTGAAACCTATGTGACCTAACTTTACTCATCAGTCTACCATGTATAACCTTATCAAAGGCTTTACTAAAGTTCAAGTAAACAATGTCTAGTTGTCTGACCACATCAAGTTTTTTGGTTACTTCCTCAAAGAATTCAATCAAGTTTGTGAGACACGATTTCCATTGCACAAAAGTCATGCTGACTATCCCTAATCATGCCTTGCCTCTCCAAATGCATGTAAATCCTATCTTTCGGAATCATCTCCAACAACTTACTCACCATCGATATAAGACTCGCAGGTCTGTAGTTCCCAGGCTTCTCCTTGCAGCCTTTCTTAATTAAAGGCACAACATTAGCCACCATCGAGCCCTTCAGCACCTCACTTGTGGTTATAGATGACACAAATATTCCTGCTAGGGACCCTGCAATTTCCTCCCTAACTTCCAACATCATCCTTGGATACACTTGGTCAGGTCCTGGAGATTTATCCATCTTTATGTTTTCTAAGATCTCCAACACTACTACTTCTGTAATGTGGACTGTTTCCAAAACATTAATATTTATTTCCCTGAGTTCTCTAACCTCCATTTTGTTCTCTCCAGTATAATACTGATGCCAAATATTAATTTAATATCTCTCGCATCTCCTGAGGTTCAGGACAAAGACAACCTCGTTGATCTTTAAGGGGCCCTACTCTCTCTCTAGTTGCTCTTTTTCTCTTAATGTACTTGTAGAATCTCTTCGGATTATCCTTAACCTTACCTCTCAAGGCTTTCTAATATCCCGTCTTTGCCTTCCTGATTTCCCTTTTAAGAATGCCTCTTTACATTCTTCAAGATATTCATTTGACCCCAGTTATCCAGTTGTGCTTTTGTCCTTGATTAGAACCTCCATATCTTTATTCATCCATTGTTCCCTAATCTTCCAGTCTTAGCTTTCACTCAATCAAGAACATAATGCTTCTGAACTCTCGTTGTCACGCTTTTGAAAGGTTACAACTTGTCAGTCATTCCTTTACCTGTGAACAGCCTACTCCAGTCAGTTTTTAAAAGTTCTTGTTTCATAACAGTAAATTTGCCTTACTTCAATTAAGAGCGTTAACTTTTATGGAAGGCTTATACTTTTGCATAACTATTTTAAAACGCATAGAATTATGATCACTAATCCCAAAGCTTTCCCCTATTAACCCTTCAGTCATTTGCCCTGCCTTATTTCTAAATAAGGTCAAGTTTTGCTCCTTCTCTAATAGGAACATTTGCATATCGATAAAGAAAATTTTCTTGAACACATTTAACAAATTTCTCACCATCCAGACATTAACACTATCGCAGTCCTGGTCAATGTTTGGAAAGTTAAAATCTCAATATTTGTTCATCAATTTCCCTCTGACTTCTGGGGGCCTAGAGTACAATCCTGTCAAGGTAATCATGCCTTTCTTATTTCTAATGTTAACCCTTATATTTTCACTGGACGATCCCTCAGAAGTGTCCTCTCTAATTACAGTAATGTCTTCCTTAATCAAAAACAGCACCCCCGTTTCTCTCTCGCCTCCCACCCTATCCTTTCTATAGCATCTAAAATCCAGAACTTTGAGCTGCCAGCCCTGTCCTTCACTTAGCCTCCAACTTTCTGCAATAATGTATCCAAACTCTATTTCCCATATCCCAACATGTTCCATTTTCTGATCCCCCATCACCTCTGTCTGTCTATTTGGCAATGCCAAATGCTCATCCTTGTTTTGAAATCCCTCCATGATGCTGCCCTCCACATCTCTTTAACTTTTTTCAGTCCAACAACGATCTTCTCAAAATTCTACACTTTTTCCATTCTGGCCTCGTCAGTATTTCTGATTTTAATGACTCCATTATTTCGAAATGTGCCCTCAGGTACTTAAGCGTAAACTCTGTAATTCCTTTCCTTCTGACTCTCTGTTCTCTTCTATTAACTATCTCCATTCCTCTTTGACCACTCTTTTTGCTATTTAGATTAGATTTTTTTTTAGATTACATTACATTACAGCGTGGAAACAGGCCCTTCGGCCCAACAAGTCCACACCGACCCGCCGAAGCGAAACCCACCCATAACCCTAACCTAACACTATGGGCAATTTAGTATGGCCAATTCACCTGGCCCTGCACATCTTTGGACTGTGGGAGGAAACCGGAGCACCCGGAGGAAACCCACGCAGACACGGGGAGAACGTGCAAACTCCACACAGTCAGTCGCTTGAGGCGGGAATTGAACCCGGGTCTCTGATGCTGTGAGGCAGCAGTGCTAATCACTGTGCCACCGTGCTGCCCACGGTGTAATATTTGTTGTAATATTTTCTCATGTGGAATGATGTCAGAATTTATTTAATAATGCTACTGTGTAATATCTCATATTTAAAATACTGCAGGGATTACATAAATGCAACTTGTTGGTCATTAAGTGGAAGCCCCAGGATGTGTTCTTTTAAAATGGCATCCATGAACTGTGCAAAAGCAAAGAACTAATTTTAGAAAATGGCATGATATTCACATTCAGTGTCAGAAAACAAGCAAATCAAATTTACTTTTTAATGTTTACTTTTGAACATTGGAAAGGTTTCTTCAGTTCCTGTTTTTACAGTTCTATTCAGTAACCTTTTTATTAATTTTCTCCACAAAGTCTTCTGCATTTTTGTGCATCCGATTTTTTTTCTTCACATTGATTTTCTCCACGTTTTAATGTTTAAAGGAACGCTTCAGAAAGATGAAGTGGTTTTCATTTGGCAAAATAAATTATTTTAAGAGCCTTTCACTATAAGCAAGCCTTTAATATCTTCCTGGTTATGCAAGTTATATTCATGTCTTTCCCAAAGGTAGTTGAGGAAGGTATAGGGTTTTTTGGCATTCTAAGGATAACAAGTTCACAGATCTATAGAAAATATTTGGAGGTCAAATAGATGGAGTAGGAATTGCAGCAATAGCAGTCTGATGATGCCATTTACTGCTTGGAATATCGCATTCTACTGAGCTTTCGTACTCCGCAGTGCACCAAGCATGTGATGCTGAATATGCTTGGGCAATGTATTGATTCTAGACTGGTTGTTTCCCCAGGAGAATGATTGATAGATAGAGATCCCCATGTGCAGCATATTCTGGTGCACCCACAATGGACACCAAGTTAGGTGGCATCACAAATAATGTAGATTCAAGCAGAAAGTTGTAAATAGACATTGATTGATTAAGGGAGTGGACAAAACTGAGGGTCTTCGTAGCGAAATGCGAGGTCATCTAGCTTAGACCTAAGAGAGTTCAAAGTATGTTCTAAACAGTGAGTGTGAGAATATTGGTGTGTTTTATATTTAATTTCTGATAAAGACAAACAATAATGTAGGCAGAAACAAAAACAGAAATTGCTGTAAAGGCTGAGCAGGTGTGGCATCACCTCTGGAGAGAAATCAGGTCGAGTGACCTTCCCTCAGAACTGGTGACTTGGGTTCAGGTACAAAGTTCTTTGAAGTTTGCAACACATATAGGCAGGGTGCTTAAAAAGGCATTTAGTACCCTTCCCTCCCTTGCTCAGTCCTTTGAGTATAGGAATTGGGACGTCATGTTGAGGTTGTACAGGATGTTGGTGAGGCCTCTTCTGGAGTACTGTGTCCAGTTCTGGTCACCCAGTTATAGGAAGGATATTATTAAACTGGAAAGGGTTTAGAAGAGATTTGCCAGGATGTTGCTGGGTGTGGAAGGTTTGAGTCATAAAGAAAGGCTGGATAGGCTGTGACTTCTTTCACTGGACTGTAGGAGGTTGAGAGACAACCTTATAGAAGTTTATAAAATAATGCGGAGTATAGATAGAGTTAATGCTAGTTGTCTTTTCCCTAGGATCGGGGATTTCAAGACTAGGTAGCACACTTTTAAGGTGAGAGGAGAGAGATTCAAGACATGGGGGTAAATCTTTTACACCGTGGGTGATTTGTGTGTGCAATGAACTTTCTGAGGAAGTTGTGGATTTGGGTAAAATTACAGCGTTTAAAAAACTCTTGGTATATGAATAGGAAAGGTTTGGAGGGATATGGGCTAGGATCAGGCAGGTGGGACTAGTTTAGTTTGAAATTATGTTCAGCATGGACTAATTGGACCAAAGTGTCTGTGTCTGTGCTATAAGACTCTATGACTCTATATTACTGTCTCTATTTGTATGAATTCTGTAATAGGCAAAGGACAGAGCCTGCAGGAAGCTAGGAACTGACAAACATCAGAGATATTTGGAAATCCAACTGAGAAAATCATTTAAGAGAAGCAGCTAGATGCAATGAATTAGTAAGTAATCTAATCACCGAATGATACCATGTAGGAGACTTTTTAGCCCAGCATATTGTTTTGTTAGATTCAACCACTGCTTTGCTCTTTCCCCAAAGCTTTTTTCTTTCCTTCAAATATTTATTCAATTCTCTTTTGAATGTTACTATTTACTATTTTGTCCTGTCCCCTCTGGTTCTTTTAGGAGAAAGTGAGGACTGCAGATGCTGGAGATCAGTGTCGAGAGTGTGGTGCTGGAAAAGCACAGCAGGTCAGGCAGCATCCAAGGAGCAGGAGAATTGATGTTTCGGGCAAGAGCCCTTCATCGGGAATGAGGCTAAGACTCTGGCTTTTTTGTCAATCCCCTACATTCTGCATCATCTACCTAGCATGACTGGGAGAATGCAGAGAGGCCATTCAGAACAGAACAAGCTGTGAGGAGAAGTGGGAGGAAGGGGGCATTAGTCTAGATGGCATTTTTTTGCTTAGATTAAACATGAAGGACTGCTTCAAATTAGATACCAATAACTGCACCCGAATTTCCTTACTCACTGTGGTCTCTACCTTCCCTATGTCACTGACAATCACATTGCTATCTTGGGCATGTTGAAAAATAAAGGCAACAAGATAAACGAGCTAAGTGCAATCTAAAGGACAATCATGCCGTATTGCATTGAAACTTAAACATTTTTTTTTGCCTGCCTTAATGCTCCTGTGTCATACTGCCCTGTTGGCTACAGCATGGATGCTGGGAGACTGAAAGGGAGCCGTCAAGTTATTGTGGTCTCAGAATGCCCAGTTTCATCGACATCATTCCAGCATTAGTGGCAGTAGTCTGGGCAGCCGGATCAGCTTACAGGCAACAGCAAAGTGGCAGGAGTGCAAGTGTTGATGTTGTAACCTAAAGAAAAGATAGTAAATTTGTATTCCCTGCAGCCACTGTAATTCCAAAGGGTGGGTGGGAGGGTGTCATTCGATCCTAGTAATCAATTAGAAGATTGATGTGGTACCTTGCAATCCACTTTGAAACTGGTATCTACATCCACAGTGTGACTCAGCTGCCATCTCTGACTTCTGGTGAAATCTTCACTGGGGGTCAAGTTAGCAGCTAGATACTGCTTCATAAGTGAGCCCAATGCAGTTGACCACCATATTGATGTTATATGGGGACTCCAAGGCCATCACAAACCACTGCAGTGTATCATTCATGACTCCTCAGATACTGAAGCAGGTGGTATCCAGATGTGCCAAGATCTGGACAACATCCAGGCTTGGGCTGATAAGTAGCAAAAAAAAATTCATGTAGCACAGATGCCAGGCAATGATCACCTCAAACAAGAGAAAATATGCCCATTTCCCCTTCATAATGGTGTGACCATTGCTGAGTTCCTCACTATCAACATCCTGAGTTTACCATTGACCAGAAGCTGAACTGGACTAGCATATAAACACAGTGGCTACAAGAGCCAATCGAGAGACTGGGTTTTCTGTGAAGGGTGACTTACCTTCTGTCTCCCCAGTACCTGCTTGCTGTTTATCTACCAGGCAGGAATACTCTCCACTCACCTGAATCAGTTCCAACTCCATTAAATCTCAAGAAGTTCCACACCACCCAGGACAAAACAGTCCACTTGTTTGGCACCTAATTCACTCCTTCCATCACATGTGCACAGTAGCAGCAGTGTGTACCTCCAGAAGATGCACTGTAGCATTTCACCCATGTGTCATTGTGTCCTATAAGAGAGGGAACTGCATTAATGGATATGTTGCAGTCAGATTGAATGATATAATTTCCATGGTTAAAAGGACTGTGGTCTGTGAAATCTGTTTAATGTGGGGATGAGGTTTACATTGGTAGAGTTTGGTGCAATGTATGATTCCTAGATCTGAGGTCTAATCATTAAAGTTATTGATCGTTGAGTAATAGGCATGTGGTGAATTGCCGTGTGTCCAAGACTGGTTTTGTAGTTGATAAGATCTGACTTTGGAAGGTGCCTTCATTGACTTACATATGAGATTGTTGACATCTCTGCAATGCTGCATACAGATCGCTGGGGTGAAATACCTTGTATAGATGCCACTGCAGCCATCCATTCCCCTTGCTGTTTGAGCTTGTGTCTGGACAGCTTCTTGGCCCCAAGTGGATATAGAAAACATATTCTACTTTCCATCTTCTCCAGCATAGCCTCCATTGCAGAATATGGCAACATTAGAATGTGCTGTATTCCAGATTGTACAATTCTAGATTATTTCCCAGATCGGATTCACTTCCTGCAAAGTCAGCACCTTCTCCAACCTCATCTTCTCCCTGCCTGAAGCAGTGCTTGGAAGTTCCAATTTTGAAGACCCTGTGCAGCCAATAAACTGTACTGTTTGCTTACATCATTCGTAGTAATAATCAGACAGCATTACATTAGCTTGATTCCTGCATGTTGAGAACATGAAGGAGTAATAGCGCATTATGTCTGTGCCCCTTTTGTGGACTGTGAATTAGCCCTCGGTATTTTAGTTTTCCAATATACGCAATTGGAAAGGTATTTGAAAAAATATTCTGGCAAAAGTTAATGAATAAGTGTTTCTTAATTGATTGGTCGGTGGAAATGCTGATATTTTATCATCACTTCAGCAGTTTAAAATGTGCAGTTAATAGATCTAGCAATAAAGCAAAGCTTTGGCTGAGACAACACTATAGCTCTTTCAATTTTGTCCGTGTTTTCTTGAGGTCAACCAAGTTGTGGTTGTGCTCCTACTCCCCTTCCAGAATCAGTTTTAGTTTTAATTTTTCTGTCGCAGTTGCTGGGTTTAGAAGCTGCAGAACACCTCCCACTGTTACTCTCTCTCTTTCTCTCTGAGTTTTCTCTTGATGTTTTTCCACATGGAGTGGAGAATTGCCTGTGAGACAATCTAGTTTAATGAATTTGCATTTGTCGAGGATGTGTTTATGGAATGTTACTGTATTGGAACATTTACTGTTTAGTAGTTAAATAATCCATTATTCAGTTAAGTTTTCCAGTAAAGTTATTTCTTTTGTTGTATTTTAACTAAAGTATATGAATAAAGTGTGTTTTGCTTCAAGACTGATAGTTTGACCAATTGAATTGCATCTAAAATAGGAAAAAGTTAGGGTCTAGGCTACCTTATTAATATATTTTGAGTGGGTTTGGTCTGGTTCACAACAGCTGGTAGAACAATAAGTTGGAACTCTTGTTCAATTTTCCCATTCTGCCAAGCTGTCACTTTCCCATTAGACCATTGGAAAGAAAATTGTTCACTTACAAGCTTCTTAATGGCTAATTTGAGAGAGACACAGATAATTGATCTGCCTGCTAGCGGACAAAGCCAAATGATGCAGCTATATGATCATTCATGTGACATGCTGGAGAATGGCAGAAAACGGGTAGAACACGGAGAAATCTAAAGTCAGTAGGTGCAGACCAAACTCCATCAAGACCATCTCCAGAGGAACACTGCTGAGCACATTCTTAATAGACCTGCTAATATTGCATCTTACAAGTTACCAGCATCCTGATGTCATGTCCCAGAGTAGCCCAGCTATAACAAGAACAAGGTGACAGTCCAGACTTTTTTAAAAATCAAAACACATTCAAGCAGTCACGCTTGTTTGTCCTGATGGAAGTCATTCATTTAGCTCTTTAGTTTATTAATGTATAGACAGTTTATATTTGTATATACATTTTGTGCACGGTGGCACATTGGTTAGCACTGCTGCCTCACAGCGCCAGAGACCCGGGTTCAATTCCCGCCTCAGGCAATTGACTGTGTGGAGTTTGCACATTCTCCCCGTGTCTGCGTGGGTTTCCTCCCACAGTCCAAAGATGTGCAGGTCAGGTGAATTGGCCATGCTAAATCGCCCATAGTGTTAGGTGAAGAGGTAAATGTAGGGGTATGGGTGGGTTGCGCTTCGGCAGGTCGGTGTGGACTTGTTGGGCCGAAGTGGCTGTTTCCACACTGTAAGTAATCTAATCTACTAGGACTGGCTTCACAATTCCATACTAGAATTCATCATTAAATTGCAGGAATCTAATATATAAATAGATTGTGTCAAAAATATGAAAATCTTTCATAAAGATCCAATATAATGTATTGATTGACTAAGTGTGAGGTAAAAAGGGTACACAAAAACATGAGCAGCAACTGATTACGTGGAAAGTGCCCAACCAATTATTTCAGACATTGAATTAAACTCCGATAGTGAACCTCAAGCAGAATTTCAAAATGAGATTGTTTTTCTGTGTTTTGGTTTTGCTGCTTTTTATTTTTGGTAATGGGCAGCAAGTGACAATTGGGTGCTTTGGAGCAGCTTATATTTACTTTTGGATATTTTTCTGTCATGCATGAATCAGCACTTTAATTCAGTGGGAGTTATGGGAAAAGGATCTTGGTCCACTGGGATTCCATGTTTTATCTCAGCTGAGTTTGTTTTGCAACTCCATAATCCAATTGTGTAGCATCCCAATGGAAAGCACTCTTCTCCTCCAACTTGCTTCTATTTTACTTTTTAAATTTTCCAACTTCTCTTTATGTCTTCTGTCCATCAACCATTGTTTCCTGGCCAAGTTGACCTGAACTGCTTTTGCACGCAATGGAATTTTATCCGGTTTGCAGAATTTTGTAATAACATCTATAAAACTTATAGACATGTGCCATAGTCTTGCGCGCAGACAACTGCCTCCTTTAACTTCATCCTTGATCTCCATAGACATCTCCATTAGCTTTCTAAGCAACTAGGTTAAAACCTTTCTGTTGTATCCTTTGCTTTTGATCCTTCGAATAAGTGTTTGCTTTTTGAGTAATCCTTTTTCGTTTCCTTAAAATACACCTCTTAAACCAAAATCTTTCAACACGGTGGCTCAGTGGTTAGTACTGCTGCCTCACAGCACCAGGGTCCTGGGTTCGATTCCCGCCTGTCTGTGTGGAGTTTGCACATTCTCCCCATGTCTGCGTGGGTTTCCTCCAGGTGCTCCGGTTTCCTCCCACAATCTAAAGATGTGCAGGTCAGATGAATTAGCCATGCTAAATTGTCCATAGTGCTAGGTGTGTTAGTCAGGGGTAAATATAGGGTAGGGGAATGGGTTTGGGTGGGTTTCTCTTTGGAGGGGCGGTATGGACTTGTTGGGCTGAAGGGCCTGTTTCCACACTGTAGAGAATCTAATCTAATCTAATCTAATCAACCAGTAAATTAAATGAGGAGAAATGACATAAAGTTGGCTTGTTTTCCCTGGAATATGGAAGATTAAGAAGTGTCTTGATTGAGATCTTTAGGATTTTGAAGTGAACTGGTTAGGTAAGTTGGGAGAAACCTTGTCTGCTCACAGGGGAATCTTGGGAATGTTAGGAAACATTTCTTCACTCAAAGGGCCATAGACGTATGGAACTTTCCCACAAAAAGCAGTAAATCCTAGTGCATTAATCATTTTAAATCTGTGATTAATAGAGTTTTGCTGGCAAAGGATATTAAGAGGTATGGAGCCAAGGCAGGAGAATGGAGCTAAGCATTTGAGAAGATCTCATTGGATAGTAGCAAGGGGCTGAATGATCTATTCTTGTCCTTCTGCTAAGAGTTCCAAAGCATGTCGCTAGCCTTCCCATGTATGTGTCATTTGGGTGATGCCTTGGCCGTGCTTGTGAACTTATTTTCAAAAACTACACTATATTTGGAAAAATCCTGTTGGGGTGGAGCCGAACTTTGCGCCTGCACGCTATCACATTGCAGCAAGTTGCATTAACCATCATGTAACAATATGTTGTTTAAGAATGCACAATAGGCTGTGTGCTTTTTAGCAAAGCTAATTCCCTGTTTCATAAGAAACCTCAACAGGTATCATTCTTGGTAGTGAACAAGGAATGGACTTTGAGCTCATAAGTGATTGCAGGATTCTGATAGGTGAACTCTGAATTCTTAAACTTAACCCCTTCATGGAATTTTATGGCATGTGATAGGTATGAGCTCACTACCATCTCACTTTGTCATTAGCAACAATAGACCAGTCTACTTTTCTCATAAGCCTTGAAACTGTTTTATTTTAGAGGTCTGTCTTTAGGAGTGAAAATTACGATGAAAGTGAGCTTGAAAGTACCTTCAGTGAATAAGGTGAGTGTGTACCTCATGGTAAACTGTTAAAATGCGTAAATAAGAGTATCAGTAGGTCAGCTGTATAAGGCTGTGCAAGCCACGTGGGCCAGAGAGATAGCAGTTTTAATCCAATTAGTACTTTAACTGATCCCAAATGGGATGGTGTTTAGTGGAGAGTGAGGGGAAATGCATGAGGGAAGCAGCAGCAAGTTTAAGTGTAGGGATCTCTCCATCTTGGTCTACTAGTGTAGAGAAACATACAGTTTACAGGTCTAACAATAAGAGATTCTTGTCTTGAACAAGCAGTTTATTGCATGTTGACAACCAGTTACAAGTCACATTGTTGTGACTGAAATTATTATAGAGGCAATAAGTTAGATCTTATTCCTTCCTTACTCCCTAATCCTAAACTGTTTTGCACACAAGCCCATATGACATCATCATCATCATAATAGATGGTGCATTGGATATTCTCAGTCAGTTTCATATCCATATCCAGTATATCCATCCTTCCATATCCATTAACAGGATACCCATAGTCCTAGGAAAACTGAAGTTGGTGAGAATTGGGAGGGAGGCACTTTCTGCTGTTTGGAGTTGCACCTGGCTCAAAGGAAGATGCTTGTGGTTGTGGGTGGTCAGTTGTCTCAGCTCTAGAGCACTTCTGCAGGACTGCATCAGAGTAGCAACCTGCACCTAACCGTCTTAAGCTGTTTCATCTTCCCTCCATCATTAGGTTTGCTGCTGATTGTACAATGTACAGCACTGTTTGCAATTTCTCAAATACTGAAGCAGCCCATGTCCGAATGCAGCAAGACCAAGACAATATCAGGGTTCGGCCTGACAAGTGGTCAATAACATTTGCAACACACAAATGTGAAACAATGGCCAAAAGTAGAGAATCTAACCATTGTCCCTTGACATTTAATGCATTACAGCTTAGCGTTAAATTCAAATAACCCTAGTGAGTTTGACCTTCCTATGTAAATTGCACCCAAGTCTCTTTCCCCTACTAGCAAAATGGAATCTGCTGGAAATGGAGGGCAGCACTTCTGCATCTATGTCCCACTGCTATTTTTAAAGGACCATGGAATCTTCTTACTTCTGTGAAAATCCGCTTTCAGTTCTTGGTACACTGCACAGCGATCACGTATTATTCATTAGTTCTTTTAAACTGATTTAGGTAAAATTTTGAGTGAGCTGCAGTGCTTCAGAAGATCAAGTAAATGGAACATTGATTGATAGATATGGACGTTTTAGCAACAGAGTTCAGTGCCAAATGCAATTAACTGTTGCACTGACCACCCTATGTGTCAGTGATTTTTTAAAAATACCTATTATCAAGTGAGTTTTAGCTCTGATTGCTGTTACCAAAGTTTGCAATTACTTACAGTGCAGAGTACAGTCCTTTTTTTCAAGAACTTGCATTTATGTAGTGCCTTGTTTAACCTTATGATACCCTGAGGACTCTACTACTAGTGAAGTACCTTTGAAATGTAGTCATTGCTGTAATGTGGGAAACGTGGCAGTCAATTTACTCCCAGTGTCATGTCACAAACATCAACATCATATTGACCAGATAATTTGCTTACATAATGCTGTTTGATGGGGAGATCTCTACTCTTCTAAATGTTGTTCTTTGATCTTTCACATCTGCCCCTCAGGAAATATGGGCTTGATGTAATCCACAAGATGGCATGTCTAGAAGTTCAGAACTCCCTCGGTACTGTAGTGGAACATTAGCCTAGATTTTGTGCTCAAGCCTTTAAGTGATCCTTAAACTCACAACTTTCTGTCTCACAGGTGAGAGTGCTACCACTCAATTGTAGCTGAAATCATAATACTGCACTAGCAAATAGCAACGCAGAATGCTGCCCTGAATGTAGGTGAATAATCCTGGAGGAGTGCTGATGGAAACTATCTTTAGCTTTATCCCATGGGGTGGAAGTGGATAACAGCAACTTGTGCCCATGAATTTGAACTTGACTAGGATCTGATTGCTTGTCCCATTTAGACTGTGCATGCCCTAGATAGAATTGAAATGTGGTGAAATGCTGAGAGGTATCACACAACAGACTGTCTTGAGCTTTTGTATAGCTAATACTGATCTGATAGTTACACACAGAAGACGTTTTGCTAATCTGACTTGAATATATTGCCCTCCCTAGATGAATGAAGAGACATCTACTTACATCTCTGAATTAGGTGGTTTATTGAGTTACAAACTGATCAACATCACTGGGAAGCAGGCAGGGGAAATGAGGTTTAAAAGAAGTCAAAAGATAGATACTGTCTATTTTACACTGTTGTTGCTACATCGCCACCTTTCCCTGTTTTTTAAAATTAATTCCACTGCAATGTTTGGTACATGCTGCAGGTCAATTGCTCAATGATAGGCTGTAGATCTGACAATGTGCAGTGTGTCTGGTTCTACAACATCTAACCCCACTGTCTTTTATCCAAAGGACTGCATTTTGACACTTTAATGAACTTGTCACTTGTCTGTCACTGAAAGTAGTTTGACAGGAATCCTGAATGGTTAATCCTTCTTCTGTCAATTAGAGGCAATGGTGTGTCATTCATCATATTTAAAGTAGTAGTGCAGGAAATGCAGACTATACACAGTTTCATCGCAAGACAGACTATATGTTCCCTATAATTATTCTGCTACAGAGCAGTACAGAGTGTATGGGCGTGTGAGTTGGTACGTGTAGTCAATCTCTTTCCATTGCCACAATGCTTGCTTGCTAATACATGGAAAAAAACACTGTCTCTAGTGTTTCATTATTACAGTATTTCTATTGTTATCAAGCGGCTTGATCCATTAGTGGCCTATTAATTATTTAAGCAAGGGTTTTGCCTTGTCAGTGCTTGAGTTGTCTTTAAGTGACAATTCACAGAATATTCATTGACTTTCTCTTCATGTAATGCTGAAACCATGAGATTTGCAATTGTTAGACCCTAAACATTAAGCACGTGCCACCAATCTAATTGGAAATTCTTGTGCAATGTTCATCAAATGGTCTACGTTTGCGAGACGCCTTAACAAGTTATGGCATTAATACCTGACTAGTTAGTTTGCCAAGATTTTGCACTGCAGTGGTCAGTCCACTACTGTTAACTTGGTTCAGTGTTGGTCACCAAACCACAATGAGTTTATGTGTAAAATAGCAAGAGTGGGTCAGTTGACTACATGACTAGAGAGTGGTGCAAAATCATGCCATTGATGGTCATTTAATCCCCATATCAGCTAAGGTTGTTTAACAAGGCCTACTTTCTTGCTTAGCCCCATGCTTGATGCAGAGTGGTGCCTGTTACTTTTATAACCGGGACCCTCTGTGTTACAGCATTCTATAGTCTGTCTGTTTCCATTTAAATGCTGTGTTCTGTTCATCCTGCCAAAGTGGACAACCTCACATTTCAAAATTATATTCCATCTGCTAAATTTTTGCTTCGTCATCTATTACTTTATGAACTCTTTGTATCCTCCTCAAATGTTCCTTGCCTACTATCTTTGTATGACTGAAAAAAAGTTTAGTTTCAGTCAGTCCCTTCCTCCAAGTTATGAATGTAGACCTTTAATCATTGGGGCCCAGCTCTGTTGGTTGTGGGATTCCACTACTTGCAGTTTGTCAAATTGAAAATGACCCAATCAAACCAATTTTCTGTTTCCTGTTGGTTAGCTAATCCTCTATATGCAATACTATATCAGTCCCAATACTATGAGCTGTTATCTTGTGCACTATTTTTTGATGTGACATCTGACTGAATGCCTTTTAGAAAACCCTTTATCCAACCTCTTTGTTATACCCTCAAAGAGCGCTAATAAATTTGTCAAACGCAATTTTCCTTTCATAAAACTACATTGACTATTACTGATTGTATTATAATTTTCCTCATATCCAGCTACCATTTCTTAATAATGGGTTCTAGTATTATCTCAATGTCAGATGTTAGGCTACTTAGCCAAGGCTTCCTGTTTCCTGTCCCCTTCATTTTTGAGTAGGGGTGTTTCATTTGTGGTTTTTCCATTTTGCTGGGATCTTCCTAGAAGGGCGCATGAATTCAGATTTTTGGATCATTGGAATCGCTCCTTGGGTAGAAGAGGCCTATACAAGAGGGACAGCTTGCACTTGTACAGGAATAAGCTTCAATATCCTGGTGGGGAGATATGCTGGAACTACTCAGGGGTGGTTTTAAACTAGTCTGACAGGGGGTGGGAACCGAAGCAGCAGGGAGACAAGAGAGAAGGTTGAGGCTGGTACACAAATTAGAGACAGCAAGTTAAATAGTCAAAGCAGGCAAGAGCACGGCAGAGAACAAGGAAAGACTGATAATTAAACTGCATTCATTTCAACACAAGAGGTAAGGCAGATGAACTCAGGGTGTGAATGAAAACATGGGACTGGGATATCAGGAGGGAGGGAGGGTCAGGACTGACAGCTCAATTTTCCGGAGTATAGGTACTATAGGAAAGACAGCAGGGGAGGCAAGAGAGGAAGAGGATTGGCGTTTTTGATTAGAGAAATCATCATGGTAGTACTTGGAGAGGATAATCTTAGGGAACCATCTATTGAAGCTACGTGGGTAGAACTGAGAAGTAAGAAGGGGGTGATCACTTTGATGGCATTATACTATAGGCCCCCCCCCTCCCCCCCAAAAGTCAGTAGAAAATTAAAGAGCAAGTATGTAGGGAAATCGCAGATAGCTATGAGAATAGTAGGCTAATAATAGTAGGGGATTTTAACTGTCCAAACTTAGATTGGGACTATCATAGTGTTAAGGGCTTGTGTTCAAGAAAACGTTCTCAATCAATATATAGATGGCCTTACTAGAGAAGGGACAAAACTTGAACTCCACTTGGGAAAAATAAGGCAGGGCAAGTGACTGAGGTGTTAGTGGAGAAGCATGTTAGGACCACTGACCATTATATTAGTTTTAAAATAGTTATGGAAAAGGACAGGCATGGTCCACAAGTCAAAGTTCTAAATTGGGGTAAGGCCAATTTTGATGGTATTAGATAGGAACTTTCAAAAGTTGATTTGGGGAGTTGTTCAGGTAAATGGACATCTGGAAAGTGGAAGGCTTTCAAAAGTGAGATTATGAGAGTAGAGAGACAGAATGTTCTTTTTAGTGTGAAGGGCAAGGCTAGCATAAGTAGAGACACTGGATGACCAGAGGAATTGAGGTTCTGGTCAAAATAAAGAAGGAAGCATATGTTAGGTGTAGAAAATTGGGATGAAGTGAATCCCCTGAGGGGTATAGGCTTGTAGAAGTACGTTTCAGAGAGAAATCAGGAGGGCAAAAAGGGGACATGAGATAGTTTTAGTAGGTAAGGTTAAGAAGAATCCAAAGAGATTCTGCAAGTATATGAAGTCCAAAAGAGTAACTAGGGAGACAATAGGGCTCCTTAAAGATCAACAGGCCATCTATGGAACCACAGGAGATGGGTGAGATCCGAAACAAATATCGCATCAGTATTTACTGTGGAGAAAGATATGGAAGCTAGGAAACTCGGGAAGATAAATAGTGATGTCTTGAAAAGAGTCCACATTACAGAAGAGGATGTGCTGAAGGCCTGAAAATGCATAAAGGTAGATAAATCCCCATGACCTGATCAAGTGAATCCCAGGACATGGTCGTTGTGGCTATCCCTCGAGGTCGGGGATGATGGTATTTGTTCTGTTGATCTATTTACAGGCTCTCAGGTGGCTTTTGAGTCCAATCCTGGCTTTGAAAGTTCTTCTGCATTCAGGACAAGTAGTACCAGATGGCAGATTGGGCTTTGGTTGTTGCTGCCTCAATTTCCATTTACTTCTCTTTAATGCACATCTGTTGGCTTCGAAAGTTGCTGGTCCTTCTCAGATGATGGTGTGTCCTTGGCATTGGTTTCCCAATTATTGATGTCAATGTTACATTTCTTCATGTTGGCTTTTAAAACACCTTTGAATCTCTTCTGTTGTCTGCCTGTTTTACGTTTGCCTTCTTTAAGCTGCGAGTAGAAGGTTTGTTTTGGCAGACATTTGTCTTTCATCCAAACAACATGACCGCTCCATCTTAGTTGGTTTTTGATGATGTAGGCTTCAGTGCTTGTTGTTTTTGCTTTATTCAGCATGCTGATATTGGTTTTTCTATCTTCCCAACTGATATTCAAGATGTTTCAAAGGCAGCATTGATAGAACTTTTCAAGTGCCTTCAGATGTCGTTGGTATGTTTTCCAAGTATCTGATGCATACAGGCTTGTTGGGATCACCACTGACATTTTGGTGCCTGTCCGGATGTCGCAATCATGAAAGATTCTTGTTTGGAGACGTCCAAAAGTTTTTCCAGCGCATTTAAGACTATGTTGGATCTCGTCATTAAAGTCGATATTGGAGGAGAGGTGACGGAAGTATGGAAGGTGGTCCACGTTTTCTAGGGTTGTTTCGCCGAGTTGAATTGATTGTTCTATCTGATTTGTCTCAGTTGGTGATGGTTGATAGATGATCTGAGTCTTCTTGGAATTGATGGTAAGTCCAAGTTTCATGCATGCACAGTTGAAGGCAGTCAGAGTCTTTCTCAGAGAGCTGCAACATGGTTGTCATCTGCGTATTGGAAATCGATGAAGGAACAAGATTGAAAAGTCAGCCATCTGTTCTGTAGACGATTTTAATTGCTGGGGTAGGTCATCCTTGATTATGTGGATGACCTTTGCAGTAAAGATGGTGAACAACGTTGGGGCGATCACGCATCCCTGTTTTACTCCTGATCTACTTGTAAAGACTCACAGATACTGTTGCTGACCATAAGTGTGGCAAGCGTGTCATCATGGAGGAGTCTCAGGATTTGAATGTACTTTTCAGGACATCCAGAGGTGGATGGGACATCCTATAGGAGTTCCCTTGATACCAAGTCAAAGGCTTTTGTGAGGTCAATGAATGCCATATACAAAGGTTGAAGTTGTTCCCAACATTTTTATTGTGGTTCTTGCATAGTGAAGATCATGTCGATTGTTCCACGTGATGATCTAAAACCGGCTTGTGTATCTGGAAGAATCTTTTCGGCTAAAGACTTGAGCTAATTGTTCATGGTGGGTGAGGATCTTTCCTGCTGTTGGTAACAGGGAATTTCCACAATAGTTTCCGTGTTCAGATTGATCGCCTTTCCTTTTGTAGATGGTAATGATTGTTGAGTCTCTAAAGTCTGCTGGTACATCTCCATTTATCCAGATCTTGATCTGTCAGCTTCTGAAGTAGGCTGTTTCAATTGGCAAAACCTACTCATGGATCCTCAGTTGTTCAGGATCGAGGCCTTTCCAGAAAAAAGTGTATTGATCTTAGTATTCCTTTAGTTTCCCTTCTCCAGGTCTGCGGGTCTGTCTCACAGCAACTCATGTAGCTGTTCAATCAAAGTTGAATTTTTGGACTTCCCTGGCAACAAAAGCAGTTCTCCTCTCTGGCCAGTCTGAGTTTGGGTTAACCATCAGAGTTTGTATATTCCTGGTTCCAAGTTTCATAATTTAATTTCTCAATGTTTTTCGACTGCATAATGGTGATCCCTCTAGATATGACTTTCCAGACAGAATAGGGTGAAGCAGCCTATTTTTAGGTCACCTTTTCTAGCCCCCTCCCGTTCAGGGTGAGCAGAGTGGATCCTAAATAGGGCTGCTCAGACATGAATACTGCAATCGAAACTTTCCTGCTTCTGTCCAAAGGTTGAGTGACTGAATGCAGTATTCATTGCTTTTGTGCTGCTTCTTAACTACAGAGGAACCTCAATTATCCGGCATTCGATTATCCGAATTTCGGATTATCTTGCAAGATTGCAAGTTCCTGATGCTTGTCTAAACTATGTTATCCGGCATTCGATTAACCGAACGAAACTTTCCCGGCCTATGTCCTTCGGATAATTGAGGTTCCTCTGTAGTAGCTTCTGGCCATCACATCGCCTGCTCCCGTCACCCTCCTCCAGTCGCCAAAAGACTTGAAGAAGTAGCCCACAGAGCGAAGATGCCTGTGCGTGTATTTGTCTAACGTGTACTTGATGTTGCACTCCAAGAAGCACATGATACTTCACAAATCAACCAACTGATTCCAATGGCGTGGAGACCAGGACGATCGGAGCTGATGGATTTGTTGCAGCCTTCATCTGCCTTCACAGCTGTTGAGTTCAAAGTAATTTCGTCCACCTGTTCCACATTTGATGTCTTGGTTGGATTGTTCTTTGTCAGGGACCTCCCCCTCGACCTTACCACCATGGTTGACCCTACCAGGAGCATAGCTTCAGATGGCATTGCTCACAAGATCTCAGGCTTCTCCACTACGACAAGGTGACAATCCACGGAGAGCTTGTAGGACGTTGTGGGAAACTAGGCAAGAAACTGTGGGGCCCCTAGCAGAGATACTTGTAGCATCGACAGCCACATGTGAGGTGTCAGAAGACTGGAGGGCAGCTAATGTTGTGCCATTATTTAAGAACTTTGCAAGCAAACACCTAGGAACTACAGACCGGTGAGCCCAACATCAGTGGTGGGTACACTTTTGGAGGAGGTTCTGAGAGACAAGATTTACATGCATTTGGAAAGGCTGGGACTGATTAGGTATAGTCAACTTACTTTATGCCAAAATCATATCTCACAAACTTGAGTTTTTTGAAGTGGTGATCAATAAGATAGATGAAGGCAGACAATATCTACAGGGACTTCAGTAAGGCCTTCAACCATTCTGCATTGTAGACTGGTTAGTAAGGTTAGATCACATGAGACCTAGTGAGAACTAGCCAATTGGATACAAAATTGGCTTGGCAGTAGGAGACAGAGGGTGGTGGTAGAGGATTGTTGTTCAGACTAGTGGCCTGTGACCAGTGGTGTGCCACAAGGATTGGTGCTGGGTCTATTGTTGTTCGTCATTTATATAAGATTTGGATGAGAATAAAGGAAACATGATTAATAAGTTTGTGGATGATACCTAAATTGGTGGTACAATGGACAGCAAGGAAGACTATCCAAGCCTACAATGAGATCCTGATCAACTAGGCTTAGTGGGCTGAGGAATGGCAGATGAAGTTTAATTTAGATAAATACAATGTTGGATTTTGGTAAGACAAACCAGAGCAGGATTTAAACAGTTAAAGGTAGGGCCCTGGGGCGTATTGTCAAACAGAGAGACCTAGAGGTGCAGGTTCATAGTTCCTTGAAAATAGCATGATAGGTAAACAGGGTGGTGAAGAAGGTATTTGGAATGCTTGCCTTAGTCGGTCAAGAGCATTGAGTACAGGAGTTGGGACATCACGGTATGACTGTAGAAAACTTTAGTAAGGCCACATTTGGAATACTGCATACAATTCTGGTTGCCTTACTATAGGAAGGTTGTTATTAAACTGGAAAGGGTGCAAAAAAGTTTGCAAGGATTTTACCAAGCCTGGAGAGTTTGAGTTAATAAGGAGAGGCTGGATTGACTGGGACTTTTTTCCCTGGAGTGTAGGAGGCTGAAGGGTGGCCTGATAGAAGTCTATAAAATCATGAGGGGCATAGATAAGGTGAGTAGGCAAAGTTGTTTTCCCCAGGAAGTCCAAAACTAGAGGGCATTGGTTTGGGGTGAGAGGGGAAAGATTTAAAAGGGACCTAAGGGGCAACTTTTTCATACAGTGTGTGATGCATATATGGAATGAGCTACCAGAGGAATTGGTAGTGGCAAATACAATTACAATATTTAAAAGGCATTTGGGCAGGTACATGGATGGGAAAGTTTTAGAGGAAGATGAGCCAGACGCAGGCATACGGTACTTGTTCAGTCAACCTGGATGAATTGGGCTGAAGGGTCTGTTTCCGTGCTGTATGACTTTATGACTATGACTCTATAAATCTAGGGAACTTTGAATGTTTACACTAACTACATCCAGTCTCTGCAGCCACTTCTTTTAAGATCTTACAATGAAGACTAACAGCTCAAGGGGCCTTTAGTTCCATCAATTTTCTCAGTACATTTTCTTGAATGATTGTGATTATTTAAACCATAATATGATAAAATGTCAGGGCAGTAGGCCATTGAGACTGCTCTCTGAATGAGATCATGGCTGATCTGGTCATCTTCAACTCCACTTTTCTACCTTTGTCCCAACATCTCTATAACCCTTGATTCCCTTACTGAATAAATATTTCTCAGCCTTCAATATACTTAAAGTTGCTTCTTCCATTTTTTCTCTTGATTTCAGATTATTCCTTTTATACATTTCCTGTCTTCTACTGTGAAAACAGATCCAAAGTACTTGTTCAAAGTCTATTTCCTTCCTCCCCATGATTATTTCCATAATCTCATTCTCTAAGGGATCAATATTTACTTCAACGACTTATACTTTTCTAAATAATTAAAAGCTTTTACTGTTTTATACTTTTTGCTAGTTTGCTGTTATCTTCTAATTTCTCCATCAATTGATTTTTGTCATCCTTTGCTGGTTTCTGAAATGTTCCTAATCTTCTAACCTAGCAGTAACTTTCATGATTCGGAGATGCCACTGGGGTGTACAAAGTTAAAAATCACACAACACCAGGTTATAGTCCAACAGGTTTAATTGGAAGCACACTAGCTTTCGGAGCAACGCTCCTTCATCAGGTGATTGTGGAGGGCTCGATCGTAACACAGAATTTATAGCAAAAATTTACAGTGCTGATGTAACTGAAATTATACATTGAAAAATTGATTGTCTGTTAAGCCTTTCATCTGTTAGAATACAGTGATAGTTTCACTTCTTTCATGTGTAAATCACAAAACCCTTTTTTTAAAAAGAAACATATCTATTTCTTTCTTGTATCTGTTGGTTGAATCTCCCTCCTTTCTGCCTTACTTTCTATTCATCCATTAGATAAGGGTGTCACTGTCTAGGCCATTATTTATTACTCATCCTTAGTTGCCCAGAGAACAGTTAAGAGTCAACCGCATTACTGCAGTCGCATGTAGTCCAGATCAGATAAGGACGGCAGTTTCTTTCATTAGTGAGCCAGTGCGATTTTGTTTTTTTTAATAAATTTTATTTTTGTTTCCTCCCTTTTTTTTCCCCCCCCAATAATCAGCAATAGTGTCATGGCCATCGCCGAACCTATTTCCAGATTTTTATTGAAATTCAAACTCTACCATCTATTATGGTGGGATTCCAACCCAGAGCCCCAAGGCATTACCAGGTTCTCTTGGATTAATACTGGAAATGTGTTGCTGGAAAAGCGCAGCAGGTCAGGCAGCATCCAGGGAACAGGAGAATCGACGTTTTGGGCATAAGCCCTTCTTCAGGAAGGGCTCTTGGATTAATAGTCCAGTGGTACTACCACTAGGCCACTGCCTTCACCTTCCCCCTCCTTAAGTAGAGCTCCTGGAGGCAAGAAAGCTAAGAGATCAGCAATAGATATTTTACCCATAAACAAATTATATTCCTATATAAAATGTATATACCTATATAATTGACATATTGAATCATTAGGTGGTTGTTTGTGACCAGAGCAGATTTTTCGGTGTTGTAGACCTCATTGACTCTGAAGCATAAATGCTTCCAGTTCCTCTTTTGTTGCTGCTTTGATATGGTCCTTAAATATCTCTCTGACCTTATTTTTTTTCATTTTCCCTTGTTTTATTTGTTTCATCGCATTTTATGTCAGACTCTTGATCCCATCCATTGATGCTACTGTTATACATAAATCCCTGATTTCCCCTGTTTTATATCCAATCCTGATCCTACTATCTGAATCCTACTCTGCTCCTGTTAAGACCATAAGAAATAGGAACGAGATTACACGATTTGGCCTCCTTGAGCCTGCTTCACCATTCAGTTGGATCACGCTAATCCAACTACCTCATGTCTACTTTCCTGCCTTTTCCCTGTAACTTGATTCCCCTACTGTCAAGAATTTATCTATCTCAGCCTTAAATGCACACAAAGAATTCCAAAGACACTCCACCTTCTGAGAGAAGAAGTTGTTCCTCATCTCAGTCTTATTTTTATGTTCCTTTATCCTGGACTATGCCCTCTGGTACTCGACTCTCCCATGTGGGGAAACGTTCTCTCAGCATTTACCCTGTCAAGCCCATTAAGAATCTGTGATGTTGTGATGAGATCACCTCTCATTCTTGTAACCTGCAGTGAGTAGAATCCCAATCTGTTTAATCTTTGCTCATAAAACAAGCCCCCCATACCAAGAATCATTCTAGTGAAAATTCTCTAAACTGCATCCAATGAAATGATATATTTCCTTAAATAAGGGAACCAAAACTGTTCACAGTATTCCACGTGTTCTTACCAGCACCTTGTACAGTTGCAGTGAGACTTCCCTATTCTTAAACTCCAATCCCTTTGAAATGAGAGCCAACATGCCATTAGTTTTCCTGATTACACATTGCACTTGTGTGCTAGCTTTGAGTTTTATGCACAAATATCTCCAAATCCCTCTTTGTCAATCTGCTTTCTGCAGTTAGTCTCTTTAAACAATATTCTGTTCTTTGTTCTCCCTTCCAAAATGAACAATTTCACATTTTACCACATTTGCCAATGTTTTTCTCCCTTAATTAATCTATCATTATATCTTTTTAAACTGCTGGTAACCCTCTCACAACCCGTTTTTCCACCTTTTTTTGTCATCTGCAAATGTGGCTACAGAACATAGATCCTGCATAGAGAAGAAATCTTGTTCGAACCTGTGCATAAAAATGTTGGCATATTGGGGTGCAAATTTGGTCCCCATGGCTGTTCCGTGTGTCTGGATGAAGAATTGGTTGTCAAAGGTGTCCGAGGATAAAGCGATGAGTTGTAGGATGGTGTTTGGAGACTGGCAGTTGTTGGTGTTGAGTACTGAGGCTGTTGCCGCGATGACATCATTGTGGGGGATGCTGGTGTAGAGTGCGGAAACATCCATTGTGACGAGGAATGCTCCCGGTTCGACTGGTCCATGGGTGCTGAGTTTCTGTAAGAAATCCATAGTGTCGCGACAGAAGCTGGGGATCCCCTGTACAATAGGTTTCAAGATGCCTTCCACATAGCCAGAGAGATTCACACATAGGGTCCCATTTCCCGACACGATGGGACGTCCCAGTGTGTTGGCTTTGTGTACCTTTGGAAGGCAGTAAAAGTCACCTACACAAGAAGTACGTGGGATGAGGGCACGTAGGGAGCTCTGAAGGACTGGATCCAATGTTCTGATCAGTGTGTTTAATTCTCGGGTATGTTCTTTGGTCGGATCAGCTGGTAGTTGCCTGTAGTGTAGTAACTTTCAAAGCACTTTATGACTTATTTTTCAATCTAACACTGTTTCTAACATCCTTGATTAGCCATGCATGGTACTTCCATCTCATAGAGGCTTTTATTTTCTCACTGGAATAAATCTTTAAAAGGAGTGATGAAAAAGCTCCTTAAATGTCTATCATTTCTTCTCTGCTGTCTTTTGTTTTTAACTGATTTTTCTGTTCTCTTTGGCCATTCCATCTTTGTACCCTTGTAATTGCCTTTATTTAAGTTTAAGACTCTCATTTCAAATCACCATTTCCCTCCCTAGGACTACATCTGAAAATTCCATCACTCTTCCCAAGAGGATCCTCGATTACGAGGTCATTAGTAAATTCTGTCTTATTCCACATTATCAGGATTAAGATAGCCTATTCCTTGTTTGTTGCCAAATGTATTATTCTATGCACCCTACGTATTCATCTTCCAGACAAACTGTATCAATTTGGTTTGTCCAGTCTTTATGAAGATTAAAATCACACATGGTAATTGCAATATCCTTCTCAGAAATCACCTTTTTTTACAATTTACATTCTGTCCCACAGTGTAACCACTGTTAGTGGGCCTATAAACTACTCTCCCAGTGAGTTATTTTCTTTGTTATTGCACAATGCATGGTGGCTCAGTAGTTAGCACTGCTGCCTCACAGCCCCAGGGACCCGTATTCGATTTCAGCCTCGGGCGTCTGTCTGTGTGGAGTTTGCACATTCTCCCCATGTCTGCGTAGGTTTCACCGAGTGCTCCAGTTTCTTCCCACAATCCAAAGATGTGTAGGTTAGGTGAATTGGCCTTGCTAAATTGCCCATAGTGTTCTGGAACATGTAGGTTAGGTGCATTGGTCAAAGGTAAATATAGGATAATAGGGTAGGGGAATGGGTCTCGGTGGGTTACACCAACAAGGTCGGTGTGGACTTGTTGGGCCCAATGGCCTGTTTCCACACTGTAGTGATTCTGTGAAAATAATTCTATGTGTTGATCTTCTAAACCAAGATCATTTCTCACTCCTAGATCCATCCTTTATTAACAGAGCTACCCCACTGCTTAGTTTCTTTCTTTCTGTCCTTTCAAATGTCAACTACTCAAATATTCAGGTCCAGACTCAGTATTCAAGGAACCATATCTCTCCAATGTCTACCCTCTCTTATTGATGCTTTCTATTTGATCTGATAATTAATCTGACTTGTTATGAATACTCTGCGTGTTTTAATTTTGAGTTTTTAAATTTTTTTAACTACTTTTCTCTGCTCTGATCTCATCTCCTGGTGCGCTTTAATGTTTATACACTTTCCTGCTGCTTGTCACTCTCTGGTAATCATTAACCATTCTGCTAGCCTGTACTATTACCCTCCCTTTAATTTTCCAAATCTCCTCTCATGTGAATGCTTCCATACCAACCCCCACCTCATTATTTAGGTTACCGTTCTCCCTACAACCCTAGTTGTACAATTGCCCACGACACTGGTTTCAGCAGAGTTCAGGTGAGGCCCATCACTGTTCAGTTCACTTGATATATCAATACCAAAGGAGGAAAGGTACTCTTAAATCACCTTACAAGTAATAAGAACTTTATTTTTCAAATGGGAATAAGCTATCTTTTTTTAGAAGCTATTGAGAAAGGTAATTAACCTATTTTGAACTGTGCTAATTATATTAGGTATGAGTAAACCACCTGTAGTTTTCCAAATAGAGAATGAAAGAATCCAGATGAAACAGTTGACATGCAGACACAACTTGGGACCCATACATTCAGTTCTTAATTTTAAATTTCTGATTCACATTCAATTGTCTCTATATATCATGGAAACTAGCTGACCAAACTTGTTACACTCATATTAAAACTTTGCCCACTGTCCGATTTACTTTCTGGAATTGTGAGAAAGGAAGTACCCAGCAAGCACAAACAGACAGTCATAACATCCTAGTGGGTTTCTGACCAATGATTAGATTGAGCATGCTGAGATTTTACTAAAAATTTCATATTACAATGCAAAGGCATTTTTTTTGTCATTTATTGTGCCAAATTGCTTGACTTGCAGATTGAGAAATGAAACAGTTTTTGGCAATTCAGATGGCTTTGAAACTCGAATCGCCCTCAATGAATTGAAGAGGAAATGCCCACATAAACCAAGTGGCAATAACATGATGACAGGAAAGAAAATGCAGCAGACGGGAAATACATGTTTGATCAAATTTAGAAGATTGATTTTGCTATTTTACTTCATATTTTCATTTAAATAAAATTAAATCTCAGTATGCTCAAAAACTCTGGACCATGTATAACATTTAACTAATTGAAGAGAATGTATTGCTTAGTCTAATTTCAGTTAAGATTGTTATCCCAAATTATACAACTTTGCAAAAAAAAAGAGATCTTTGTTGATAATATAGCCTGCTGATCACCAGAGAAGGTCATTTACAGAAATTACAATAAATCTGTTGAGTGAGAAAACTGTAAAACATCTCTCCTCTGTTTGCTATGTTACTACTCTAACTGTATAAAAAGTGTTTGACCTTTTTATCAGAAATATTAAAAATAGTTCACTCCTTGAAAACAAATGTTTGTGCCTGAAATTTGGCACTGGCTGCATAAGGCAAATGGCAGTAATTTTATTGAATCACGATAGAAGAATCACTCACAGAGGATTGACTTGTTTGTTTTACTGTAAGTGCAAGAAGCTAAGGTAGTATTTTAGTCTTTATTGCTGTGATCTTACTGTCTCCAACTGGATCCAACTTGTCTTGCATTCAATATAGCTCATGGCCCATTTTCTTCCTTCTCATGAATCTCTAAGTCTACCACTTAATCAGCTTTCTAAAAAGCTCCTCATGCTGATGCCCTGAAGACTATGAGGTGCTGTCCTTGACTTTGAGCAGTGCTGAACAGGATGGTTCTACACATGCTCCTTGTTTCATTCAGTTTCGATTCGAACAACTATGGAAGTACCACTATTCACTGCAGAGCCTAATGTGTTGTGGAAAGGAACCTGACCAGAGTGCCTGCTGCTGTGTCCTCCGTGCAAATTACCAATGCTTTGAAAGCTGTAATGGCTTTCCAGTGCCCACAGTTGAAATCAACTTTGATGAGTTCAATAGAAATATGACTTCAGAAAGTAGGAAATAATATGGAGAGAGGAAGGGAGAAAATATATTCCCACATGTTTTGTCTGTCCAATTCTGGACAATTTCCTTTTCAGCTTGCTATTGAAAGCTAGGAATTGGTAGTACAGGCACACCTTTTCAGTATATTGAGTGGATTTGACATGGTGAATCTCATGTTTTCTTGCGAAACTGACATTTCCACCATCCATTCAAAGGTCCAAAAATCACAAAACCAGCATTGTTTAACTGGAATTTTCTATTTGACTGAACATCCAGTGTCATTGGCATAAACATTACATTGAAAATGTGATTTTTTTTATCTCAACTGGATGGCTCAGTTATTAAAGATAGTAGGTAAAAACATGGACTGCAGATGCTGGAAACCAGAGTCTAGATTAGAGTGGTGCTGGAAAAGCACAGCAGGTCAGGCAGCATCCGAGGAGCAGGAAAATCGATGTTTGAGCAAAAGCCCTTCATCAGGAATAGAGATAAAGATAGTAGGCATACATTTCTAGTTTGGGTGCAATCATTGATCCCAGTCCTGAATTGTGCTCAAAGGTGCACTATTTTAGGAAAGTTTTGTTTTTGTTCAAGTTTACAGCACAGAATCATTCGATATCATTGACTGTAAAATCTTCCAGTTTGCAAATTTTGAGAAGAAATTGCAATTAGGAGTATTTGTTGACATATGTAAGAGGGGAGGTCGAGTGCAGTTTTAGTTATACAGCTTTGATTAGATTTGTCATGATAACAAGCATTCTTAATTAAAGAGTCTAGCCCACCATTTGTGAATAATCTGATTATAAATAACTGAACATTAATTCTAAAACACAGTGCAGAAGCATATAGATTATTATTTATAATATTTTAATATGTCTAAACAGCCCCTTTCAGTGCCTTTGTAACAAAAAAGAAGTTTGATTTTAAGAGACTTCTTGAAGAGCCACGGGTATAATTAACAAGTTAACTTGATTGGGCAATGTGACTGATGTTATAAATGAAACCAAATCCCAACATAATGGGTGAAATTGTTCCAGCTCCTGAACGGCGTGGGCAATGGAGAGTGCATTGAGATAATGTGGCAAGGTCAGAAAACTGAAATTCTCAGTGTTGAGAAAGTAAAGCCTCATTCTGCAACCAGGTTTTGAAAGGCAAGATGAGAGTCTCGCTAGTGAGTAGCGAGAGGCCTACCTGCATCCATTTGCATGCGTTAGCATTGTATTATTTTCTACTGTCACCTCATTGATGTGCAGTTTCCTATTCTCCCACCTGCCTTAATAGAAACTAGACAGTGACAGTTCTGAAAGTGTGTGTACCTGGTCACTGCAGCTCACACTTTACTCCACCAGACTTCCATCTTGGACAACTATCACCAATATCTCAAGGCATACTCCTTGAGCAACGATTATATGCAAACCACACACCCCAGCCCATTGCATGGATGTTGGCATCAGACGTTAGCCTCACTGCACCCCTATTATACATTCTGATCCACTTAGAATGGTTCTGCATGTCAGTGGTGCAATTTAAAGTGCATCTGCAACTTCCATTCCAAAGTTTCTAACAAGTCACTTTGCACGCAAAGACAGTACCCATTCTATTCCAGGGATGTTCAGATGAGCTGTGCCAGTTAAGTTTTGGTCAATGGTGACCAGCAGGATTTGATACTGAGGAATGCAGCAGTGATAGCGCCAGTCCATAGGAGGCAATTAGACTCTCATTTGTTGGAGATGGTTCTTGCCTGGTACTTGTGTTGCGTAAACATTACGTACCATTTAAACTCCAAGCCTGAATGTCATTCATGTTGTATTTCATTAGTACACAGACTGATTCAATGTTTGCAGAATTGCACATCACATTTAATACCTTGCAATCATTAGTGAACATTCCCACTTATGATCATGTAATTAAAAGGAAGACAGCAACAGCAAACAAAAAATTTGAATGAATATGTCAGTCTGTTTCTATAATTGGCAACATAATAAATATACCTCTAGACACTCCACAGAAGTATTGCAGTCAAAATATGAACTGAACCACATAAGAAGATAGGGTAGATGACCAAAATTCTGGTTATAGAAATAGGTTTTAGAATGTCCTAATAGAGGAAAGCAAGGAAGACAGGAGCTGAAGATATTGATACAGCTTTGGGAGTAATTAAAATCCTTCCCTAAGGGTGTAATGGATCTACCCACATCACATGGATTGCAGCAGTTCATGAAGGCAGCTCACCATACCTTCTTAAGGGCAACTAGGGATGGGCAATAAATTGCTGATAAGCCAGCAACACCTATGTTCCACGAGTGAATAAATAATAAAAAAAAAGGCTGTTCAAGAGACCGGAGATGGAGAAGCACAGCTTTCTCAGACTGTTGAGGACCTGGATGAGATTGCAGAGATGGGGAGGGTGAGCCCACAGAGAAATTTGCAAACAGGAATGTGAATTTTATAATCAAAGCAAACCAGTATAGGTCAGTGGGTACAGCAGTGACGGGGAACAGAGCTGTATGTGAATTAGGATGAGCACAGCAGAGTTTTGGATAACTTCAAGTTTACAATGAAAATAAAATGTAAGAGGCCAGCCAAGAATGTTTGGGAATAGTCACATCTGGAAGTCAAGAAAGTATGAATGCAAGTTTATAAAACAGATGAGCTGAGATAGGGTAAAGTCAGTTAATGTCAGAGGGGGAAATAAATGCACTAAATGAAAATGTAAGTATGAGGTAAGGAGTTTATTTTGGGATCAGAAGTCACCAAGTCTCTTTTGACAACACCTTCTAAGCCTACGATGACTACTATCTAGAAAGACAAGGGCTTCAGCTATATGGAAACACCACCACCTGTAAATTCAGCTCTAAGCCACTCACCAGCATGACTTAGAACTAGTTTGCTATGCTTTCAGTATCAGTGAGTCCAAATCCTGGAATTTCCACCATAACAGCATTATTGGTGTATCTATAGCACAAGGCAGTAAAAGAAGGCAACTCACCACCACCTCAGGTAGGGATGGACAATAAATGCTAGCTCAACCTGTAACGTTCACATCCAATGAAAGATTTTTTTTTAAATGAGCCACCAAAACTGGAACACACTGGCTTAGTTCAGGTTATTGCCAGGGAGCGGGATGGAGTCGGTAACTAGTGAAGTATGGAATAGGGAGTAAAAACATTGGTTTCAGCCTTTCCCAATATTTAATTGGAGGAAATTTCTACTGATCAGCTACCGAATGTTGGATAAGCAGTCAGATAATTTTGCAACAGTTATGACGAATTCCTGTTTTTTTAGTTAAATGCTATTTGTGTTGCAGAAGCCAGCACTCACTGAACATTGTAACTTTCATGGATACGGACAGTTCCAAGGTTGCTACATTTGACTGTTCCAAAATAGTAGTTACATTCGATTCCACCTGGTAACAGAAACAGGAAACCAGTTACAAGGTTTCTCACTAGACAGAGATATTCATCTACTATACTCCACAGCTAACATGGAGTCTGCTTCTCTCTCTCTTCCACATGCACTGCCTCCTCTGGCTGTCAGCTTTGAACTCTTCAAGTAACCCTTCAATGGTCCCAAATTCAAGTAGTAGTATAGTAGATGAATATCTCCATCTAGTGAGGGCTCAGGGAAACCATAGGAGCTATGAAGGTTTTGATAGAAGCATGTGGATGATTAATAATAAGGTAGCTAAACTACACAGGTTCTGTTTAACTGGGATCATGTGAAGCAGTGTCTGAATAGGTATGTGTAGAGAGGGCTCAACAAAGCTGTTGGAGTTGTGAAAGGCTCAAATGAAGTCTGTATACAATTACCATTATGGCAACTGAACTAACAGGTTGTGTGTAGTTGGAACGCTGTTGAATGGTTCTGTGTAGTGAGCACTGAGGGATGCCCTAAGAGTCGTGAAGGTCTTGAAAGGAGTTGGAGCACAATTAATTCAGTACAGGAGACCAACAATATTGGCTTTGTGCTACTTTTTTATTTGTTCATGTGATATCCATATCTCTGGCTAGGCCAATATTTATTGCCCATTCCTAACTATCCTGGGGGAGCTCTGAGCAAAGTTGGAGTTCAGGAAAAATCCAGATTAGTACTGGCTTGTTAAAATGAACTGTTTGTGCAAGGAATGAATTATTCTTGTGAGTAGTTGTTGAACTATTTCCCTCTAAATGTGCGTGTGCAAGCAGCTGCTCTGAGGATCCGCATACGGAGAATGGTGTGCCAACACCGTTTGCAAAATCGATTTTGGTTCCAGAAGTTACTGCTAGTCAGCGACCTCAGAGATCCACGCAGAGAAATGAAAATTAGTGGGAACGCTAGTGCTGGAGTGCAGTTTCCAAAACTCCAAGGGAGCATAGTCACAGGAAAGAAACGTACACCACCAAAACATGAGCAGTTATTGAGGCAGTCCATGACAGACTGGCTTTGAAGGAGCTTCAAGGGCCGACCATCAAAAATGAAGAATTATAAGCCCTTCTGATGTTTTAATGAGATGTGGCACCCACAGTGTCACTAACATCTGGGAGGATTGCTAAGAACTCCATGGGATTAGATTGATTTCATTTGCTATTTGATGTCCTCTGTTGGGTACTTGACTAATATGTCTGTTAGCTTGGGGCATGTCCTTTTAGATGATGTTATTGAGGGGCAGCATATCAATGAGAATTGAAGTGGCTGTCGGAATGGAACTTATGGAATACCAGAGGTAATGGTGTAGAAGCACAAAGAGAAGCCACTGTCAGTGATTCTCTGGCTCTGATTGAATAGATAAGAATGGAACCGTAGTCCTATCCATTGATGATAGTAGAGAGGCATTAGGAGAGGATAGTGCAATCAACTGTGACGAAGGTTGCAGATATTTGAAGAAGGATGATGAAAAATTTACCTTTGCTACAGTCAGACAAGATTTTTTTTTACAACCAAAACTGTTTTGGTACAGTGTCACAGGTGAAATCCTCATTTGAGGGTTCAAGGAGTTCCGGGCAAAATATGAATGAATTTGGAAAGCAACAACGCATTCAGATACTTTAAAGTGAATATTTGGAGATGCAACAGCAGTTTACAATGATGGTGGTCTTAAGGATTCATTTTTTGAGAAGAAAGGTGAGGATGGCAGATTTAGAGAGAATATTTAACAATATTGGCCAAGATGGGGACCAGGAAAGGGGTGTTAGGTGGCTAGCAGGTTAGTGGGAATAGGTTGAAAGAACATGAGGTGGGTATTAGGGACAAGATAAGTTCAGAGCACCTACAACAATATCTTGGAGCTCAGATGAATCAACAACCATAATCATCCTCTTTATGCTAGGTAAAACTCTAGTAAATGATGTGTTTTCCCTCTGACCCCATCTAATTTCATTTTACAAGTGTTCCTTGATGCCATACTCACATCTGGAGTTCAGTTCCTTTGTCCATGTTTGAACCAAAACTGTAATTAAATGCACAGCTAAATGGTCCTCTTGGAACCCAAACTGAGCATTAGTTTTTGTTGAGTAAATGCTACATAATCATATTGTCACAGACACCTTCCATCACTTTCCTGATGATTGGGTGTAGATTGAAGGTGTATTAATTGGCAGGATTGGTTTTGCATTTTGTGGAAAGGACATACCTGGGCAATTTCAGAGATGTTTTTGAGGCTCCATAGCCTTTGCTTATCCTTACAATAATTTTTTAATGTGAACTGCATCGGCTGAAGACTAACTTCTATAATGGTGATGACTGCCAGAGGATACAGAGGTAGCTAATTCACTTGATACATCTAGTTGTAGATGGTTGAAAACTCTTATGCTTTATCTTTAGAACTCAAATGTTGGGCTCTGCCATCGTCTTTTGAAGTCAAAGGAAACTGTATGTGAAATTGCTTATTTTACGGTTGCAGCCTTTTTCCATTCCAACTCCATTTTTAATAATTTAATGAGCAGATGGTCCACTTCAGCAGCTTTTAAAATTTGCCAGTTTACAACTCTTCTGCCTTGAGAAGCAATCAAACCCAGCAATATGGTCCCTGATTTTTTCAATGCCTGTTCCAAAATGTGTAATGTATAATATTTGCATCTGGCAACTTGTCAGGGTTTTGGTCACAGACAAACTGCACAGTTAAAATGTTTAACCTTGCTGAATAATTTACAATTTCATGTTCTACATTATTCAAGTCCATTACTTGTACGTGTTTGAAAGCTCTTCTGTGTACAAGATTGATTTATTTATTCAATAAAATTATGTACTGAGGCATCTGCATTTCTGATCAGTGCACCCAGACTACCACACAATTTATAAATACATTCCATTCCAACTATTGAGTACACTGCTATCAGGCACACTAAACCCTTCATCTATCTGTAGTTAAAGTTAACTTCCTTATGTGTCTTCTTCAGTGTTTATACATTCTTCAGTTATGTAAATATTCTTTGGTGTTCATAGAAATGATTGCCTTTACTCTTCATACAATTTGTGTTGAATCCCAACTTTATGACTTCTTAACTGTTAATTAGTTATTTAACAGATCACTTCTATAACTTAATGAGTGCTAAATTGACTGCATATAATGATAATTAACATATATGAAGTGGTCATGTATTCTGAATTAAAAGCAATCCCTTTGTTGTTTGTATTTTTCTAATCAACCAGTTCAGAGATGTTATAACACATGTCTGAAGCAGGTGAATTTAAACCTGGGCCTCCTGGTTCAGAGGTAGGGGCACTACCACTGCAGCACAAGAGCTCCATCCCTTTGCTCCTAGTATATGCCTTGAATTGGTGTCAGAAATGTAATTCTGATAAAGGTAATGATAAAGTAAGATACTGAATGATTCAGCCTTATGTCTGATTGTCAAAAGTATCTGATAGGGGCAATTAAATTCTATCTTACTTGACTCAGCATCCTAGAAAATCTTGAGTCACTATTGAAAACAGGAATAAGTGATTCATTACAAAGATGTTAGAAAGGCTAAGACGCTAATGGAAGCTAGTTGTGCCTTATCAGGAACTGACTGATTACACTAATTCAAAGACAGCATAAAGAACAAGCTAATTTAACTCATGACGTTGATTCACTGCTGTAAGTGACTACCATTTTTTTCTTATTCTTTATATTCTTCAATCATGATGACTTTATAATGTTTTAGTTTTCTCATTTTGTAAAACTGAGCAAGTAAATGCAACTTGATGGAGAGGGAATTAATGTGCAATAAGGAAAATACTGAGCTAATAGATGGAAGTGCATATTATCATATGTAATGGAATAACAATTTGAGATTTTAGATTAGATTATCAACAGTATGGAGACAGGCCCTTCGGCCCAACATGTCCACACCAACCCTCCGAAAAGTAAACCACCCAGACCTATTCCCCCACCCTATATTTACCCCTGACTACTGCACCTAAAACTATGTGCAATTTAGCATGACCAAACCACCTAACCTGCACATCTTTGGATTGTGGGAGGAAACTGGAGCACCCAGAGGAAACCCATATAGACATAGAGAGAATGTGTAAACTCCACACAGACAGTCACCCGAGGCGGGAATTGAACCCGGGTTCCTGGTGCTGTGAGGCAACAGTGCTAACCACTGAGCCATTGTGCCGCCCCAAGTTGCAGATAAGAGGAAATGTAGAATAACTGATATTCAAAATTCTGCATCCTATGCATCAGTACAAATGCAGTGCTTTGATAATTCATTTCACCATTTTCCTCTGGTACATATATTCAGATCTGGGGCAAAACCATTATACGTTAGAGCTTAACCAATTTACAGATTCAAGGGTATGTTGTTAGTCACTGCTTCTACATTGCTGCTACGGGGGCGGCACGGTGGCTCAGTGGTTAGCACTGCTGCCTCATAGCACCAGAAACCCAGGTTTGATTCCAGCCTTAGGTGACTGTCTGTGTCGAGTTTGCACATTCTCCCCGTGTCTGAATGGGTTTCCTCCAGGTGCTCCGGTTTCCTCCCACAGTCCAAAGATGTGCAAGTTAGGTAAACTGGCCAAGCCAAATTGCCCATAGTGTTCAGGGAAGTGTAGGTTAGGTGCATTAGTCAGGGGAAATGTAGAATAATAGGGAATGGGACCGGGTGGGATACTCTTCGGAGGGCCGGTGTGGACTTGTTGGCCGAAGGACCTGTTTCCATACTGCAGTAATTCGAATTCTAGGAATTCTAATTCTTATGGTTTTTTTTGCAACTTTGCTTAACCATCCGCTCATCAGGTTTTCTAAAAACCTCTGTAAGCAGCCATCACACTGAACTGAGCATAAAATCACTGTTGCTGTCAATCCAAGTCTAGTTCTTCTATTCAGTTTTATAAATGCTGTGCACACTGGTGTTTGTTCAACCAGTGAGAAAATTTTAGTTACAGATGAATACGCACCAAGGATGTGTGTACAAAGTGAGATTTGGCCGGCAACAAGTAGCTGATTGAATATGAAATGAAGGAAAGGATCCAGTCGGATCCATTTCAGAACCATCAACATAAATATAACAACTATGTGATTCACTCCCAGGTGGTTGAATACCTTGTGGGTTTGAACAATGTAGTCAGATGTCTAAGGACGATCAGAAAGGGTGACACTGTCCTTTCCTTGCAGTAAAAAAAATGCCAGAAGCTTGAAGAAGTTACAGTCATTGTAAGTTCTGACTTTAAATCCATAATTCAGAGTCTTTACAATTTGCGAATCAGTTGCAATGTGTCTTCTGGAAGCAAGTGAAATACCAGGAGAAGAGAGATCAAGGAACAGCATGTCCTGACAAGCCAAAAGGATTATTTCACTGAATCCTGTGGATGGGGACCATTGAACTGTCTTCTCAGCTTTTCCTTCCATACATTTTTGGTATCTGTTGGCGTGGTGTTAGAGTTTTAGCTAGTAGAGTTATATTTAAACAGTTCGTGGTTATTTATCTGTAATCTAGAATCTATTTGTTTGTTATAAATAGGAATACTGGTTAAGTACCGAAACTTGGTCCATTCTTTCTGTCAACCTGGGCTCCAAAAACATATAAATTGGGTAGTTTTTGTACTTTATTAAGATCTTGAACTTTTGTGATGACTTGAGGAATAGCAGGGCATGATTCACAGAGTGCTATCCCAGTGAATTGTGACATGTATATCATGGAGGAACAGGGTTATTTGGGCATTTTGGTCCAGGAGACTGTCACCTCCCTTCGACCTAATTCCACAGTTACAAGGCACTTATTGCCTTTAAGAATGAGGAGAGAGACTGCAGGAAAGGTGAACTATTTGACCATGGTTCAGAAGGCCATTGAAATGTGTGGGTAAAAGAAAATGTGTTCGTAGTAAAAACTATTATAATTAGTGTGAAAGCTACTATTCTATTCTTGCAAGGTTTGTGAAGGTTTGTAGCTCAGGTTGAGGTTTAGGGTGTAGGTTTGCTCGCTGAGCTGTAGGTTTGATATCCAGACGTTTCATTACCTGGCTAGGTAACATCATCAGTGGCGACCTCCGACTGGGACAACTCATCTATCCTGGAACAGGCTAAGCAAAGACATGCCAGAGAATTCCTAGAGGCCTGGCACTCCAACCACAACGCCATAAACAAACACATAGATCTAGATGCCATCTATCAACCTCTCAGAAAACGAACAGGAAATGACATCACCACAAACCCCAGGAACCCCATCCAGGAGAAAGATATAAATAGAAAGCAGGAGACAACAGCTTCGCTTCACTTGGAGGTCGCCACTGATGATGTTACCTAGCCAGGAATGAAACGTCTGGATATCAAACCTACAGCTCAGCGAGCAAACCTACACCCTAAACACTATTCTATTCTACCAGGATTGGGAATATCCAAAGCTTTGTTGCTTGCTCAACACCAGGGTTACAGATATCTTTTGCAGCTGGAAGATAACATGGAATTATGGAAAAGATCGAGTTATTATGGTCCATTTCAGAACCATCAACATAAATATAACAAAAACTAAGGTTCTACTGAGATGTTTTGAGGAGCAAGAGTCCAAATTGATATCAAAACATGCAGGATGGCTAGACTGGTGCAAATTGGCATAGGTTCAATGTGAAAAGGAGCAACTGTTCCATCAGAATAGGCTCCTCTTGAACTGAAGAATTCTGAAGAAAAGTCATACTGGACTTGAAACATTCACTCTATTTCTCTCCTCAGAGATGCTGCCAGACCTGCTAAGTTTCTTCAGCACTTGATGATTTTATTCCTCTTGAACCAAGCCGGAACCATCTTCCTGGAGAATCTAATAACTAGGGCTGTTGTTTGAACTTTAAACAAGAAATGAGTTGGGTTCCACCTTTGAGAAGTAATAGACATAGAGCTGTATAGTGACTTGGATGATGATAGAGGGAAGTAGCAAGGAACAGAGAATTTCACAACAAGTCTCAAGATAAATGTTTGCCCACTCAGTACTGAGATGATGAGAAACTTCTCCACTCTGAGGATTGTGAATCTTTGGAATTCTCTACACAGAGGACTATCAGTGCTAGGTCATTGAGTATCCCCAGTTTTGGGATTGGTAGGTTTTTGAATTCGAAGGAATATGAGAGATAGGAATTAGTTGGCATTCAAGTCAAAGGTCAGCCATAGTGACAGAGCAGACCTAAGGGACTATGATTTACTCCTAGTCCTTGTTAAATGTTTAATTTCTCCTTTCTCACCAGCTGCTTCTCCAGTGCAGTTCCACCCATCTCTGATAACATCCCTACCATCCACCCCTCGGTACTCACCCTACAAATGTTTAATGGAGTACAAGTTCCCCTGTTGTTATATGAAGTTGTAGTTACAGTGTTTAAAGCTTTCTCACGTAACCTCTGAGCTGCCTCCACATGGATTCATATAACCATTTCCAGCATTTAATTATTATGCCTGTCTGATGTTTGCCAGCCTGTCTGATGACGTCATGTAGGCTGACAGAGCCTATTTCAAATAACTTAACTCTATTGCCAGAAGATCATCTCTATGTAGCTTAATACCTCATGCAACTACATTAAAATATCAACAAATAATTTGATGAGAAATAAATGTGAAATAATCTGTTCATCATCTTACAAAATGTTATATTGTACACACTGCACAATTTGTTTATACAGTATACACAAATAACTACACATAAGGTATGTTATATTTGTATTGTTATGGAATAAACTATGGAGTATGCAATGTAATATATGTTATTGTTGCTGAACTTATTCGTAGTGGACAGAGCAATTTTTAATATAACTTACTGATTGATAATGGCAAGAAAACACTACTAGCCATATTCTCAGACAATCATCAAATATGCCCCTTTGAAGTCCTTCTTTCTACTATTTAATTCTCTATTAATCCTTGCTGTAATAGCAAATAAAGGGATGAAGCTTTGAAATAATGTCACAGCTGACTATAATTTCTAGGCTTCTATGATTCACACCACACAAAATGCCACGTAATTGCATATTGTTCAAATGGTCTTGGGCTGTCCCCATCTAGTTCCCTGAAGGTTACTGTGGTTAGGTGGATGGACGGAAATTTTCAAGTTTGAAGTGTAAATGTGGATTTCTTCACTTTGAAAGGAATAATAGGAAAGTAATGTACTATTGATATGCAGAAAGGAGTACAGAGGGGATTTGGATGAACTGATACACGAATCACTCAAAGTTAGTATGAATGTACATCAAGTGAGTAGGTAGACAAATGGGATGTGTCGTTTGTTGTGGGGGAAACGAAATGTAAAAATAAGGAAGTACTACTTTATCTGCACAAGATGTTGGTGAGACTACACCTCGAGTACAATCTACAGTTCTGGTTTCCTTATTTGAAAATGATAAAATTGCTTTAGAGCAGTTCAGGTAAGTTCACTCCAGTCATTCTAACGATCAAGAACATAGCGTAGGAGAGATTGAACAGATTGGGCCAATATTTGTTGAAATTTAGAAGAATGAGATGTGATCTTATTGAAAGGTGTAAGGTCTTGAGGGGACTGGATAGGTAATATAGAGAGGTTGTCTCCTGTTGTGGCTGAGACTTATACTAGAGGACATAGTTTAAGAATGAGAAGTTCTCCCTTCTAAGACAGAGATGGGGAGTTTCTTTTTCTCTTAAAGCATGGTACAGAGTTGGAATTCTCTTCCCCAGAAAGTGAGGTTGAGTCTTTAGACTTAGAGCTGGATAGATATTTGATAGATAACCAAATTAGCCATGATCTTATTGACTGGTTGAGCAGACCTGAAAGGCTAAATTGCCGACTTTTGCTCCTAATGAATTCTTCTAATTCAGTTTCTGTATGAATTCAAATCCCCCATGTATCATACAAATATAAAAGGTATTGTCTTTAATTAGCTGCGCCTAATGAAGGAGTTAGTGAGATTGAGTAAAGTGCTGAAAAGCCAAACAAAAAAGCCCCCAAAATTTTTTTTAAAACTGCCCTCAAAAAACCTCAAGAGCAGACTTCGAAAAAATTATTTTGAGCCCTGCATGCTAATATGAAATGGGATGTGAGGAGGCTTGTGTAGAACATAAATACCGACACAAATTTGTTTGTTTATGAGCTATAAATTGTCTGCAGTAACATTATTGGAAGTATCCTGCTATATATTGTTAGTGAACAATGTGACCAGTTAGAGACCCTGAGATATCGCTGTGATCCTGTTGTTTCCTCAGACAGATTTTCCATTTATCATTAACTTCTGCTTTGAATTGCGAAGCCACTGCACGTAGCAGTTTGCTGAATGTGTCTGAATATCTAAGAGAAATTACATTCACTGGATGCCCTTTATTCATTGATTTAGTTAGCTCCTCAAAGAATTATGAAGGACAACCTATTTATAAAATCATGCTGACTCATGCCTGCTGAGGCCTCCATTCTGTTTCTACATTGGTAGGTAGAGTTCTAGTAACTCCACTTAGGGAATTAACACTGTTATATTAAATGCTTAAATTTATCAGTTGATACGTTTCAACTTTTTAAAATTTATGGGATATATTTGCATCCTGCAGCTTGTGTTTGCAACCAGGTCATTATTGAACTTTAGTGCTTAATGTTATGTATTATAATAGAGCAGTCTGGTTAAACAGACAACGCCCTTACTGTTGGAGAATATCAACCATTGGAGGGAGCTGAAGATTTTTTTAACTCATTCATGGGACATGGGCATCAACAGGCTAGGCCAACATTTATTTCCCATCCCTCGTCCTTAAGATGGTTGTAAGTTACTTTCTTGAACTGCCGCAGTCCATTGCTGCAAGTAGATGCACAGTCCTGTTAGAGAGGGAGTTTGAGATTGAAGGAGTGGCAATATGTTTCCAAGCCAGGATAGTGGGTGGCTCAGATGGGACTTGTGGTAGTGGTGTTCCCATGTATCTGCTGCCCTTGTCCTTCCAGGTAGATGGGTTTTCAGGTTGGAAGGTGCTATGTAAGGAGGCTTGGAAATTTCTGTTGTGCGTCTTGTAGGTGCTGCTACTGAGTGACAGTGATGGAAGAATGGGTGTGATGCTTTGTCCTGGATGGTGTCAAACTTCTTGAATGTTCTTGGAGCTATACTCATCCAGGTAAGTGGGAAATGTTCCAGCACACATTACACTCCTGAATTGTGCCCTGTAGATGGCAGAGAGGCTTTGGGCAGTCAGGAGGTGAATTATTCCCAGCAGGATTCCTTGCCTCTGATTTGGTAAATCACAGAATAATAATTAAGAAAGACACACTTAGATTTTACAAGATTTTAGATTGCATAGAGAAAGGAAGTGTTATATTGGGGAGGAGTTTTACAGCTTGTGGTTTAGTCTTATGATGAATTCATGCTGTAACTGAAAGGATTTCGTGATGGAGAAGGAGTGTTGGGAGGGAGTGAGAAATATTGAGGGAAAAAAATTGTAGTGTTGTTAAATATAAGAAAAACACTAATTGGTACAAGGCTATTTTGTATTGGGTCCAAAAGTCCTAGGGGAATTTAATGCTTTGGGATTTTCCATACCCCTCATTTTGCTTCAAACTGTATACATTTTTATCCAACATGACCACCTCTAGAATGTGCCCATGATCTTTATTTAAAATTGACATGAGGAATTAATTGCAGACATTCACCAATTCTGATAAATTTATGTTAAAAAATTCCTACTGTAACATTGGTTATTCTGTAGCTCTGTGGCTACGTTAGATATAGCTTCAAAATGAAATGTTATTGGTGTTTACATCGATTCACCTTTCTGCTTCACTTGTGCATATTCTAAACTCACGTTGAGAGGTATTCACTGGTTTGCATGAGCCCCAAGCCTCTCTGCTCTCTGATTTCATATACAGTATATGCACAATCCTTTATTTATTACTCAACAATGCAACTGATGCACAAGTTACTTGAGAGGATGCAAGAAACCCAGGTTATCTTTATTCCCATAAATTAGTGCAAAGTTGCCTACACAGTTAACTCCTTGTCCCTAAAAGCTTATGTGTTACTGCATGGCCTGGATACATTTGGTCCATTTCCCTGTGGGTCTCTCCAAAATCTGTTGTTGTCTCAAGGCCAGATTCACATATGTGTGACCATAGTATTTGAATATAATTTACGTTCTACATCATGCTTTTTCCTTATTTGAAACTAACAAGGAGCAACTTCTTGGAGTTGATTCAACCTCCAAAGCACAAGATATTATAATTTTAAAGCTGTCTCAATCGGGCAGCACGGTGGCTCAGTGGTTAGCACTGCAGCCTCACAGCGCCAGAGACCCGGGTTCGACTACAGCCTTGGTCTACTGTCTGTGTGGAGTTTCCTCTGGGTGCTCTAATTTTCTCCCAAATTCCAAAAGATGTGTAGGTCAGTGGATTGTCCTTGCTGAATTGCCCATAGTGTTAAGTGCATTGGGCAGAGGAAGTGGGTCTGGATGGGTTACTCTTCGGAGGGTTGGTGTGGACTTGTTGAGCTGAAGGGCCTGTTTGCACACTGTAGGAAATCTAATCAATCCTTTAGTTGTTGCCACTTTTTGATGTAGTCTCCATGGGTAATTCTCCAGACTGGAATCCTTGGCATTAGGAGGTCACAATGTGCTGAATCATGAGCATTTTTCTGAGGTAGAGTTAAGGCTCTCATTGCATATTGTTAAAATTGACTCTCAAGACAGATTTCATCATTCTAGTGGAATCAAAAGCAGCAGTTATGTTAAACTAATATAAAACCTTGTTAGACCATGCTTGCTGTACTGTGTACTGTTCCAAACTTCATGTTATAAAACAGATAGAAGCAGTGAAGGAAGTGGTAAAAGATTTATGAGGACATAAAAGGATAAAGTTATCAGGAAAAACCAAATAGCTCCATTTTTCTGGAAACATGATTGAACAGTCACCCGATGGATGTCTTTAATATTATAAAGAGGCTCGAGAAGATAGATGTAGGAAAATAGTTTTCACTTGTGAGGCTGTCCAAAACTAGAGACCATAGATATAAGACAGTTACTAATTAATTCAATAAGGAATTCAGAATAAACTTTTTTACTTAGAAAGTTGTTCGAAAATGGAACTTACTGTCACACAGAGTGGTTGAAGTGAATGGCATAGATTAATTTAAGTGTAAGATGTACAAGTAGAAGAGGAAGAAAAGATTGAAATATTTGATAAAATGGAAAATTTCTTTGGAGCATTAACTCAGCATGGACTTGTCAGTTGAATGGTCTGTTTCTGTATCGTTCATTCTATATAAAAACTGGGCTACTTGCTTTAGTGGTGCTGAACAAAATGTTAATGATCCTGTTATATTGTGTATGAGTCTAAGGTGAAGGTGCAGTCAGGAAACCTGTGGGATATTGAATATGTTAAGCTACAACTGGCGAGATTAAAAACGTGTTTCCTAGATAATAATCCAAAAACAATTCTCTGTTAAATTCTCAATAGTGTGATTTCCTTATGAAAAGTCAATGCATAACTGTTGGTTCAATATCTTTTGATGTTGACCAACGGTCATGATTAGATTAGATTAGATTCCCTAAAGCGTGGAACCAGGCCTTTCAGCCCAACAAGTCCACACCGACCCTCCGGAGAGTAACCCACCCAGATCCATTCCCTCTGACTAATGCACCTAACACTATGGGCAATTTTGATGACCTAAAACACTCATCCTTTTCTCAGATCCAATGGGGTGACTTGCATGACAAGCTGAAACTGAAAAGAGATATGGGAAGCACTTTAATTCAAGTGCTTGGAATTGACTTTTAGTTGTGAGGTGTAAGAAAATGTGCCCCCTTGTTAAAAGTGAAATACGATCTGGGTAAATTGAGTTAATGCAATTTTGCTCAGATGGCCGAAGAATTAGTAGAAAATGTAACTGGTGTGGCACGTGCAATAATTGCCTCTCTTCTTACTATCTGAGGCACAAATACTCCTTCTAAGTGAAACAGCTATTTACTTGGACTTGTTCAATTTAGTATTCTGTATTTGATCTCACAATGTAGTTTCCTCAGCAATGGGTAGACCAAACACAAATTAGGTGACCACTTGCAGAGCACCTCCCCTGTGTCTACAAGTATGACCCTGAGCTTCCGATTGCTTGTCATTGCAGTTCTCCGCCCACCTCCCATGCTGACATTTATTTCAGTGTTCTAGTGAAGCTCATCACAAACTCAAACAACTCCTGAATCTTTCCATTAGCACTCATAGCTTCAGGACTAAGCACTGAGCTCAAGAACTGTAAATCATAATTCCTCCCTTCATCTGGTTATGTCTGGCTTTTTTTGTCCCCTTTGTTTCTTTCCTTGTGTTTTTGCTGGATCAATTTTGTCTTCTTTCTTTATCCTTTCATGTTGAATTCAGATGTATTTTTTTACATAGCAATTCACACCTCTTTGTTTCTTCACTGTATACACCACCAAATCTTTCTGTTCCTTTGGTCCTTCCCCTTTCCAGTGGCTTATACTCTTAGATTTCTACTTTTCATCAGTTCTGACCAACGGTCATTAGTTTGTTTCTCTCCACGGATGCTGTGAGACTGCTAGGTATTGCCAGTTCTTTTCTGTTCTTAACATAAAGAGTTAATTATTTCTGCTGGGATCACTCTCTGTTCAGCAAAGTACACGAAAGGGTTGATCCCTTTTTCTGGGAACTGAGGTTGGTGCTTACTAGCTATGGATAGGCAGCCAGATAAAAGAGTTAATCCCCTCTGCTGGGAACACGCTTTCTGGTGACTCCCTGATGCCAGGAAGAGGTGAGAGGAATGCATTAAACCCTGCAGCCCGGAACAGCCTGTGCAATAGTTGGTTCTAGCTCATTAAAGGTAGGGTTAATATCCTGAGTCATGTCTGGCTACTGCTGCTGGCACAGGAATGCATCTCCCTTTTGATGAGGTTTTCCAGCTGAAGGATAAGCAGAACGATGTTGTGACTATGTACTGCTGCTGATGTGCAATCCGATAGCGAGGCCTCGAGACAGCTAAAAGAAGCAGTCTGTGTGTAATGTAATTACAGTGCTGACGAGGGCTGTGATGCAGGATTAGGTGCTATATACAGTACAGAAACTGCTCGACACTTCAGTAGCACTCCTGAGGCATAGGTGGGTGAAGATGCTGCTTATCTCGGTCAAGCGGATGCTTAACTTATTTTGAAATCTCTTTTAGTAACAGGATCACAGTGATTGCTTATTGATGGGAGCAGTTCTGCTGATTCGACCACCTTCAAAGCATGTGATGACTGGATTCACATAGCATTGTTTTATTTTAATAAGTCGGCTGCAGAGGATTATTTTTAAAAAGAAATTTTTCAAAAAAAACCCCACCCCTCCCTGTTGCAGAGCAGTGCCACGCTATATCTTTATCCACATTTCTGACCTCACTTGGAGTTTCAAGGTAAGAGCTATCTTCACTGAGATGGGTGTGAACCTTTCAAACAAACCCCTTTTGAGAAAGAAGAGGTTTTCTCTCAATCAGCAGGATTACAAAAGCGTGTAATATGTTCAAGGGTGCATTCACCATTGAAACTGTATTTGTATTTTGTTTAGTCAAGATTCTTCATGTGCATAATGAGAGGAGAGGATTGGAATGGGACAGGTGTTACAAGGGTAATATAATTTAAACATAATGTATGTACAGTGGGATGAAGATGAGCCAAGTAAGGCCAATGGGTGTTGACACCGATGGGTGTTTAGATTGTCAACTTCACTTGCAGTGCCAGGTGTCCCATCATAGTTCCTTGTCTTCTGAGCTAGATGCTCTGCATCTTATGGTTGGACAAGTGATGGTTATGGTACTGTCTGCAGTAACAGTCTGCATCACAGGAATATTGACAGAGGGTTTCTGTCAGCATTGGGACCCATTTTACAGCAGAGACACTCTCTATCATTTCATGGAATCTCAATAATAAATCCTGTCCTGCTTTTACAGCTAGTTCTTGACTTCCTGTGTTACTTCTCACTGTGAAAACTATGATGATCTGTGATTTTTTTTAAAACTCTGGCCCCTTTCAACTATGAAAGAAAGTTGGCGCGATCAAAGTAGCAAGCACAATCGGAGAAAACAAATGTTGACCTCTGAAATTGAGGTAACACCTAGACTAGTTTGTTGACTTGGAAATTATGATGATGCAACTGAACAGTCATAATCAGGTGTTTCAACCTACAGCTTAGGAGCAGCCATTTTGTATCAGAACTATGGCATTGCAAATGAGGGATGAACAGCACCCCTCTTAATGAAGCCACTGGGTGTCAGGAAATCATTTAAGGAGGAGTTTTAAACACATTGCTGTGTGTAGGCTGTCTCTAACAGTCAGTTTTAGGTAAAAGCTACAATAACCAGGGTTAGCTGGCAGAATTTGCAATTACCTCCTTTTACAATGTTCTGCATTATGTGACATTTTGTTTCCCTTTCAGTAGTTAAAATTAGTAGCATCAGCATATATTGGTACTTTTATTCCATTGTGCTCACTCTCAAACATGTGGGTATGTGTGTCATTGTTCTTTCCTCTTCATAGTTTCTTCTGAATCATAAGTTACAAACAAAACCAGGTCGCTGTCAAAAATCTTAAAATGTGCAGACTACAGCTGCCCACATAATTTCAATCAGCTGTAGTTCTGAAGAGATCAACGTTATTCATGGTATTGGAGCTAGAAGCAGTAAATAGTCATAATCTGCATACTGTTCTCATAAGAGTGACCTTGTGGGGTCAGATGGGGTAGGCTTTCATTTCAGCATTTTATTTAAAATGCCTGTTGGAGTAAAACAAATCCTTATTTAGAAGTGTTTCAGAAATTCATAACCATGTACGATATTTCCAACTGTAACTAATTGTTGTGGGAAAAGCTGGATTGAAAGGGTTAATGCATCGGTGAGGAACATTTTGGGCAATCTCTCTCCGCTAGCTTAGAAGAGATGTGTTTAAAGATGCCAATTCTTGCCAAAATCACTGTTTCTAACCTTTACATTTAAAGCAGATAAATCCTTGATCACGAGGATAGAGAGGTAGAGACAAGTATGGAAGTCATTCCTTTAAATTGTTGAGAGTTATAGAATGACCCAACTGAATATGACAGTACCAGACATACAGTGACCCTACCCTCAAGTATTTTCCTGTAAAATCCAAGCCTGCGCAAGCACTCCAATGCAGCATTCAGGGATACTGCATTAACCACTGTGCGGCTCTTTTGAGGAAGCATTAAACCAAAATATTTCTAGTGGCTCCCATGGTGTTTTTAGAGCTAGATATTTATTTGAATCCTGGCCTACATTGGTTGGCAGCACCTCAACTTTAACATTCTCATCCTGATGTTACTATAGCTACTTGCAGTTCTACAATCCTCAAAATTTCTGTGTTCCTCTAATTCTTGCATGTTGTGCTTCCTCGAAGACCATCACCACACTACTGGTGGTCTTGTCTTCGACTCTGGAATTCTCCCCTTGATCCTCTCCATCTCTCTGCCTCGCTTTAAGATGCACCTTAAAACCTATCTATCTGACTAGGCTTTTAATCTTCTGTTCTTATCATTCTTTATGTGGCTCAATGTCAGATTTTGTTATAATGTTGATATGGGACATCTTGAAGTGCTTTCCTACATGTGCTTGAAGGGTTGCTTCTGTTGTGGTACACTTTCTTGCAAGGAATTTTGTTTATACACAGGGGATGGTCAGTGACATAATGCTGCAATGATGCTTGTTACAATGTACATGTGAAAAGAAAGAACTTGATTTCTGTAACATTGTTGTCACCCTCGGGACACCTGAAACTAACAAATTCCTTTGGCATGGGGATGTTGTTGTTTTCAAGGCAAATACAGCGCAGTAGAGACTCTACGAGTTGGTATGTTTGAAATGATGATTCAAGGTGTCCAGGGATTTACTTATGAGAACCATTCCCATTAAATGCCCTGTCTCCACTACCTGTTGATGTGAAGCCTAGCAAGGATGTCAAATGTTGTATTCCAATTACCAACCAGGTCAAGATCAGCAGTAAAGGTCGATTAACATAGTTAGCTGAGAATGCCACACCATCAGGGACTCGCCTTCAGATTTAAGTAGATGCGGCAGACTGCAGCTCTATTTATCACGGTGTCCCTGTCTTCTACTTCAATTCAAATAGAATTTTGTCCATTTTCAGAGATGTTCGCTTAAAAGCCACTTAATATTGTGATTAGTTTTTAAATTTGCAACTAATTGAGAAGGACACATTTCTATGAATATTATGAGAAAAATATATCAAAATTGCCATAATGCATTTAAATTTACTGTTTATTTTCAATTAACTTTGAAATTTTAATGTTGCCTAACTGTTACATAACCATCTATGAGCCTGCTATCCAAATGCAGCGCAGCAAACTATTTTATTAGAGTAGGGATGAAATAATCCAGTAACTTTATGTTCCTATAGTAACAGTCAGCTGCTGTCAATACACAGCCTTAATGTTAAGCATGGTAAAGGATATTATAATTTTTTAAACTTTAAAAATTCTTAAAGGAGGTCTATTCTAGATGCAGTGATGACTAATACCGCAAACACACCTCATCACAGTGACATGCTTTGTTCAGTTGGAGAGATATCAATAGATTGTGTGCTGTGTGTGTTGATCATTAATGTGCCTTCACTAAGCAGATTTCTTAAAATGATGTTTGGAAGGCAGAACAATCATAAAGAATAATCTAGATTATTTTTAAAATAACAACTAGCTGAAAAAGGATAGGAATTAAACTTCTTTAAAAAAACATTCAGTTTGAATCTGGATAGAATGAAGATATTAATCTGAACAAACAAGAAAGGATTATAGTATGTGAGATACTGAAAGGTCAGAGACAGTCATAGATAAATCATCTATGACTCTCTTTGACCTTCAGTCTCCCATGGCATAGGCCATAATGAATTAGACATTAGGGTGCATTAGGACCCTGGACCAAAATGCCAAATTTATGTTGCTGAATACTGGGAACTCTTTTTTTTTAAAGTAGACAAAGTGTGAGATCGAGGGGAGAATAAATAAAGGGAATAAAGCAACAAGATTAAACAAACAAAAATAAGGTTTTCTACACAATGTTAGTACATATTGTCTACAATACATGTGCAACTTATATTTTAACACCCAGAACTAACATGTGGCAAATATGTGTGACAGACTCTGATCAAACACCCCAGTTTGCATCAAACACAAATATAATCAAGATAGATCCCTCAGATTTACTGAGCTCTCTAAACCCAATTTGTGTAGGTCAGCAATACTGCTAATGGCAGCATTCCTTACATCCCTAGTGGGGTCTGCTTCAGTCTCTTTCCCAACTGCCAGCAATCTTTGTATCTCTTCAGTGACGCTTAAACTGTCCTGAGTATCGTATTAGTCCCTCACTTATTGCTATGCAGAATTGAGTGATGCCACTTTGCAACTGTCTGTTCCACATATAGTAAATTCTCAACAATACTAGAAATGGATTTCAGCATAGGAGTTTTGCATTCTGGGCCTACTATGCTAGAAATTGATTTTCTCATTTTAAGAGATACTCCTCCTGTTATAGGGCATTTCTCTCTATCCACATTCTCTTCTCCTCCCGACCTCACTCTGATCTTTGCCAGTTTCCCAGAGCAGAATCCGTTCTCTCTGCTATATAGGATGCCCAGTCTGGCTTCCTCCTCCCTCCACCCTGGCGCATTTGTGCTTTTTCTACCTCTCCTGTCACCCCAATGCAATGTCACTTTTACTTTGTGCCTCTTGTCAGCCAGGTCCTCAAGCACTATCTCTGAGTGCCCCTACCAACATTATCCCATTCCATCTCACCAAGACACTCTGTTTTCTCAACCAAAATAATTTCCCTCTTTCCCAACCTCGCCCCCACAGTTTCTGCATCTCTCCCCCTTCACTGTTGAGCAGCACTGCTGAGATCAATGAAGTAAGCTCACTGGCTGGAGATGAACTTCTTGCTGGAGCTGTAGTGAGTTGTATCAGTACTATTTCAGCACCTTTTGGTTGTTCCCTATCTAAATTATAATCTCCCTCAGTTTGCTATTATTGGCAAATCTACTCCAAGTTGTTCATATTCTTCATTTCTTTCCTCTCTCTGTTTATTCCTGCTCGTGTTTCTTCCCTCTACTTCCATTTCACCCATTTCCTTTCCCTTCACCTGTTCCTCACTCAATTCCTCCACAGCTGTTCTTCTAGTCTTTGGGTGGATTTTTTCAGATGTGATGGGTGGGGGGCAGGGTTCCCATCTGGTCACCTGCAGAAGGCTGGCTGGAGTTGGGCTTTTGGCCTGAGGACATCCCGTCTCAGAAAACAGCCAGCTATCTGATTGGCTAGTAGCTCTGTAGTCACAAAAGCACAACCTGGAGCAGTGCCCAATGCTGGGAACACCGGCAGTCCCAGCAATCATCACGACAAACCAGGTAGGTACTGGGCGAGTGAGCTGAGTGGGGTTATTGAGGAAGAAAGGAGTAAACCTAAGAAGGGAGGCTGCAGTTTGAGGTTTTTGGGAGCTGGGGGGTGGTGGGGGGGGGAGGTTGAGGTGATGGTGGTGGGGGGGAATGCCTGATCCCAAATGGGTGGCATGGTGGCTTAGTGGTGAGCACTGCTGCCTCACAGCGCCAGGAACCCAGGTTTGATTCCCACCTCGGGCGACTGTCGGTGTGGAGTTTGCACATTCTCCCAGTGTCAGCATGGGTTTCCTCCAGGTGCTCCGGTTTCCTCTCACAATCCAAAGATGTGCAGGTTATGTGAATTGGTCATGCTAAATTGCCCATAGTGTAGATTATTAGTCAGGGGTAAATGTAGGGTAGGGGAATGGGTCTGGGTGGGTTACTCTTCAGAGGGTCAGTGTGGACTTGTTGGGCTAATGACCTGTTTCCACACTGTAGGGATTCTAATTCTAATTCAAAGAGGGCTCCCACCTGAGGCCTGAACAGGATGATCAACTGGAGTTGAAAAGATTTACAAGGATGTCGTCAGGGTTGGTGGTTTGTGCTGTAGGGAGAGGCTGAATAGGCTGGGGTTGTCATCCCTGTAGCATCGGAGGCTGAGGGGTGACCTTATGGAGGTTTGTAAAATCATGAGGGGCATGGATAAGATAAAGAGACAAGATCTTTTCCCTGGGGTGGGGGAATCAAGAACTGGAGGGCATAGGTTTAGGGTGAGAGGGAAAATATTTAAAAGGGACTTAAGGGGCAACTTTTTCCACACAAAGGGTGATGCGTCTATGAAATGAGCTGCCAGAGGAAGTGGTGGAGCTGATACAATTACAACATTTAAATGGGTATATGAATAGGTAGGGTATAGAGAGATATGGGACTAAGTTAATTTATGATATGAGGTTGGCATCTGGTTTGGACTGAAGGGTTTGTTTCCGTGCTGTACATCTCTATGCCTCTATCCCTAAGCTTCTTCCTTGTGGGAACAGGCCTTTGAGTGACCAATAATTGGCCTCTTTTGAGTCTCAACTGCATGGGCAGACTCCTTGCCCTCCATGTACAGTTGCACTTGGGACAGGCAAGAAGGTCACTTGGGGATTTCACAGTCTTCTCCATACCCTGCCCCCAACCTCCATTTGGACCTGTAAAATTACCCCTTCAGTTTCTTTTTTGCATTTATCCTTTCTTATTATTTAGTTTTTGCATCCCTTATTTGTCTCTGTAACTTTTCTTTGCTCTGTTTCTTATGGCATTCTGCATTAGGAAAAGGATAGGACAGATGGCCGAAGAAAGAAGCACCAGGCTGAGGCAGCACATGTTTCACAGATGGAGGGAGGCACACTTGGAAACATCTGCGTCAAGGCAGGTAAAGCAGCAGCCTCAACATTGCACATGTCTTCATGTGATCTGTTTGATTTTAAGTAAATAAAAGTACAAAGGACTCTGAGATACTCTTCAGGGGACAGTTAGAAAGAGCCCTGCATGAAGGGTGTTCTTCAAAATGTCGATAATACTCTGACAGCAACACCCAAGAAAGGTTTCCGAAAACCATGAAATGTTGACTGTACCCTGCCTGCAGCAGATCTGGAACAGGTCATATCTTTGTGATGTAACAGTCATATCTTTGTGATGTGATGGTCACACCAAAACTGCACCAAAGTAATTGGAAATATGCGCTGTAGTAGTTTGTGCTGTAACCCCAGTAAGAGAACTGGGTTCACAGCCTGCCGGTGACGATAACTCCCTCACTCAGTGCATTTCTGCTTTCGGGCTGGCAACTAGAGAACCAGCTGCTGCTGCACAGAGTCCAAGGTTGTATGCTGTTTGTTTTAACAGCCTTTAATCCTGGAACTATTCAGTATCAAAGGAGCATCTTCTGTCTCCTTCTGTTGCTGCATACTGTAACTGTTCACCAGATTTCATAAACCACCCTTACTGGGCAGGCAGTGCAAATCATATTTATGCTGTGCCTGCACTTCATGCTCCCTTTCCTCCTCAGGTGACTACTGTTCCCCACCCATTCGGCCTGGGAAGGTGAAAGCAATACATCTGTAGCACTTGGCCTGGAAAATGTTATAAATTTCGACCCTGTAGAAGGTTGACAATGGCAGCAGATCCTCACTCCCTTTTTTGTGGCGCTGTGATGTCTCTGTACCTCACTTCACTCTGAGGGCCCAATTTTAGGATTCAAAAATAGCTATTGCCGGGTGCACCCATTCCTGCGATGGTCATTTTGACTGAGATCAGTTTAGGACCACTAGGGCTAGCCCCACTCATCAAACGAGCAGCAAATTAGATTCATTAAGAAACATTTTAAAGGTAGGTAATGGAAATTGACTGGAATTTTTCCATTAGCCTACAGTTTCCTGATGGTTTAGTGCCGTTCATCTGCTTGAGGTGGGCAACCAGCAGCAGGGATGCCAGCGCTCCAGGCCATTGGCCTGGGGTGGATTGCAGAGTGACCGCCAAATGCTGCCCTGTGGAGTGACTCCCTCACAGTCATCTTAACTTCCTCGAATTCCCATTTTGGTAGACTGGCTGCTTTGTCAGCTGTTTAATTGAACTCTAAAGCATTACTTAAAGATCACCTTCACATTAGGCACCATGTCAGTTTACTTACCAGTCATTGCTGCTGGTTGTTCACCTGGAACAGACAGGCCATCCAGCTTCACAAACCAATCCGTTCCCTATAATTGGACAGGAACCTATCTCTGGGACAAGTCAAAGAGTGATGTGGTCAAATTCCAATGTGTGACTGTTGATCCATGTGCAGTTTTGGGACCCAGAAATAATCCCAGTTCCTGTTCCCCATGGCCAATGCAGAAATTTATCTGCCCCCCACCCCCACAATGCCACCATCACCTGCCTGCATCCGACAGGGATAATCTCTGGAAATCTCACAGCATACCGAGTCTCTGTTCTTTGTTTTTGTAACCATTGCACTCTGCCTGGCATGATGTATGGGTAAAAGCAGTTGCTAAATCATCTTCTGTCCTGAATAAAGTGTACCTTATGCCATGAGAAAATTGGTCTACTGAACAAAATAACTGACTGATGTGATTAGAGTTGAGATGCACTCTTGGGGCTACAACTAAATTCCAGATGCACTTAGGCATTGCCTCTGCATTGCAGAGAGAAGCATTCTGGTCAGTGTACCTTGCAGGTAAAGGTTTAATGTAATGGTTTAAATAGCATGGTTAACCTTTTAAATATTTCAGGCTATTTTTCTCTTTTTACATCTTCAAGGATGGAATTTTCTACGGTGATTTTAGACTCTGAACCCAGTTTTTTAAAAATATTAGTTTATGGAGTGTAAATATCATTGGCAAAACCAGTATTTATCGCCCATTCCTAATTTCTGTTAAGGGCGGCTTGGTGGCTCAGTGGTTAGCACTGCAGCCTCACGCGCCAGGGACCCAGGTTTGATTCCAGCCTCGGGCGACTGTCTGTGTGGAGTTTGCACATTCTCCCCGTGCCTGTGTGGGTTTCCTCCGGGTACTCCAGTTTCCTCCCACAGTCCAAAGATGTGTAGGTTAGGTGAATTGGCCAGGCTAAATTGCCCATAGTGTTAGGTGCATTAGTCAGAGGGTAATGAGTCTGGGTAGGTTACTCTTCGGAGGGTCGGTGTGGACATGTTGGGCCGAAGGGCCTGTTTCCACACTGTTGGAAATCTAATTGAAAAACACTGGCCAAGTGCCTTCTTCAGCTTCAGTAGTCTATGTGTAGGTGCTCCCATTGTGCTGAGATGGCTTCCTTCTTTAAAAACCGCAAATTCCCCTCCCACATGGTTGATGATGCCCTCCAGTGCAACTCATCTACATCCCACACCTCCGCCCTCGAACCCCACCCCTCCAACAGTAACAAAGACAGAACCCCCCCATCCCGGTCCTCCGCCCTCACCCTACCAACCTCCGTATACATCGTATCATCCTCCACCATTTCCACACCTACAAACGGACCCGACCGCCAAATCCAAGCCACCCATCACCTGGAGGAAAAACACCTCACCTTCCGTCTTGGGACCCTTCAACCGCATGGCATCAACGTCAACTTCACCAGTTTCCTCATCTCACCTTACACAACCGGATCCAACTTTCCAATTCGGCACTGCCCTCTTGAACTGTCCTACTTTTGTATCTTTCTTCTCACCTACCCGCTCCACCCTTCCCTCCGACCTATCACCTTTATCCCCACCTCCATCCACCTATTGCACCCTCAACTACCTTCCCTCCAGCCCCACACCCCTCCTATTTATCTCTCCACCCCTAGGTTCCCAGCCTCATCCCTGATGAAGGGCTTTTGCCCAAAGCATGGATTTTCCTGCTCCTCGGATGCTGCCTGACCTGCTGTGCTTTTCCAGCACCACCCTCTTGATTCTAATCTCCCGCATCTGCAGTACTCACTTGCACCTAGTTTCAGAATTTTGACCCAGCCAGGATGAAGGACTAATAATATAAATGCCAAATCAATATGGCGTGAAACTTGGAAAGGAACTAGTATATTTTCCTACAAGCTTCCTGTCCTGGGGCTTCCAGGTGATAGATGGCTGGAACTTAGGGATACTGCTGAAGTAGTTTTTAACAATCTGCTTCGGTGTAATTTATAGATAGCATGCATTGCTGCGCTATGTGCGGTAGTGGAGAGAACTAACGTTTAAGGTGGTGAATGGGGTGCCAATAAAGTTGGTTGCTTGGATTTTTTTCAAGCTTCTTCAATTTTGCTGGAGGTACACTCATCCAATCAACTTGAGAGTATTCCATCACATTCCTGACTTGTGCTTTGTGGATGGAAAGACTTTGAAGGGTGACACGGTGCATTACATGCCCTAGAATGTCTAGCATTTTTATACAGCTACTCCAGTTAAGTTCATGGTAACCACCACCCCTTCCTGTCTTCAAGGTCATTGATAGTAAAGGTTAGTGATGGTACTGTTGTTGAATAAGATATTGTCCCTGCAGAACGTAAACCAAAATAACTAAATGTATTGAATGACTCTGAAGGAAGACATACCAATACAATTCCACTTTTTGTAGCCTTTGCTTCAACACAAAGCAAAGTCAATGTAAATTACACATGAATTAACAGGCAAATGATACTTCAAATGCACAGGTAGATTTCATTTAAAATCATCAATGTGAAAAAGATATGTCTTGCACATCCATAAGCAGCCAGGTCACCCCTTGCACAAATGTTGCATGCTATACAATTTGATGTTCTTTATTCGCACAAGGTAGTGAGGATTTCAATCCAACAATAGTTTCAACCTTCAAGTTTCACAGGTACAATTATCATCATCAAGAAACATTTCTAGGAATTCTGTCTCTCAAGCCACAGAATTTCAGACTTATAACTTGCCAGTATTCTTTTTCAACCTATCAACCAAAATACTCCGGCATCCGGCTCTTATACCTATCAAGTTACTCCAGTCATTTAGTTTGTCACCAGCACCACCATATTTTTAACTTTTTGTAATTGTCTCTCTGCCTAATTTAATCGGATTATAGCTCATCTCTTTGCTTGTTATTCAGCTGCTGACACTTTACTCACACCATCTAACACTCTTGGTCACCTGCAGAGAATTATTTTTTGACATTCCATTCACACCAGTTGTATGGCCTTTTGATCTCTCTGTCCTTGATCTCTCTGTGTCCGTGTGCTCTTCTCTCTCACTTCACCTGACAAAGGGGCTGTGCTCCAAAAGCTTGTGATTTCAAATAAACTTGTTGGACTATAACCTGGTGTGGTGTGACTTCTGACTTTGTCCACCCCAGTCCAACACTGGCACCTCCACATCAAAATACCCCAGTTCACGGTTTGATTACGTATGGGAAACTCTCAGTCTTCTAGTAACGCTGAGTTATTCACAAAGCTTTCCAGATTTTAGATTATTTTTAACTAGCTTGGATAATATATCCAAAAGTTACTTTTTCTGCCAGCATTCAGTATTTGCTGTAGGGCCACTCTGGCAGCTAAGTGTTTCAGGAATCAGTCAGTAGTGATTTTCACATAGCATTCTTGTTGATGCATGTTGTAATCCCCAGCCAGTATTTATTCTGTACTTCCCTACCTTTATTGCATCTTCCAATTGGTGTTGAACTTGGAATATTGATTCATTGCCAGAGGGAAGATTATTGGTCATTAATGAGTGCCGTGAGTAGTCAATATTTACATTACTAGGCCAAATGTCTCTTCGTCTGTATTTCGACTCAGTTTGATTGCTGGCTAGGAGTCCACACATCTATGTCAGACAGTTATTTGGCTAATCTATGGGGTAGAAAGTGAGGTCTGCAGATGCTGGAGATCAGAGATGGAAATGTGTCTCAGTTTGATTGCTGGCTAGGAGTCCACACATCTATGTCAGACAGTTATTTGGCTAATCTATGGGGTAACCATTCAAGTTATGACCTCAGACATTAACAAAAATAACTAGGGTAGGTGATGCCATTTTTGTGCCCACTGCCCAATATAGACGCTAGGCAATCCATTAGCTTTCTGTAATGATTGGAACCAGGTTGACCTTGTTGACAACAATGTCATTGATTGGCCCAAGCTAACAATCCCAATCAGGAAAGCCCTGGCTGACTAACATCGAGATCAGAATCTCCTCAGTTCAGATGACTGGCTTTGAGTTGGCTAGCCATAGTCAGTGTACTTTTCACAAGTAAATAAAGGGTGGCTTAGTGATGGGATACCAGCCTCTTCAGTTATTTCAATTAATTAGTGGCTATCTCAAATTTATGACTACAGTTTTAGAATCCGTGATAAGTGGGAACATTTTCTCTATGTCTTCATTGTCAAAAGCATTCATCATTTAAAGGACATCTTTTAAAACAAAACCTACCCTCAAGGTTTAAATATTTGCAATCTCATTCAGACGGTCCATGGAAGCTCCAGGAAAATTGTATGATCTCCTTGTTTGCTATTTTTTCAAGGTGTCCACAGCTCAGCGACTGCTGTTACAGAAAACAAATTAGCACAGAGAGGAAAAAATATATAACCTGGAGACCAGATTCTCCTCAGTTTAGATGACTGACTCAGAGTTGGCTGGTCACAGCCAGTGTACTGTTGACAAGTAAATAAAAAGTGACTTAGTATTGGGATACTAGCCTCTCTGCAATTATTTCAGTGGTGATGTGAGAAATCAGATGTGCCTGAAGAACATTCGCTTGCTACAGTCATCTTGGAGTTGGGGTGAGCATTTCTAGCATCATGCCTTTATTTGGGAAGCTTGACTCATTTGATCCTGCCGTGGGAGACTGGGCCCAGTATGTGGAAAAAATGCAATAATTTTTCCAGGCAAATGACATTGGGGCAGATGAAAAGCAACGAGTGATCCTTGTGACTGCTTACAGAGCGGCAGCGTTCTCGGTTATAAGGGGATTAACTTTTTCAGGGACACCAAATACTAAAACCTTCCAAGAGTTGACAGAGCTGGTTCAGGACTAGTATGATCCCAAATCTCCTGAAGTTCTGAGGTGCTATTGGTTTTACTCAGCTGTTAGAGAAGCAGGGGAATCTGTTTCAGGATTTTTGACGAGGTTGAGACAACTGGCAAAGGCATGTGATTTTGGGTTAACACTGAATGAGATGCTGAGAGATAGTTCGGTATGTGTGATTAATGATGTAGGAGGAGAAAGTGAGGTCTACAGATGCTGGAGATCAGAGCTGAAAATGTGTTGCTGTAAAAGTGCAGCAGGTCGGGCTGCATCCAGGGAACAGGAGAATCAACATTTCGGGCATAAGCCCTTCTTCCTGAAGAAGGGCTTATGCCCGAAACGTCGATTCTCCTGTTCCCTGGATGCTGCCCGACCTGCTGCGCTTTTCCAGCAACACGTTTTCAGCGCTGATTAATGATGTAACCATGCAGAAGTGCCTACTAGCTGAAATCCAACTGGCTTTCAAATAGGCACTACAACTAGCTTTGTCATTAGAAAATGCAGTAAATGGAGTATGGGAGCTACAGGGCATCCCAATGGAATGCTGCCTCTAAGCAAGAAGGACAGTTTCATTTGGGGCAAAGTTTAGTACTGAAACCATGCAAATAGGTGTAAGGCAAGTTTGACATAAGGTTACTTATAAAGTTCGGGGAGGTAATATGGTCCTGAACAAACACGTGGGTCACTTGAAAACTATTACCTTGCAAATGGAGCAGGAGCAAAACATACCTGGCCCTTCAGAACAGCCAAAAGGCCTGACATAAAGCATAGGTTCTCTGTCTCATGTCGAGGAAAACTCAGATGCAGCCTTGATAACGTTACCAACTGGAAGAAGAGGAGGAAACTCTCCTGAGACACTTCGGACACAAGAGACTGACAACATCTGGTACGTGCCAAATGTGTCAGAGTCCGACTCAGAAGAACTGTACTTGAGGCAAAAACATCGCAGGAAAAGTCATAAGCCAAAGACCTGCCAACATCCCTGGATTTAATGGGGGAGGGATGTAGTGATTGGAACCAGGTTGACATCACGATCTGCGTTGGCTGATATAATCAGGAGATGAGAATCTCCTTAGTTCATGTGACTGACTCCGAGCTGGCTGGCTGGCCGGCCAGCTCAGAGTCAGTGTATTATGCATAAGTAAGTAAAGGGTGATTAGTGACAGGATACTGGCCTCAGTGCAGTTATTTCACTTTCTCATATAGTTTTGTATTGCATATTGATGCAACTGACTGACCTCTTAGGTCATCTCAGAGAACTGTTATGAGGCAGTCATATTGTGATTGCAGACCCCCAGCATAAAGGCCAAAGCAGGCAAGGACAGAAGGTTTTCTTCCCTAAAGGACAGATGACATTTCACAAGGAACAAAGGATTTCACGTTCGCCATTGTTAATAATGGCTCTTTATTCCAAATTTACTTATATTAGTGAATTCAGATTCACAAACTACCATGATGGCCTTCAAATTTTTGTCTTTAAATTATTAATACAGGCATCTGGAGTATTTGTCCATGTCTGAATGAGTGAAAGATTTATTGTCACGTATATCCAGGGTGATGGAGTGAAAAGTGTTCTGTTGCCACAATCTGGTGCCATTTTAAGTTAAAAAAGAAAGTACTTAACTAGATTTCATTTTTATCGACCGGTGTCTCAAACACGCCTCCAGGCTTCTGCAGTATGTCTAGAAGGTTGGCCTCAAGGAGGGCCTGCTCCAGGGGACTGTGCTACCACACTCAAATGATTGACCTCTTTGTCAATGTTGAGTCTACAATCAATGTTATACTGAGAGACATCAATTCCAAGCAATGTTTTATTTTGGTTAGCAGATGTGATTTGCTACTGTTTTTGGCAATACCTGCAACAGTTTAACCTGAATGCCAGACTATTATTTTTGTTGTGGCTAACCTATACAGAGGGAACCTTCTCCTCAGAATTATTTTTCAAGAGGGAGCTTGAATTCTCAGATCCTTGGGTAAACAGAATCTCTTCAGCATGTCTTATTGTGCCTCCTGTACTGCACCAACAAATATGCAATTTAAATTATTTTAAACCATTGACTTGCACAAGCAAAAGAGTTGATACTCAACATCAGTGACAAGCTGTTTTTATTGTTTCAATTCTTTTTCACTATGTTTCGATCCTCACTTTTATCTGGGGAGTATTTTAAATCATTCAGAACAAATTTAATTTGTGTACTGACCTTGTGAGGAGGATCTGTGGGAGTGCTGAGTCACATAGTTGTGAAGCCAGCAGATGGTTGGCTTTCCTTAATTGTCAGTGGAAATCGTGTTATGTTCATTTCGACTGCCAAAAGCGATTGATCAGTGAGAGAAGCAGGTAATGATTTTTTTTTTGGGTCAGTCAAAGCTGAATCTATTTCGAATTGAGCTGAAGTTGAAGGATTTATGTTCCTTGTTATTTCATTCTAGGTTTACCTGCTATAATATTTTTATTGGAAAAAGATTGCCTAGAGATTCCTTTCTGCTTATTTAATTTCAGAAATCAGTATTGTGATATGGTTCATTGATATCTGTTTATTTCATAGTAAGCTGTTCTACCAGAATTTGGTTCAAGCCAATCTCTGTCTCCCTTGCTGTGCATCAGGTATGTTGGGTCAGGATTTACTGTAGCTGGTGAATAAATCTACCTACGTTTGTTGGATTTGCCCTTGCTTGTTAATTTTTGTGATGTTCAGCACTGGACATTACTGAAATTTAAAGATTCAAATATCACAGGTTTCCATTACTCAGTACCTGTGAGATCAGGAAAAACAACTTGGTTTCTCAATAATCAGTCAGGCTATAAATAAACAACACAGAATCCAAAGCAGGAACTTTCAGTTGAAATAGTAAATACAGTGTCAAGTTAGGGCACTGAGAGTGAAGTAAAGAGAGAGAAATACACTTTCGATGAAGAGAAAGAGGGAGGAAAAAAGCAAGGATAATAGAGTCATAGAGATGTACAGCACAGAAACAGACCCTTCAGTCCAACCTGTCCATGCCGACCAGATATCCCAACCTAATCTAGTCCTGCCTGCCAGCATCCAGCCCATATCCCTCGATAAATGTAAACAAAAATGCATTTCATTTTTTAAAATGTTTTCAACAAATTAAGATCTAAAGAAACGCAACTGCACACTTGTAAAATTTAATTTAGTAATAGAGTTGCTAATATTTATCACATCCCTTTAAAAGGATGCTTAGAATTAAATAGATAAGTCTGAACTTTCTGAGGTGAGGTTAGTCCATATTTATGATGTCACAGCTTTGAATGCCAGATGGCGCACAGCCGTTTTTGCACAGCTGATGAAGGAGCAGCACATTACGGACAGTAATGCTTGAATTCATAAATGTAACTGTGCATCTGTCCTCACTTGAAGTTGAGTTGTTTGATTTGAATATAGGTTAGAAAATATTGCAAAAATAACAATGATCTTATCATCAACAGAGATTTTGTCCAACTGCGCTTTCCCCACAGGAAAGTGCTGTGGGCAATCAGTTCTGATTCATTATAGTATTAATGACAAACAGTGCAAGTAAAATTTTGTACTGAATTATTTTTATTCAATGGGTTTTATCTGAGTTTAGCTTCAGGAGATAGATATTTGCAAAATATATGTGAAGTTGAAGTGTAGCGACACAGGAATGCATTAGACAGTTTTAAATACCCTGAAAATCTGAATTGAGTGTATTATTTCTTTTATCTAATATAACCTGGCTGTCCATTTTAATTAAAATAATTTTCATTGGAATCAATAACACTGAAGTGACTCAACTTGTAAGGAATGTTAAATTACCCTCTGTGAGTGCATTAAATTATTTTAATTGTAATTACTTTTTCACACATTAACATGAACACGTTAGTTCAATTTGTTGGTGGTCAGACGCATAACAACTAACAAAGTAGTCAAGCAAAATTTATTTGTACACATGGAGTGCATGAACGTTGATGATGGGAGTAATGTGACCGTGAAATGCCCATTTTGTAGGAGAGAATGTTTACGTTATTGAGATGGTAGAAGGCAATGACCCGATGGCTTCTTTGGCCAAAACAACAACTCTGAAATGAACAAAAGGCTCAGGTATTGAGTATTGAGCAAATAGTGTTCCTCTATACGTGGAAACATTTATGAAGAAAAATTCCAATCAGAAGAAAAGTGACAATCGATGTGACTATCAATTATGTTACATTGATTTTTGTTTGGACTCTGACTATTAGTAATTTTGATTTGCTTTGATTAACTGTGGAAGGTGCAGTATTAGTTTCACAAAGGTGGATTCATACATCAATAAACTATAAATGGAGCAAAAAGAGAGGTAGATATATTTTAGAAGCTAAAATAAACAAGACAAGGAGAACAAATAAAATTGTACCAGAGAAAAATGTTTATGATTATTGATATAAATATATTCACACACAAGTTCAGCTGGCAAGGTATTTTACAATATATTCTTCATTAGGTAGCAATTATTACAAGAAATATTTTTATTATGCTCCTAATTTATATGTTTTCAAATGAAAGATTGATTTCAAATTAGCTGTGTTTGTCAAAGTATGCTTTTCACTGGGTGAGAAGAGCAATCACTTAATTCAGGTCCACCACATTTAAGATTCATTTGTCCTAATTTTTTTCTCACTTCTGTTGTTGCATAAATTCAGAAATTAATTGTTAGATTACTTTTTAAGTAAATCCCTTTTGATTTATTCTTTTTGTGCAGCCTGGGGAAACTGGTAAAGTTCATTATCTCTAATCTGGAATGCTAAGGGATATGTTGAAAGGAAGTTGGTTAGAGTTGGATCATCCTCTAAGTGACTGCTTTCTTCTGAGTGGAAACAGAATATAATAGCACGGGAATGCTCTGGGCCTTAAATCCACTGATCTAAAGTTGCAATTGAATTGGCTTCCCAAATCGTTGTCCTGATCCCATTCCAAATCTTTATCACTATAGAAATAACGATATGAATACCAGCAAGGTATCACAGACTGAGAGTGCATTGAGAAAAGTATTTTAGAGTCAGAGTCCTACAGCACAGAATCAGGTCCTTTGGCCCAAACTGGTCCATGCCGACCAAAAATCCATGCACGCTAACCCCATTTCCCTGCACTTGGCCCACATCCTTCTAAACCTTTCCTATACATGTATTTGTCCAAATGCCTTTTAAATATTGTTAATGTACCCACCTCAACCACTTATGCTGGCAGCTCATTCCACATGCATACCACTCTCTGTGTAAAAAAAAATTGCCCCACCCTTTTATTCTTTTCCCTCTAAACTTAAACTGTTGCCCTCGAGTCCTCGATTTCCACAACCCTGGGGAAAAAGACTGAGTGTGTTCACCCTATCCATGTTTCTTATAACCTTTACACTTCTTTCAGATACCCCCTCAGTCTCTTGCGCTCTAACGAAAAATGTCCTAGTTTGTCCAACCTCTCCTTATAAATCAGACCATTGAGTCCTGGCAACATCCTTGTAAACTTTATCTGCATTCTTTCCAGTTTAATCACATCCTTCCTATAGCAAGGTGACCAAAACTGAACATAATACTCCAAGTGCGGCTACACCAATGTCCTGTACAAATGCAACATAACTTCCCATAACTTCTATACTCAGTGTCCTGACTGATGAAGGCCAGTGTGCTAAAAGCCACCTTCACTGCCCTGTGGCTCCACTTCCAGAGAACTGTGCCCTGAATTCTGTTCCTTTATACTCCTCACAGCCCTACTGTTCACCATGAAACTCCTACCTTGATTTGATTTTTCAAAATGCAAGACCTCACGCTTATCTATATTAAACTCCCTTTGTTTCTTGTTTCTTGAAATTGAGTTTCCTGAAGAAGGGCTTATGCCCGAAATGTCGATTCTCCTGTTCCCTGGATGCTGCCTGACCTGCTGCGCTGTTCCAGCAACACATTTTCAGTTTTAATTTTGTCTGTCAATCTAATGTTTTGGAAGTTCTGTTCAGGCGTATTTTGCCATTTTTAGTCAGTTTTACGATCGGTAGTTTTGGACTGAGAACATAAAGTTTCCAATGGATATCCTTCTATTACAATGCTATAAAAAATAGGAGAAAGAAATGTCCAGATTCTGACACTTGAGTGAAACATCGCAGAAGACATTGTTCCTACTTGTTCCACAGAGTTTGAGCTAAAAGGTCTTAATTTTCTGAATGCCAGTGCTTCAGAAGGCCGTATTTCCCTATTTTAGGGAAAATATATCAACTGCTGGGTGAAGATATGCAGTCACGTCCACAAGGTGGACAGCAGTACCAAAATCATCATGAACTAGAATTTCTTTGACATTGCATCATGACAGACAGCAACTGGTAATCTTTTCTATATTGGTTAGGCAATATATTGTGACCACAGAAAGGAAGTTATCAATGCTGCACTCAAGACGGTCGCAGAATTCCTAATGGAGTCATAGCTAAAGAGAGCGAGAGGCGTCTAGTTCTACAGACTAACAGGGTTGTGACAAAGACATTGAGGTGCATAGAACCTTTTAAAGTGCCATATGCTGTTCCTCTAAATTTAGAGATGAAAAAGAGAGAATTTGCATTTACCTTTCACAACCTCAGAAGACTCTGAAGCACTTTGTTGTCAATTAAGTGATTGTTTTTCTTTTTACAGCTAGGGAAATACTGTATAGCATGTTACAGAACATCCTGAAAATAACAAAAGTTGTTCACATGGACAAAGCCCATGGTCGTCTTTGAAATAATGGCTTTCACATCAACTGAAATGGCAAACAGAACTTCAGTTTAGCATGTCATCCAAAAGATGGCAATCACAGAGTGCAGTAGCCCATCAAAACTGTACAAAAGGTTAGAAGAGAAAATGCTGGAAAATCTCAGCAGGTCTGGCAGCATCTGTAAGGATAGAAAAGAGCTGACGTTTCGAGTCCAACTGACCCTTTGTCAAAGCTTTGACAGAAGGTCAGTTAGACTCGAAACGTCAGAAACGTTTATTGTTCCTATGTTCCGAGAAATGTCAGTTCACAGGAGGTCATATGGCTCATGAAAATTGTTGACAGTTTCTTTCGAAGGCCAGAAGGTCATACAGGACTTTTAAAATATTCTACAAACAACAACGAAAACCTCATAGAATTTGATCATTGTTTCACAGCTACCTCTTTTAGTGTGTACTGGTGGTGCAGCAACATTGACACTTATATATAATGTGCTTATCATATACGTTTTAACAGAGGGACAACAAACCCAGGAAAATGAGACCTCATTGCCCACCTCATTACTATACATGACAATGTGCACATGATGAATCGCTCATCGTGGGTGAGGATGAGGCAGTGATCCTGTCAGTATGAAGTCTAGCATGGCCTGCTGAATCATTTTGTGATTCTGACTTCATTGGGCTACCAATAAACATCTGTCATTAGTAGTAACTGGAGAATGCATCATGCTGCTTCCTGTACGATGCAACATAATTTATTCTGGGTGATCATGCATAGCAGCAAGCTGTCTGTGGATTGTCATTGACAAGCAAATGACACCAGTTGAATTGAAATTTAGGTTCTCGGGAGAACCTTGCAGAAATGTTGCATATCTACTCGCTCATGTGGGACATTACTACAACTATTGCAGAGGGTTAAGCTAAGAAGTAAATGTAGAGTAGCTCACCTTGTATGATATAAGGAGATGGCTGCTGTGTTCATATCTTCATGACCTTGCCTTTATTATAGTTCTAGATGAGGCCGTCAAATTATGTTTCAATCCCAAAACAGACAGCCAAATTTAGACAGTACTTTGTAATCAAATTTCCCTTTAATGCTCCTTGCCTAACCTGAACAGATAACAATGAAATGCTAGTTTTTGAAATTGAAAGTTGTATAGAATGTCTGGAACGTGTGATCATATGTGCATTGCTCTTGTTCTGAAAGATTATCATTTTACTGCAACAAGGCCAAATGTAACCCAACAAACTAGTTTATTTTACACTTAAGTAAGCAATGACAAATTAGATAATTTAGATCAGGACAGGCTTAGTGTTAGCACAGGTGCAGTGCATGGCTCAATGGTTAGCACTGCTGCCTCAAAGTGCCAGGGACCCGGTTTGATTCCACCCTCTGGTGACTCTGGAGTTTACACATTCTCCCTGTGCCTGTGTGGTTTTCCACGGGGTGCTCTGGTTTCCTCCCACAGTCCAAAGATGTGCAGGTTAGATGGATCAATCATGCTAAATTGCCTGAGTGTCCAGGGATGCATAGGCTAGGTGGATTAGCCACGGGTTGAAGGGATAGGATACAGGGTGTGTCTGGGTGGGATGCTCTTCAGAGGGTCAGTGTGGACATGATGGGCTAAACAAACTGCCTCTACACTATAGGGATTCTATGATAACAGAATGTGTGAATTTGCATCTCATGCATTTCAGCAGGGAATTGAACTAATCATAACTTTATATTCCAGTGTGCATCGAGGGACGTGCCATCTTTTATCTGAAAGGTTAAACGAGAGCTGTGTCTCTCTTCACAACTGGACGTAACAAATTCTATGGCACTATTTCATAGAAGAACAGGGGTGTTCTGTCCTCTGTCCTGGCCAATATTTATCCTATAATCAACAAGTCAACAGATTAGCTTATATTTATCTCATTGCTGTTTGTTTGACATCACTGTGTGTAAATTGGCTGCTGCATTGCTGACATTACTGAAGTGATCACATTTCAAAAAAAAGGAACCTAAATATCTGTAAAGTACTTTGAAATATTCTGAGATTTCTTTTTACTTTGTTGTCGCGATGTTTTAATGTTGTTGATTAGGCCAGCATTTATTGCCCTTGTATGATTGTCCTTGAGATGGTGGTTGTAAGGCAGCTTCTTGAACTGCTGTAATCATGTTTAAGTCTTTCATGTAAAGAGAGGTTAGGTTAGGGTATCTGGTCAGCATCGATGAGTTGGACCGAAGGGTTGCTTTCTGTACTCTACATCTCTAACTCTAAGTAAGCAATCCTGTTTGGAAGGAAGTTCCAGGATTTTGATCCAGCAACCATGAAGCTATGTTAAAGTTTCAAGTCAGGATGGTCTGTGGCTTGTGGAAATTGCAGGTGGTAGTGCTCTGATACACCTGTTGCCCTTGTCATTCTCGGTGGTATAGGTTGTGGGCTTAGAATGTGTTGTTGAAAGAACCTTGTTCAACAGCTGCGATGCATCTTGTAAATGCTATGGATCGCTACTTGAAGTAAGTTGCAATCAATCAGGCTACTTTGTCCTGGATAATGTTGAGCTTTTTGAGTGTTGTTAGAGCTGCACTCATCCAGTCAGTTGGGAAGTATGCCTTCATACTCCTGATTTTTTTTTTCCCCTTGGATATGGTAGACTGATTTAAGGAATCAAACTAAGTAACCCGCCACAGAATTCTCAATCTCTGAACTGCTCCTGCAGTCTTGTCACTTATACAGCTGATCTAATTCATCTTCCAGTCAACGATAACCCTCAGGATGTTGGTAGTGGGGGATTCAGAGAAGGTGTGTCATTGAAGGTCAAGGAGAGATAGTCATTACCTGACACCTAGATGGCACAAACAGTAGTTTCTGAAGAAGGGCTTATGCCCGAAACGTCGATTCTCCTGCTCTTTGGATGCTGCCTGACCTGCTGCGCTTTTCCAGCAACACATTTTTCAGCAAACAATACTTGCCACTTGTCAACTAATCATGAATATTGCCCAGGTTTTGTTGCAGATAGACATAGACTGTTTTAGTTTGTAAGAAGCATGCCGAATGATGCTGAACCTTGTTGCACAATCAACAAACACCACCACTTCTGACCTTGAACGTCACTATGAAGCAACTGAAGATTATTGGGCCTAGGCAGGTCCTAAAGAATTTCTTCGAGGAGAAAGTGAGGTCTGCAGACGCTGGAGATCAAAGCTGAAACTTTATTGCTGGAACAGCACAGCAGGTCAGGCAGCATCCGGGGAACAGGAGATTCGACGTTTCGGGCACAGGCCCTTCTTCATTCCTGAAGAAGGGCATGTGCCCGAAACGTCGAATCTTCTGTTCCCTAGATGCTGCCTGACCTGCTGTGCTGTTCCAGCAATAAAGTTTCACCTAAAGAATTTCTATAACAATGTCCTGCAACTGAGAGATTGACCTCCAGTTACCAAAACCATCTCCTTTTGTGATAGATATGACTCCAACTAAAGATTCTTCTGCCATGCCCATTTGGTTTTATAAGGCGTCCTTGATACCAGACTTAGTTAAATATTGCCTTGATGTAAAACACAATCATTTGCATCTCACTGTTACTTTTTTTGAGTTCAACATTTTGGACCAAGTCTGCAATGAGTTCAGGAGCTGATAGGCCCTGGTGGAACCCAAACTTGGAGTGAGTAAGTAAGTAATTGCTGGGTATGTTCTGCCTAAGTAAAATAGTGTCACAGTAGTCTAATGGGACCATAGAGCTGTTGTCTGATTAGAGAGAAGACAATTGATGGTGGTTTAACCTGAGAGTCACCATACTTCAGGTGAGGGAAGAGGTTGAGAAAGAGGGTCCTTCATGGTGACCTCAGCCAGTGCTAGAATTGAACCCATGCTGTTGGCATTATTCTGCATTGCAAACTAGCCATCTAGCCAACTGAGCTACTGACCCCTCTGCTGAATATCACTGACTTCTTCCATCAGTTGATTGATGATTGAACATAGACTGATGGGGCTGTAATCAGCCAGGTTGGATTTGTCCTGTTTTTCATATATAGGACATAGATAATTTTCCATATTGCTCGGTAGATGCCAAAGAGTTGTAGCTGTACTGGACCAGTGTATAGGGATGCAAATAGCTCTGGATCACAAATTTCCTATACAATTATGTTTGTCAGGATCCATAGCCTTTGCAATGTGCAGTGCCTTCAGCTTTCCTGACATCATAAGTAGTGAATAAATTGACTGAAGACTGGCTTCTAAGATGCTGTAAACTTCAAGAAGAGGCTGAGATGGTCAATCCAAAGGACACTTCTGGCTAACAGTGTTGAAAATGTTTCAGCCTTGCCCTTTCAACTGAGATGCTGGGTTTCTCCATGAACGATAGGTGGTTTTAATAGAGCTTCCTCCTATTAGCTGTTGGATTGTCCACCATTCGTGATTGCATCTGGCAGAGCTTAAATCTGATTGTGGGATTGCTTAGCTCTGTATCTCATATGTTGCTTTCATTGTTTGGCACACTTGGGGTCATGTGTTGTAGCTTCACAAGATTGACACCCCATTTATAGGTTTGGTGCTGTTCCTAGCATGCCTCCCTGGACACTTATGTAAACTAGGGCTCAGCCACAAACCTGATTATATAGAGGTTGCTAAAGGTATTATGAAAATGGAAGTTATTATTTCTAATCTTGCTGTATTTGAAATGAATTTCTTTGTAATAATAAGTGTCAAAGAACTTGGTAAAATGCACCACACAATCCCTGTTTGTAAGTGAAATTAATTTCTCTATCCACTAAACTCTATCTTAAATCTTGACTCCTGTCTAATTCGCTATTCTAATGTAAGCATCTGGAATTTGTTTTCCTATCTGGAAAGGAACCCAGTGACCACTGGCATGCTCCCTTCCTGACAGACTGGCTAGTATGACTGCCTTTTAAAATAGCCACTGTCTCTTTGAGTGTAAACACATCAAACGCTGTGCCTGCTGTGTATAAAAGCATAGGACAATAACTGATCTGGACAATCACAGGAATGTTTAGATGGATATGCATTGTCTACAGCAGTTGTTATATCAAGACACTGTCTGAAATTGATAACACGTTTCTCATTGTTGTTCAGTGACTTTAACACCTTGTGAATGCAATTTCACTTGAAAAGTTATTTTAAATATAAAATAGTATCAAAATTGTATTGGTGGCTAGACAGCCAAAATTTTTTGAAACATAACACAGCAGACAAGAAGTGACTGGAAACATACAAGGCATGCACCTAGAAACAAGGACAAAAGAACTGAAGAGTGGAAAAATTCATAGTTTCATTCAGGACAGAAAACCTATTATGCTTGTTTATTTTTTGATAGATCTATGCAATTAATTCGTTTTGTTTTTCCCTAAAGCCCTATGTATGTTTTTTTCTTAAGTATGTATCTAATTCTGTTTTGAATGTGAGCCTTTAATCTGCTTCCATCACCTGTGCAGGCAGTACATTTTAGATCACTGTGATTCAGTGTGAAAAACAGTTCCCTCATATCACTTCCAGCACTTTTTCCAATTATCTTAAATCTGTGTCCTCTGCTTTGTGCTCCACCTGCCACTAGCGATCATTTCTCCTTACTTACTCTACTTAAGATACTAATAATTTTTGAATGAATGTTACCTCCTTTTAATCCTATTATAGGAATATGGCTGCAACTTCTGCAGTCTTCCCTCATAACTGAAGTTCCTCATCCTTGGCACCATTCTAGAAAATCCTCTTCTGCACCTTCTCCAAGATCTTGACAACCTTCCGAATAAAACATGTCAAGAATTTGACACAGTACTGAGTGTTTTGTGAAGGTGTGTCTAACCCCCTTGTACTTTTATACACTATTCTTCCATTGCTAGACCCAAGAGTCTCATGCTTTCTTAATAGCCTTCTCAGCTTGCCCTGTCACTTTCAAAGATTTGTGTTCATACATCTCCCGCCTTTCTGTTCCTCCACCTCTGATATTGCATCATTCAGTTCAGATTGTTTGTTTATCAACATTTTATCCAAAATGTATCACTTAATTACATCTGCAAAATATCTGTCCATTTACCCACATGTCGGTCCTTGTGAAGTCTGTTACTACCCACTTGAATAATAATTACTTTAAACGATTTCATATTATCTGTGTTGAAATGATGTCCTGTATACTGAAGCTCAAAAGCGCTGTGCTACCCTCTGTTGCTTGCAAGACAAAGCTTTTCACTGTGCCTCGGTACATGTGACAACAGATTCAATTCAGTTCAATACTCTGCTTCTAGATCCTTAGCGAACTCGGCATCATACTGCTGCTGTCCTTTTCCAAACGCCACTGAATTTTGTCCTGGAATAAAAACAAAGTTAAGGAGAAATTTCAGGGTCAGCAATATCTTTGGAGAGAGAAACAGAGTTAATATTTTGAGTCCAGTATGACTGTTCTTCGGAACTGCAGAGAGATGGGAAAGTGATGGGATTTATACTGAAGGAAGAAGTGGAGAGGAGCAAATTGAGCAGAAGGGACAGTTATAGGGTAAGAGAGGTTAGATATCACCATTGTCACAGGACAAAAGGCAAAGGGACTGGTGATGGTTATAGAGAAGAGGTTCAGCTCCAGAGCAGGTGTTAATGGCAGAATATAGAACAGGTGGCAGGGAAATAAAATGGAGGACAGAGTTCCTGTTTGAAACTGTTGAGCTTGATGTTGAGTCCAGTGGAGTGTACAGTGCCTAAAGGGATAGTGGTAGCCAATGTTTTATCTAAATTTTTTGTTGTATCTTTGCAGAATTCTGTGTAGTCTGAGCAGTGCAGTTAAACCTCAGCATTCATTTGAGCAAAAGTTTTATATCACAGTTTTTTTAGTGTATCTCTTAAATATTTAATTTTATGTATTTATATTATTTTACACTTACAGGTATTCTGGACAAAATAAACAAAATTGTTTGCTCTGCACAGAAGTGGGGCCTGCTTATTGGTGGGGCAAGGTTATATAATATGCAACCAACAATGACACTAATTTCTTCAATTCTTTATTGCAGCTTTCTGCAACAATCTCTACCTGCTGTCCAATCAATATATACCACAACTAGGTTGATATTTAGTCCAGATGAAATGTACAATTTAATTTGCATCAACTTGTCCACCTGATCTATTTCAAATCTATTTCTGGATTTAGATTTCATGATGTTCATTTGGTTAAATGCAAACGCACAGTCAGCATGGGACTTAAGTTGTTGCCTAAATGTCCAGAGGAATGAGCATTTCTTCAAACTGATCATTCTTTAGGGCATAGTCCACCAAATCACTGAATGTCTGAATGGAGCCCCATCTTGACGTTTTCCACAAACACATATTTAAAATCCAGAGTATTGTTCACATATCTTTGGGCCCACATTTTCTTTGTGGTTTACTGTGAGAGTAGAACATTACAATATCGGTTGATGAACACTGTCTTTTGGAAACTCATAATCTGTTGTCTTGGCGATTGCAGCCTAATTAAATGCATGTCACACCTTCAATTCATCTTCTGGAAACCTGTTTTTCCACGTCGTCACATAGTTTTCCAGGAAGTTAAAAATATTAAGGGATTGCGGCAGAGCCCACATTGAGAGCAGTCAGCACCTTCTTAACTTCATCACTTTTGTGATGACTTTTACGTTGATGCTGAGTCTTCAGTTTATTAATCTTCGCCTTTGCAAATTGCACAGCTTCGATTGTTGTCAAACAGCCTGGAAGGGGTTTTAACACTGATACCAGTTCACCTAGAACATCATTCAGAGCTGTCAGTGCAACACAATGTGGCTTTTGTTCAGAAAATATTTGTTTATTGGGTTGTTCCACTTGCTCTGTGTATTACTTGATTAAGACATTATAGCTTCATATTGATGCACTCACTGCAATGTGTCTTGACAGCCACCTCACTTCATTTCAGAGATTGGAATGCCACTGCATCACTCTCTGGGACTTTGGTAAATTATTTGAATTGTCTTTTCTGCACGGTTGCCTGCTGATCATTGTGTACACAATCATGAAAAGTTATTTTTCAATATCTCATTTAATTAAGACCTGTTTCCAAGCATCATCTATTCCCAGGTGTTCTCTGTGAGCCACACAATGCAGTTCTGACAAATGTTTGATTTCACTCTGCCACTACCTCATTTTTCTTTCCAAGTCCAACAAGCTTTGTCTGATGAAAACCTCACCATCTTTTGTAAATCAAGGCCACTGTTAACATAAAATTGCTTGATTGTTGCCAAAATGGAGACACCGTTACAAGCAATTAAACTGTTACAAGTTTCAAAACTCCTACAGAGGCTCTTGCGAGCAAGTTCAGATTCTCATTGAAGATTGGTGTAGAAAATCAACATTTATTTTAACTGAAATGTCTATTACTTTTGTCCATGGCTAACTATGAAAATTGAGATTACTTAATGCACACATTGTAATTAAAGGCATAATTCTTGCTGCGCCAGCTCTCAGTAATTGACGTATTCTTTGCAAAATCATTGTGAATATTATGCACAGAAAACACGGACGCACATGTGTCCATATCTTTCAGCATGTACACAGCTTTAAAGGTAATGTAGGAGGCAAAGGATGAACATTTGACTATAAAGCATGGTGTTCTGGAAAGAGACTTCAAAAGATCATTCTCTGCTATTTTTGCTACCTCCAGTTTGATGTCACTGCCACTAAACATATTTTCCCCCTGCCAGGCAGCATTCCGAAGGGACCATTCTTCTCTGATACCCTAATCCACTCTTCTATTAACCCCAACACCTATGCTGCTCCGATGGCATCTTCACATGCGATCGCAGGCAATGTGAAACTTCCATTTTACCCTCTCCTCACTGTCGAAGACTCCAAACACTCCTTCCAGGTGAAGCAATGCTTTACGTCCTTCTTTCAATCTAGTCCACAGTATATGCTGCACACAATGCATACTCATCTACATTTGGGAGACCATAATTGGGGATGGGGGGTCGGGGAGGGGGTGACTGCTTTGTGAAACATCTCCACTCACTCTGAAGGCCAGTTGTTTGCCATTTTGATGCACCATCTTGCTCTCATGCTCATATTCCTGTCCTAGGTTTGCTACCGTGTTCTAGTGAAGTCCAACATAAGCTGGAGGAGCCACACCTTATTTTCTGTTGAGGGCAAGACAAAAAGTTTTGACAAAGTTTTTTTTTCAGTAATACTCAAAGTAACAAAATGATTTTAGATTGATTTCAGGTTATCTGCTAATCTGGTCTCATACTCTCTTATTCTTATTCTTATTTTAGGTTACCTCTGACATTATAAATCCACCTTGGTTTTTGTGCCTCAGAAACCAACATTAGTTTTTAGTCAGATTTACACGTGCACGCTAAATTCATTCTAGACTGCTTTGCATTTTCCACTGTTTGCTTGCTCCTATTTCTAAACTGATCTTTATTTACAAACTGGGAGAAAGTGAGGACTGCAGATGCTGGAGATCGGAGCTTAAAAATGTGTTGCTGGAAAAGCGCAGCAGGTCAGGTAACATCAAAGGAACAGGAGAATCGACGTTTCAGGCATAAGAAGGGCTTATGCCCGAAACATCGAATCTCCTGTTCCTTTGATGTTGCCTGACCTGCTGCGCTTTTCCAGCAACACATTTTTAAGCTTTATTTACAAACTATCAAGTCCCTCCCAATCCCTATACTCACTGGTCTCTTTAGTGTTTTATCCCCTTGTCAAATTGATTTTAAACCAATCCCACCACCACAGTTAACCTGACAGCAAAGAACTTGGTCCCAGCTCTATTGAGGTCAACTTATCCAATTTGAAAAAGTTTCCCCTGCCCAGAACTGATTACAATGTAGCAAAAACCCAAAGTCCTATCTCCTACATCATTTTTCTAGCTATTCATTAACCTGTTTTATCCCATGTGCAAACTCAATAGCATATGGCTTGAGGCTGTTCACAAATTACTACCTTTTGTGGCCCTACTTCTTAATTTCCTCCCTGTCTCCTGAAACTCTGGCCACAGAATCTCAACCCTTTCCTTCCTATATTTTTGATTTGCGTATGGCCACAACTTCTGGATGTACACCTTTTCCCTTCTTCATCAAAATGTTATTTACACTTAGTTATGTCCTTTATGCTAACACCAGTAGGCGACCCATTGAGAGATGCATGTGGGCAATGCAAAAATAGCTGTTTATCCCCGAAATGCAGCCCGTAAGATTACTGCATTTCCACACATTGCTGCTCCTCCATGCATTCATTTGCCCCACAGTGGTTTGGCACACTAGAGCTCTCAGCAATGGTCTTGTGATCCTCATCGGTATTCAGAATAAAATCAGATTGACAGCACCACAGTTCAAAACGAAATGAAACAATTTCTGGGTTGAATTGCATTTTGTATTCTATGTATATAATTTAATAGCTGGCAACTAATTATTATTGTTATATAGTAAATGTAATGTCCCGCCATTACTGTAGATCTACTATATTCAGCAGTTGTTGTGTTGCCATAGTCTTACAAGACCATTGGGGCTGCTCTCTCATTAGAGAGAAGCGATTGGTGGTGAGGTCCACCTGACCTCAGGTAAGGGAAGAGGTTGAGAAGGAGAGTCCTTCATGGTAACCCCAAACTGGTGAAGGGAATTGAACCCATTCTCAATAAGGCACAATCTCTCTGCCAGTTTTCCGAAATTTGGTCAGTAAAATGACATGACTGGTTTCATAACAATTGATTTCAAAATTTGAAGCATAATTCCAGCCTGGCTGAAAGCCATATTCTGTTCTAAATATTAATACTGTGACAGCTAATTCCTGAAAAATGTTCAGGATGAAATTTAATTTATTTTTTTTTTCTGTGGAATGCTTTCACTTTATCGATTTTTAGTAGGCCATTAGTCATAATTTAACCAAATCTCTGGATCAGTATGAATTCATCCAGCAACTGGTATTGCAGCAGCAGAGGATTATATTGAATTCAAAAACACTAGATTGGCTTGTATACAATATTTCAAAATTTAAGATCTTAAGATTTAGAAATCTCACCTTCTTTAGAGATGAATATAAATCAAAATTTACACAAGTGCAATTGGAGAGGGGAAGATTGTAGATGAGAAACGGTTCTAACAAGATTTTGCAACAAACCAACTAACTTCAGGCACACTGGAATCTCGTACCAGTAGGGAAAGATTTACCATACGACTAACTTGCATGCAATGCCTGCATGGCACATTTATCTCAATAGGTACTGTTGCTTACCAGATAATGCTATAATATTAGGATGTTTTCCCAGAAGATTTAAGCTATTCTCTGTTTCAGACAAAGCACTAGATTGAAGCTAGCTTGTTGGAATTTTTATCCTTGTGCATGTTGATCTGATAGTATTAATATAATTCCTGGCACTGCCTTGGTTTCTGCGCTTCCTGCTGCACCATGATGTGTGGTATATCAATTCTGTGGAGTCAATACTCTTGCCTTCTGCCAGTTTTAAGGATTTCCAGCTCAAGTATGCAATGAGCTAAATGCACATTTCCATTTGTTCTATCCCTTCAGGCATTGACAGTTGAGGTACAGCACAAATTAGTTGCAGAATCCAGATTCCCCTGATCTGTTGTGTCAAGTGTTTCACAATAAAGATTAGATAAAGAGCATTTCTCAACAGCTTAACCTTTATCTTCTGAGCAGCATCTCCTTCTGCTCAACCATTGTTGTTGGCATCTTTCACAAGTTGACTTGTGCTCCCCCTCGAGTAACATTGCAATATATTTTATGCTGTATATAGCTGGTACTTTGTTAAACTCAAACGTCATTCGGAACTGTATTGAGAGAGTCCGTTATGTTGGACCTTTTGTAGCCAACAGCGGTGGGAGATTTTCACCCATGAGTCAAAGTAGGACTTCAAACCTCTTTCAAAATTTTAATTCTTTCTGTCATCTCCAGAGGATTAGTTGTGAATGTAGTTTTAGGGTTTTAGTGTGAACGCCTCTTACTAACTATTAAGGAAATGGAAAGATATGCTGTGACCTTTTCATAACGTAATGATCCAGAACAAACCCATGAAGATTGTAACCTTGGTCAAGCAATGAATATTCCATTCTTTTAGCTGCACCTGATTTAAGTATGGATCAGGTTCATACCACCGTTCTCGGAGGTTAAAATTCCAAAGGATTTTAGTCATTATCTTAGGATGTCTCACTGATCATTTGTTATTTGACAGTATCTGTCATTCGACTCTTGGGTAAACATCACCTTCCTCTCTCTCTCTCTCTCTCTTTCCCCCACCCCACCACCACCACAACCATACACTCAACACTTCTCAGACCATCTCTCAGGTTCCTTGTTATCGCAAGAAAGTTCCAACCTCTCAAAGTGCTCACCATACATTGGTCTTTCAAATTGTTCCTTGCCCCTTGTTTTAACCTTCTTATTGTCTCAGATAGTCCTGCTAGTCTTTTAGCAGACTATTCTTCACTCCTTCAGGCCACCTCTAAATTCTGTTATCTCACATGGCTTTCACTGGCCACCACTGAACTCCCACTGTTATCATTTTTTTTTCCAGGTTATTTCCCATTCTGGCATTCGTTCTGCAGTCTGCTTCCTTTGTACAATAGTTCTGATCTTTGTAATTTTATCAGGAACTATCCCAACAACCTTTTCCCCACCACCAGAAGTATTTCTCCCATTTCTAGCAGTTCCTTTAGACCTCCTAATTCCATTAAGCAGTCTTTCGTGTTTTTCTCAATCTCTTACACCTCTTGATCCCACTAGTTTTGCTATGCAGTTGCAAAGCCTCTGTTACCCTATGGTGCAGTCCCACAATTCAGAGTCATAGAGATCTACACAACAGAAAAAGGCCCTTCAGCCTCTCATAGTCCATGCGGATCACAAACAAGCACCTAACTATTGTAATTCCATTTTCTAGCACTTGTTCAATAACTTTGTATGTCTTGGCATCACAAGTGTATATCTAAATACTTCTCAAATATAATGCAGATTTCTGCCTTTATCACCCTTACAGGCAGTGAGTTCCAGATTCCTATCACCACCAAAATGTTCCTTCTCACACCACCTCTCAATCTCCTGCCCCTTAGCTTATATCTACTACCCTAATACCTCCATCAAGAAAAAGAAGTTTCTTCCTGTCTATCCTATGTCTGCCCCTCATAACTTAATACGACTCATTCCTGTCTCATCTGCTCTCAGGAAAAGAACCCCAGTCTGCCCAATTTTTTTTTTCATAACTGAAACTCTCCAGTCCAGGCAACATCTTGGTAAATCTCCTCTGGGCCCTCTCCAGTACTATCACATTCTTTCCATGATGTGGACTCCAGCATTACACATTACTCTAGCTGTGGTCTAACAAATGTTTTATACAGTTCCAGAACAGCCTCCCTGCTTTTAAACAGTACACCAAACGCATTCTTAACCAGTTTATCCACCTGTCCTGATATCTTAAGGGTGCGGTGTACATGCATACCAAGGTCTCTCTGATCCTCTGTGCTTTCTAGGGTCCTATTGTTCATCAGTTTCCCTGAATCATGTGGGCAGCCCCTCTCCATATATTTCACTGGACCATTGTCTTTGTCTTTGTGTGAGGACATCTGGTTTTGCTGTGTGTAGCAACCCTGTTTTTTTTTTGACCAGAGGTTCCAGTTTAAAATTCCATTCCAAGGCTTGATGGTGGCTGAAGTGGGTTCATGACACAGCCAAAAGGCTGATCCTTCTAACATATCTATGATAGGTGCTAAGAGCAATTGAGACTCCGTCTGTGGTTACTGAGGCACAGTAACCCTCAAGGTACAGCTTCTGGTCTCAGGCTGAATTGCCTATTCCGAGAATAACCCTAAGTAAGCACTATGTATCTATAGAAGTGGGAAGTTTTCAAAGTCTATTCATGTATTTAAAAATATTGAACACATTTTGGAATTTTGTTTTGAAAGGCTACCAAAGCTTACTGTGCGTAAGTCTTGAAGGTGGAATTGAAGACAGCAGCTGCCCCCAATGAGGAATGTCTCCAAGCAATTATGGGAACTAGGCTGTGCCACACTCGTTCTTCACTGGCTAGCTTTACTGGTGTATTTTGGTAAAGCTGCCAGTTGAAGAGCTGTTGTGGGCAGCTATTTTATCACTGGCTTTTGGGAAGGGTGAAACATACCATCGCAAGTGGTGAGAAGCTCTGACACCAGGTTTACTGAGGACAAGAAGTTTGAAGAAGCAATTTCATCATCAGACACTTTGTTTAAGGTGAAACAGTGCCACATGAAGAAACTGGCTTGACATTAAAACGTCTATATATAAACCATTTCACATGATTATTTTCATTGAAGTGACTTTTTTGGAAGGCAATTGATACACGAAACAGTCTTTGAACTAAACCTGCCATACTCACAAAGTATTCATTTTAATATTGCAAAACAAAGTGGAGGAACAGGGCTTAATGTGGAATCTGTAAAAGGATTTTAGGACTTCCAAAACATATTTCAATCCATCTAATTCATATTTGAGAATTTTTCGATATTTGCTGACACATTTGGCAGAATTTAATGTCTTCCCCAAAGCACATTTGGAGGCAGTTGTGAATGCAATTGTTCGGGATGGTGTCCAGTGGAGAGGTCACCACTTTCTCACCTCAACCCCGCTTGGGAGTGTGCTAGGAAGACTTGTGGGCAGCTGCCCCACTCCACTGCCAACTGAGTCCCTTTAGTGCCAATCAATGTCCATTTAAAGGTCTCTTCTTCCACTCCCTGTATTCAAATAAGTGCAGGTGGGGCAGTTTCCATGGGAGAAGATGAAAGCAAACCCTTTTTGAGGTTGCCTGTAGGTTCCTCATGGTGGACCTTCATTAAAGTCACTCAGTGCTTGATAAAGGAATCACCCACCCTCTTATTGCTATTCCAATTCTCACCACCCTCCCCCACCACCAAATGCCCAGGACCCCCATCCACTGTCGTAGTGGTAATGCCACTGGATTAGTAATTCAGAGGTTGAGGCAACTTCCTTAGGAAGGGTTCAAATCCTTCTATGGTAGCTGATGGAATTTAAATTGAGTTAACAAATTTTGGAATTAAAAATTAGTCAAATGGTGACCATAAAACCATTGTTGGTTGACAAAAGCACATCTGACTCACTATTATCTTTTAGGGAACAAAATTTGCCATCCTTAATTGGTCTGTCCTACATATGACTTCAGACCTATAGCAACATGATTCTCTTATGTCTCTGAAATGACCTAACTCAATTGCATCAAATTACATCTGTTCTTGACAATTGTAAGCCTGTTATTTTATGTACTCAGTAGTTGTGGGCATCACTGTCTGGGCCAGAATTTATTGCTCATCTTCCTTGCTGTAATGCCAGAAGCAACCAGCACGTTCATTGGCATTGCTGTCAGTGGTGAGCTACTGGCCTTTTGTTGGCCAGAACCTCTCAATTTCTATCCTCAGGATCCTCAGTTCTGAGGCATCTCAGCAGTTGTCCACTTAAGCGCCTGTTAGCACCTCATTTGGAAGGACTTCCCCAGAGGAGGCAACATGAATCTCCCTCATTTCTCCAGCCAGCACCCTGACACTTTCTTCAAGTACTCTCCATTATTTCTGTACCTGTATGGTCATGACAAAAGTTTTCTGCAGTGCTCTTATTGTTAGATGGCAATGCTTTGCGTTGGATCATGTCAATACTTGTAGAGTATTTTCCTCGCACAGGAAATATTTGAAAAACATTGGGTTAAAAGAAAAAAGGCAAGGTAATTGAGAAAATATGGACTAGGGAAAGCCAAGCTTAACTATTAAAGCTGAAGATTCCAGGTGAAAGTAGATACTGAGGGAAACTTTCAGAACAAAGTTGGAAATCCTGGGGAAAGAATGAATTAAGGCTAGTGGGTTATTAAAGACTAGATATTAGTAAATTATCAAAGTTAATATTTTTACTGTGTTCTGAGATATTGAAGACAGTGCCCTTGTATGTTACTCTTGAGTAGTAGAAAGGGGTAATGTTTTCACCCTGACAGATCAACACAGGGACAGTAGTAAAGAATGCAATGTACTAGTTTAGGAGAGTCAGGATCATAGACTAATACAAAACACACAACAACTATTTGGCCTATTGAGGCTGCAACCACTCTTTTGAAGAGCAACTCAGCTATTCCTATCCCTTGCTCTCTCTTTATCTCTCGATTTTTCCTGCAAATATCTTTTTCAAATATCCAATTCCAAGTTGAGAGAAATAGTGAGTCATTTCAGATATAGACCAAGACAATGCTAGAAACACCTCATTTGGGCCCCTCACTTTGAGTTTTTGTCCTTTGCAAAGTCTGTGTGTTTTTTATACATGGATTTCCATCCAGTGTAACATTGCAAATTGTGCAGGTCCTTTATCAAATTGCATGTTCTTGGATCCCTATTTCAATAGCAACTAAAACCAAAATTCCTGTTGATGCTGGAAATCTGAAATAACTGCAGAAAATGCTCAATACACAGCAGGTCTAACAACATCTGTGACAAGAGAAACAAATTTAATATTTTGGATTGTTATCATTTAGGCTTTCTACAGCCTTATCAAAAAGTTCTTCCACAGGTAGGAGAATTGGTACCCAAATGAGATATAGTTAAGATACATACAGGGGACAGGGTGTTGGACATTTTTTTAATGGATTGTCGATTTGAAGTATTCAAGATCAACAGGGAAAAAGGACTATTTGGATAACTATCTAGAAAAACTGACAGGTACATTGGAACAAATTATTTTTGTTCCAATTCTAACATATACTGAATCATAGAGTCCCTATATGTGGAAGCAAGCCATTCAGCCCATCAAGTCCACACCGACTCTCTGAAGAACACCCGACCCAGACCCACCCCCTCTGTAACAACTGCATTTCTCATGGCTAACCCACCTAACCAGCACATCCCTTGACACTATAGGCAATTTAGCATGGCCAATCCACCTAACCTGCAGATCTTTGGACTGTGGGAGGAAACCCACGCAGACACAGGGAGAATGTGCAAACTCCACACAGTTGCCTGAGGGTGGAATTGAACCTGGATCCCTGATGCTGTGAGGCAGCAGTGCTAACCACTGAGCCACTATGCTGCCCTGAGCAGCAGTCTCACTAAGATTATGTTGATGTGAAAAGCTTAGAACATCCAGTTTGAATTTATTAAAAGAGAACTAATCATATTCTGATGGTAATTGTGCATTATTTATATTCAATGGTATAGAGGTTGGACATTAATTGGCATTCCACTCGAGTGCACATAGAGACCGTGATCAAAACAGTGGGGTGGTCGCATTTGAAGATGAATGCTTGCAACATTTAACTCTGCAAATATGTACAAGACCGATTATGTCTCCAATACCATTGCTCACTAACTTTCACTTTCCTGAGTAAAGCCACTAATACTAATAGTATGCAAAATTAAACTGTGCTAAATAATCACAAAAACTGACAATGAACTCACCAAAGTAACCACGGACACAGGACCAGACAGTATGTCTATAGGTTATTTAAATTAATTGGTATATGATAAACAGCATCTGACTCCACTCTAGTTACAAAATGTTTTAATATGGTTAATGTATTAACTGTTCAAATTGGCAGACAGTGAATAATAGTATCCTTTACAGATCTATACTGGGGATTCAGCCTTTTAGTGTGTTCACAGATAAAAGAATTGTGAATTGTAGTTTTAGCTTAACTGGCAATACCTAGTAAGGTGGCATGGTAAATAATGCAAGTGGGAGCAGACAGTTGCAAAGCGTCATTAATTGGTTATGTGAGAGAACAAAGCTTTGGCAGATGGAGTCTAATGTGGAAAAGACTGTCATTGACTTTTGACAAAGGAAAGACAAACTAGAGTACTTTGCAAATAGTGAGAATTCAGAATTATGCAGGAATAGAGATTTGAAACTTAATTAACCGAAATTGCTAAAAGTTTGCGGGCAGGAACAGAAATAATTTTAAACGAATAAAAGTATGCCATTTTGTATACTACTGGGGCAACGACTTACCAAGGGTAAACAATGGGGAAAAGGTCACTGGCACAGAGTCTGTCCCTGTTGCTTAGAAGAAAAGGGGGAAGAGGAACAGAGCATTAGTCATTGGGGACTCCAAATTCAGGGGGCAGGGGGACAGATAGGAGGTTCTGTGGGAATAAGACAGACTCACGGTTGGTGTGTTGCCTCCCAGATGCCAGAGTTAATAATGTCTCTGATAGTGTTGTCGGGATCCTTGAGGGGAAGGGGGAGCAGCCCCAAGTTATGGTCCACATAGGCAACAACAACGTAGGTAGGAAGAGAGATGGGGATTTAAAGCAGAAATTCAGGGAGCTATGGTGGAAGCTTAGAGCTACAACAAACAGAGTTGTTATCTCTGGTTTGTTGCCTGTGCCACATGCTAGCAAGGTGAGGAATAGGGAGAGAGAGGAGTTGAACACGTGGCTACAGGGATGGTGCAGTAGAGAGGGTTTTGGATTCCTGGATAATTGGGGCTCTTTCTGGGGTAGGTGGGACCTGTACAAACAGGATGGTCTTCACCTGAACCAGAGGAGTACCAATATTCTGGGGTGGGGGTGGGGGGAATTTGCTAATGCTCTTCAGGTAGGTTTAAACTAATTCAGGAGGGGGATGGGAACCAAAATTGTAGTTCAAGTATGGGAGGATGAGAGTAGTGAATTCAGAACTAAGATTTCAAGATTGCAAGAAGTTGATTTGAAGTATGTCTACTTCAACGCCAGGAGCATCCTGAATAAGGTGGGTGAACTTGCCGCATGGGTTGGTACCTGGGATTTCAATGTTGTGGCCATTTCAGAGACATGGATAGAGCAGGGACAGGAATGGTAATTGCAGGTTCCGGGATTTAGATTTTTCAGTAAGAACAGAGAAAATGGTAAAAGAGGGGGTGGTGTGGCACTATTAGTCAAGGACAGTACTACGGTTGCAGAAAGAACGTTTGAGGAATCGTTTATTCAGTATGGGCTGAAATTAGAAACAGGGAAGGAGAGGTTGCCTTTTTGGGAGTTTTCGATAGGCCTCCAAATAGTTTCAGAGATATAGAGGAAAGGATAGCAAAGATGATCCTCGATAGGAGCAAGAGTAGCAGGGGGACTTTAACTTTCCAAATATTGACTGGGAATACTATAATTCAAGTGCTTCAGATGGGTCAGTTTTTATCCAAAGTGTGCAAGAGGATTTCCTGTCACAGTATATAGACAGGGCAACAAGGGGCGAGGCCACATTAGATTCAGTACTGGGTAATGAACACAGCTAGGTGTTAGATTTGGAGGTGGGTGAGCACTTTGGTGATAGTGACCACAATTCAGTTATATTTACTTCAGTGATGGAAAGGAATAGGTATATACCACAGGGTAAGAGTTGTAGCTGGGGGAAAGGCAATTACAATGTGATTAGGCAAGATTTAGGATGGGGAAGGAAACTGAAGGGGATGGACAACAATAGAAATGTGGAGCTTATTCAAGGACCAGTTACTGCGGGTCCTTGATAAGTGTGTACCAGTCAGGATTGGAGGAAGTTGTTGAGCGTGGGAGCCATGGTTTACTAAGGAAGTTGAATCTCTTGTCAAGAGGAAGAAGAAGGCTTACTTTAGGATGAGGTGTGATAGCTCAGTTAGGGCACTTGAGAGTTGCAAGTTAGCCAGGAAAGACCTAAAGAGAGAGCTAAGAAGAACCAGGAGGGGACATGAGAAGTCATTGGCAGATAGGATCAAGGAAAACCTTTAAGCTTTCTATAGTTATATCAGGAATAAAAGAATGACGAGAGTAAGATTAAGGCCAATCAAGGATAGTAGTGGGAAGTTGTGGGTAGAGCCTGAGGAGATTGGGGAGTACTAAATGAATACTTTTCGTCAGTATTCACACTAGGAGAAAAACAATGTGGTCGAGGAGAATACTGAGATACAGGCTATTAGACTAGATGGGATTGAGGTTCATAAGGATGAGATGTTAGCAATCTTGGAAAGTGTGAAAATAGGTAAGTCCCCTGGGCCAGATGGGATTTATCCTAGGATTTTCTGGGAAGCTAGGGATGAGATTGCAAAGACTTTGGCTTTAATCTTTATGTCATCATTGTCTACAGGAATAGTGCCAGACGACTGGAGGATAGCAAATGTTGTCCCCTTGTTCAAGAAGAGGAATAGAGACAACCCTGGAAATTATAGACCTATAAGTCTTAATTTGATTGTAGGTAAAATGTTGGAAAGGATTATAAGAGATAGGATTTATAATCATTGAGAGAGGAATAAGTTGATTAGGGATAGTCAACGTAGTTTTGTGAAAGGTAGGTCGTGCCTCACAAAACTTTATCAATTTCTTTGAGAAGGTGACCAAGCAGGTAGATGAGGGTAAAGCGGTTGATGTGATGTATATGGATTTCAGTAAGATGTTTGATAAGGTTCCCCATGGTATGCTATTGCATAAAATACAGAGGAATGGGATTGAGGGTGATTTAGCAGTTTGGATCAGAAATTGGCTAGCTGAAAGAAGACAGAGGGTGGTAGTTGATGGGAAATATTCATCCTGGAGTTCACTTACTAGTGGGGTACCGCAAGGTTCTGTTTTGCATCTACTGTTGTTTGTCATTTATATAAATGACCTGGATGAGGGCATAGAAAGATGGGTTAGTAAATTTGCAGGTGACACGAAGGTTGGTAGAGATGTGGATAGTGATGAAGAACATTGTAGATTACAGAGAGACATAGATAAGCTGCAGAGTTGGGCTGAGAGGTGGCAAATGGAATTTAATGCAGAAAAGTGTGAGGTGATTCACTTTGACAGGAGTAACAGGAATGCAGAGTATTGGGCTAATGGTAAGACTCTTGGTAGTGGAGATAGAGTCATAGAAATGTACAGCACGGAAACAGATCCTTTGGTCCAACTTCGGCACAGATAACTTCCCTGTGTGAGGCTAATACCTTCAATGCATTATCTGGGCCAACATGACACCAATTGTTGAAGTTCACCTGAGAAAGTACCCATCGGTCCAACTCGTCCATGCCGACCAGATATTCAAATCCATTCTAGTCCCACCTGCCAGCACCCGGCCCATATTCCTCCAAACCCTTCCAATACGTATATCCATCCAGATGCCTTTTAAATGTTGCAATTGTACTGGCCTCCAGAGCCATTTCCTCTGGCAGCTCATTCCATGCACATACCACCCTCTGCGTGAAAAAGTTGCTTCTTAGGTCTCTTTTATATTTTTCCCCTCTCACTCTAAACCTATGCCCTCTAATTCTGGACTCCCCCACTCCAGGGAAAATACCTTGTTTATTTATCCTATCCATCCCTCTCATGGTTTGATAAACCTCTAAAGTCACCCCTCAGCCTCTGACGCTCCAGGGAAAACTGTCCTAGCCTATTCAACCTCTTCCTATAGCTCAAATCCTCCAACCCTGGCAACATCCTTGTAAATCTTTTCTGAACCCTTTCAAAGTTTCACAACATCTTTCTGATAGGAAGGAGACCAGAATTGCATGCAATATTCCAACAGTGGCCTAACCAATGTCCTGTACAGCTACAACATGACCTCCCAACTCCTGTACTCAATACTCTGACCAATAAAGGAAAGCATACCAAACGCTGCCTTCACTACCCTATCTACCTGCGACTACTTTCTAGGAGTTATGAATCTGCACTCCAAGGTCTCTTCGTTCAGCAACACTCCCTCGGACCATACCATTAAGTGTATAAGTCTTGCTAAGGTTTGCTTTCCCAAAATGCAGCACCTCACATTTACCTGAATTAAACTCCATCTGCCACTTCTCAGCTCATTGGCCCATCTGATCAAGTTCCCGTTGTAATCTCGGTGTCCAGGTATAAAGATCCTTGAAAGTTGCCGCCCAGGTTGATAATTGTTAAGAAGGCATACGGGTGTGTTAGCTTTTATTGGTAGAGGGATTGAGTTTCGGAACCATGAGATCATGCAGTTGTACAATACTCTGGTGTGGCCACATTTGGAGTATTGCTTACAGTTCTGGTCACTGCATCATAGGAAGCATGTGGAAGCCTTGGGAAGGGTTCAGAGGAAATTTACTAGGATATTGCCTGGTATGGAGACAAGGTCTTACGAGGAAAGGCTGATGGACTGGAGACTATTTTCATTAGAGAGAAGAAGATTGAGAGGCGACTTAATTGAGACATATAAGATAATCAGAGGGTTAGATAGGTTGGACAGCGAGAGCCTTTTTCCTCAGATGGCCATGGCTAGTACGAGGGACATAGCTTTAAATTGAGGGGTGATAGATATAGGATAGATGTCAGAGGTAGTTTCTTTACTCAGACAGTAGTAGGGGCATGAAACACACTCCCTGCAACAGTAATAGACTCGCCAACTTTAAGGGCATTTAAATCGTCATTGGATAGGCATGTGGATGAGAATGGAATACTGTAGGTTAGATGAGCTTCAGATTGGTTTACAGGTCAGCACAGCATTGAAGGCTGAAGGGCCTGTACTGCACTGTAATGTTCTATGTTCTAAGTAAGACATTTTTATCTCAAAAGTGTTAAATTATTAAAGGGGATGATTGAAGGACTTGAGAGAGAAAATATTTCCTTCATTGGGAGAATGTACAATCTGAGAGAATAGCTTGCCAGGAATATTTTTAAATCAACAAAAGAACAACGATCAGAAATTATGACAGGAAGTACTTCTTTCTCCAGAGAGTGATGGAAATTCATAACACTGTCCAGAAAAAAAATATTGTTTTGGGCGTCAGGGCTTAATTGAAAACTTCAACACTGTGATTCATCACTTTATGTTAGGAAATGGAATTAAGGGTTACATAAGATAGTGGATGAAGTTCAAATCAACCATGCTCAAATTGAATAGCTTAAATGGTCTGAGGGACTAAATAGTCCACTTCTGCTCCTAGTCTCCATCTAAAATGACAGTGATATTATGGGCTACACTCATTGCACTGATTTTGTCAAACGAAGCATCATCTATAATAGCCTTTGTTCAACTATTGATTTAAAAATGCAGTGAGAGTTTATTTTGCTGTTGTCTTCCTGAAATCAATGGAAATACGTCCTTCCAAATTGGATTGTTTTACCACTTGGTGTGAAAGAATTGCGTGATGGGCTGGGCATTAGCTGTGGGTATTGAAACTGGTCCCATGACTCTGCTAGTGCTTCTCCACACTGACTACAATGATGGGGTAGCTGCTGCTGATGACTAACTATGGTTTGTGTGATCTCTGACCGAATACCAGGACTTCATGAAGTGCCTAAGTGTTAGAAATGCTTATTAATTTGGATTATATATAAGTGATATGAACCGTTCAAACTCAAAGTCAATTTCAGTCATTTGTACAGTCTCATTACTTTAGATTAGATTCCCTACAGTGTGGAAACAGGCTCTTTGGCCCAACAAGTCCACGCCAACTCTCTGAAGAGCAACCCACCTAGACCCATTCCCCTATATTTACCCCTGACTAATCAACCTAACACTACAGGCAATTTAGCATAGCCAATTCACCTAACCTGCACACCTTCGGACTGTGGGGGGAAACCGTAGCACCTGGAGGAAACCCAGGCAGAATGTGCAAACTCCACCCAGACAGTTGCCCAAGGTGGGAGTTGAACCCAGGTCCCTGGCGCTGTGAGGCAGCAGTGCTAACCACTGAGCCACCGTGCTGCCTCTAAATTATTAGACCCATCTGATTGCCTCAATAAAATCCATCATATAAATCATCTGAATTACATTTTGGTTGCAACTAGTCTGGTGCCTATAGTGTTCTGGACACCCCTGATTCTCCCAATCGATAACTCCGGTCAGAACACCTGTATATATGATGGAATAATGTTGGATTTCTCCAAGCAATTCTTGAATGTTTAGTTTGAAAACAAAAGTTCTAAAACAAGAGTCACGTTCCCTTGCATTTCCATAGAAGGTTTTAAAAGTGCCTTTTATTTAAAAAAGCCCTTATCCATGCCAATTTCCCATTTTGTTTGACAGTAAATTCTACACTTTCAGTAGAAGCTCTTCTCAATCCCTGATCCAGGACTCCTGTCGGTGTTCTCCTGTCCATTCAGTTACTGGTGGCAGAGCTTTCAACCAGTTTGTCTTACAATTTGGAACTTAGTCTTTCCTGAATGCTCCATTTCGCTATATCTCTTCGTTTGAAGTCTTCCTCAATATCTAACATTACGAGCATGCCTTTCATCGCCTGTCCAAACTTCTTTGTTCCTGCTCAATGTATATTCCTTCTCTGCAAAGCACCTTGGTATGTTTTTCTATGTTTACATTATTATAAACTGTTGGTTTGCTTTTTTTTTTCCTGAAATGATTTACAAAGATGTTGCAAGGGTTAAAGGATTTGAGCTATAGGGAGAGGCTGAATAGACTGGGGCTGTTTTCCTTGGAGTATCAGAGGTTGAGGGGTGACCTTATAGAGGGTAGTAAAATCATGAGGAACATGGATAGGGTAAATAGATTTGGTCTTTTCCCTTGGGCAGGGAAGTTCAGAACTAGAGGGTGTAGATTTAGGGTGGGAGGGGAAAGATTTAAAAGGGACCTATGGGCAACTTTTTCACGCAGAGGGTAGTACGTGTATGGAATTAGCTGCCAGAGGAAGTGGTAGTGGCAACTACAATTAAAGCATTTAAACGGAATCTGGATAGAAAGGGTTTAGAGTATATGGGCTAAGTGCTGGCAAATGGGACTAGATTAGTTCAAGATATCTGATTGGCATGGAGTTGGACCAATGAGATAGTTTCAATGCTGTACATCTCTATGACTCTATGCTGTCCTGATACCTGTAGCTGAGAGACCAGATTTGTAGGCTACTTCTCAGCTGCAACCAGTTTTCCAGTAGCTGGTCACCACCAGTTAGCACATAATGCTCACTTGTTAATGTCCACAGCTTTTCTTCCTTGACTGGGAATCTTTTAGACACTTGGAATCCTTCAACCATGTGGCTGCAGCCAGGAGCTACTCGTTCCTGGTCACTAACTGGAGCTGTTTGAGCAGTTCCTAAAGCAGTCTGAACTGAGCTAATTGCAATAATCAGTGTAGCAGGGTCCAGAGATTAATGCACATGCACAGAATAATTAGAATTTATAGCACAGGAATGGACCATGTTGGTCCAATCTGTCACACAAGTCTTCTCCCACCCTAAATCTATCACCATGTCTCTTTGATTTTGGCTCCCTTTGTTTCAAATCAATCTGTTCAGACATATAATGACACATCTGGAGCAGGTGGGATTTGAACCTAGGTCACTTGGTGTAGTGGTAAGAACACAACCACTATGCCATTGGAGTGCCCCCCCTCAACCTCCACTGGCCCATCCTCACCCCCCGGCCCTTTTTTCTTACATTCTTATCGAGCTTCTCCTTAAATATATTTACACTACTGACCTCAAATATTCCATGTTATGTGATGTGCATTCTTTCCAATTTCTTCATGGATTTATGAGTGACCTTATATTTATAGTCCCTAGTCTTTGATTCCCCTCAAAAGGAAACAGTTTTTTTTCTGCATCTGCTCTAGGTTTGAAGACCATTTTTCACCTCTTAAGTTCCATATTAAGTTAACATAACTTGTCTGATTTTCAGAAGGAACTTTTAATCAATTCTGACAGTATGTATCATGGGATATGCTGTTATTGTGTCCACCAGAATACCTAAGACGCCTTGAGGGATTTATTGCAATCAATCCTCCTTACTACTATTCATCTTAGGTTAATGATACTAATTGGTGAAGGATGCTCACACAGTCTTCAGCAAAAGAGAGGCTCAGCTTTGATAAACAGGAAACTTAACTAAACATAACAGCTAGTTTGAGGGCGGCACGGTGGCACAGTGGTTAGCACTGCTGCCTCACAGCGCCAGAGACCCGGGTTCAATTCCCGCCTCAGGCGACTGACTGTGTGGAGTTTGCACATTCTCCCCGTGTCTGCGTGGGTTTCCTTCGGGTGCTCCGGTTTCCTCCCACAACCCAAAAATGTGCAGGTTAGGTGAATTGGCCATGCTAAATTGCCCGTAGTGTTAGGTGAAGGGGTAAATGTAGGGGAATGGGTGGGTTGCTTCAGCGGGTCGGTGTGGACTTGTTGGGCCGAAGGGCCTGTTTCCACACTGTAAGTAATCTAATCTAGTTATTTTATATCTGAGGTACAACAGTGTCCTTTGTAAGAACTTAACCTGTACAGAAATATAAGTACATAGTGCTATCAGACTTAGCACTGAACTGACACTGTACTAGAACATACTAATTAGCACATCCCAGGAATAATCTTTTATATCCCATTAGTCAGAGCTCATCTTGTGATGTCAGTTTACATTTTCAGGTTTAAATACTTTTTAGAACAAGCATCTGTTTTGGAGCTGTAGTAGTTTGAGGATATACTGGGCAGCATCTGTAGGGCATCTACAATTTGCTTCATTCCTTCGGCTAATGCTGTTTTTTTTATCCATTTGTGTGACTTGGGCATCGCTGGCTGCCCAGCATTGATAGCCCATCCCTAGTTGCCCTTGAGAAGTTGGTGGTGAGATGCCTTTTTGAATCACTGCAGTCCACTTGCTGTGGGATGACCCACAATGCTAATAGGGAGGAATTCCAAGATTTTGTCCCAACAACTGTGAAGGAACGGTGGTATATTTCTAAGTCAGGATGGTGAGTGGCTTGGAGGGGAACTTGCAGGTGGTGGTGTTTCCAAGTACCTGTAACCTTGTCCTTCTAGATAGAAGTGGTCGTGGGTTTGGAAGGTGCAGTCTAAGGATCTTTGGTGAATTTCTGCAGTGCATCTTGTAGACAGTATACACTGCTGCTACTGAGCGTGGTTGTTGAGGGATTGGATGTTTGTAGATGTGCCAATCAAGCGGGTTCCTTTGTCCTGGATGGTGTCAAACCTCTAGAGTGTTGTTGGAGCTGCACCCACCAAACAAGTGGGAAGTATTCCATCACACTCCTGATTTGTGCCTTATAGATGGTGGATAGACTTAGGGGTGTCAGGAGGTGAGTTACTCGCTGTAGCATCCCTAGTCTGACCTGCTCTTGTAGCTACTGTGTTTATGTGGTGAGTCCAGTTGCATTTCTGGCCAATGGTAACCCTAAGGATATTGATAGCTGGGGGATTCAGTGATGGTAATATGGTTGACTATCAAGGGGCAGTGGTTAGAGTGTCTCGTATTGGTGATGGTCATTGTCTGGCATTTGTGTGGCACGAATGTTACTTGCCACTTGTCGGCCCAAGCCTGGATATTGTCCACATCTTGTTGCATTTGAGCACGGACGGGTTCACTATCTGAGGAGTCACGAATGGTGCTGAGCACTGCAATCATTAGCAAACATCCCCACTTCTGACTTTATGACAGACAGAAGTTTGTTGATGAAGCAGCTGAAGATTGTTGGGCCTGGGACACTACCCTGAGGGACTCTTGCAGAGATGTCCTGGAGCTGAGATGACTTACCCTCCACAACCACAACCATCTTTCTTTGTGCCAGCTATGACTCTAACCAGCAGAGTGTTTGTCCCCTGATACCCATTCATTCCAGTTTTGCCAGGGCTCCTTGATGCTCTTACTCGGTCAAATACAGCCTTGATGTCAAGGGCTGTCCCTCTCTCTTCCCCTCTGGAATTCAATTCTTTCATCCATGTTTGAACCAAGGCTGTAATGAGATCAGGAGCTGAGTGACCCTGGCGGAAACCCAAACCTAGGTGTCACTGAGCAGGTTGTTACTAAGCAGATGCTGCTCTTATCCAACAAGTGAAAATATTGTCAGTGGGCAATGACAGGAAACATCAATACAGACATTTCCCAGATTGAATGAATATGTGCTTCTGATGTATCCACTAACTCTGATCTGTTTTATTTTTAATTCATTCTTGGGAAGTGGATGTCACTGACAAGACAGGCATTCATTGGCCATTATTAGTTACCCTATAGAGAATAGTTACGGCCACGTTAGTAAATGACTGGAGTCATGTATAAGACAGACAGGAATGAGGACAATTTTAGCTCTCGAAGGAAGTTTTCCTAAAGGACAGAAATGAACCAGTCATTTTTTTTCTACATAATGATCAGCTGCTTCACTGTTACTTCTACAGATACCAGCTTTTGTTTTCAGTTTGTAAATAAAGAGAATTAAGTTTACAAAGTGCCATGATTTTAAACCATTAGTCCAGATCAATTATATAAAATCCAACAGAAGATTCCAGTTTGCTGAGTGGCATCTTGCTAGTGATAATTTGCAATTTAACATGTTTTCCCTTTAAATTGACAGGAGTGTTTCTACTAAGAGCACTGCCAGAGGAAGGAATTCAACCGATTTGAAATTCAGAAACACCATAGAATTGGTGGATGGAGTTTTGAACTATCCCTTAATGTGAAAAAAGCATTTGTTTGGCTGGATAAGGTGCTAGCCTTATTTAATTTGGCAAAGTCATCTAAAAGTAACGAGCTTGGTTTTGGGTGGATGTTTCAATGGATTATCCTGTGTCTGGTAGCCACTGGTTCCTATAAGTCAGGCAATAGCCATCTGAATACTGCTGGCCCAAAGGCTGCCTACTAATGGAAGGTTGTGCTAGATGATGTATGATCCTGCGGTCAGGTATGTGATTCACATGAACCCGAGACCTTTTTGCTCCCTGAAATACTTTTGAGTATCTGGACATATCTGTGGTAAATAACATTCTTGGTTAATCTCTCAATCCCTTCATAAACAGGGGCACAGTAGAAGAGCAGGGAAATTTTGATGAACTTATGTAAGACACTGTTTAGACCTCAGCTAGAGGAGACTGAGGGATGACCTTATAGAAGTTTATAAAATCATGAGCATGGATAGGGTGAATATTCAAGGTCTTTTCACCAGGGTCGGGGAGTCCAAAACTGGAGGGCATAAGTTTAAGTTGAGAGGGGAAAGATTTAAGCGGGATCTAAGGATCAACATTTTCATGCAGAGGGTAGTGTTTGTATGGAATGAATTGCCAGAGAAGGTGGTGAAGGCCGGTACAATTACAACATTTTAAATGGCATCTGGATAGGTACATAAATAGTAAGTGCTAATGAGATATGGGCTAAATGCTGGCAAATGGGACTAGATGAATTTAGGATATCTAGTTGACATGGATGAATTGGATCAAAGGGTGTTTCTGTGCTGTACATCTCTATGAATCTAGTTCTGATTGCTACACTTTAGGAAGGGTATAAATGAAAGAGTTTGAAAGAGGTTTATGAGAATGATTCCAAGGATGAGACATTTCAATTATAAGGGAAGATTGGAAAAGCTGAGACTGTTTTCCTTGGACAGAAGAAGGCTAAAAGGAGATTTGATACAGGCTTTCAAGATCACGAGGTGTCTGGACTGAGTGGATAGAGAGAAACTTTTCCCACACATAAACAGATGAGAACCAGAGGGCACAGTTTTAGAGTGTTTTCCAAAAGAAGCAAATATGAAGGAGAAAAATGTTTTCATACAGTTAGGGTTTAGAGTGCATTGTCTGTAAATGTAAAGGCAAGTTCCATTGAGACATTTAAGAGGGTGTTGGACAAATACTTAAATAGAAGCAACTTGCAGGATAATGGGGAAAAGGCAGGAATATTGGCATTAAGTTAAACTACTGGTGCAAGCAAAACCGATTGAATGGCCTTTTTTCTCAGCTTAACAATTCCGAGATTCAAGGTTTTTCCAAATTTCAACTTAAAGATTTCCAAAATGTAATAATGTTGTGTATTTGGAAGGGATGAGGGGTAATTCCAGGGGGGAAGTTCGTGTGATGGAACTTCCAGGAATATACCCAACCATAGTTGGCCTGCTGCATAGCTAGATCTATCAAAGTAGGAAGATGTAGTTTGTGCTTGTTTACTACAAAAGTAACAAGGTCACTTTGAAACTGATGCAGATCCTTGGCTACACTATTTTCATCCCTTACATTAAATGAACATGTCAAAGGCATTAAAATGATGCAAGAGAGAGTCACTAAAGCAATACCAGGGATGAAAGGATCAAGCTGTGAGGACTTCCAGAGAAAAAGAGTTCTTCTCATTAGAATAAAGAAGATTAACAGGCTATCTGATAGAACTATTCAAAGTTATGAGAGATGTTGACAAGTTTAACCTATTACCACTGATTGATGAGCTAATCACTGGAATACAGATTTTAAACCGTCACAATTACAGTGAAAGAATGATCCAAATTAATAATGTCCACGACGTATGTAATATATGTCTAAGTATCATTAGAATGGAATCCAAAATTAAAGGAATTAAAAGGGCAATAAATAAATACTTGAAAATAGCATTATTGAAAAATAAGGAGATGAGTCAAAATTAATCGGCTTTTCAAAGAGACAGTATAATTTGATGGGCTGAATTGCCTGCTTTTGTATGTAAAGCTCTGCATCTTCCATACTGAAGTTGAAAAAACAGCCTCCATTTGTTTTCCATTTCACTCCTGACCCAACACTAGTCTTTCACTGCAGTTAAATGGTTAGTCCCTGGCAATGCCATGTTACGAATGGCTGAGTGTTACTCCTCCCCCTGAAATCAGTCCACACAGATTCAGCCCAGACTGCTGTTGTTGTTAGGCCATGTGAACAAACTGAATTCATCTTTGTTTCCATTGTCAGGTCTCGTGCCAGCAGATATACATCATAGAGAGACTAGGGCTCATGTGTGGGCAGATGATGCACTTCTACAGGTCTCTGAGCAAAGCTAATGAAGCTGGTGGAAGTGAGGACTGCAGATGCTGGAGATCAGACTGAAAATGTGTTGCTGGAAAAGCGCAGCAGGTCAGGCAGCATCCAAGGAAACTGAAGAAGGGCTCATGCCCGAAACGTCAATTCTCCTGCTCCTTGGATGCTGCCTAACCTGTTGCGCTTTTCCAGCAACACATTTTCAGTAATGAAGCTGGTGGGACAACTTACTGACAGCTTGGTAGCCTATAAAATTTGGCCATAGTTTTCACAATCTTCCATCATGACATTATTGGAGAGAATGTTATGGATCAGACCGAACCCCCTCAAAATATATTAAGAAGATAGCCTAGACCATAACGTTTTCTTATTTTAAAGGTAGTTGTAAGATGTTGCCTTCCAGATTCAATTGGATTGATCAAACTACTCGATTTTAAGAAAAAAACAAGAAAAGAACCGGCTAATCTGTAACTATCAACACTTAACAAAATTATTAACTACTACTACTAATTAATTGTTCCCATACAGTAACATCCGATAAACACACCCTTGGAAAAGACAAATTCAGTAAAATAGATTGTCTCACCTGCAATTCTAGCAGCAGGAAGAGAAGCCCAGCTTTTAGCTGTAGCCGAGAGAGGAATAAGAGCTTCCACATCCAGCTCCAAGACCTCAGCAACTGCAGAAAGCTAAAACTAAAAGCCCTGGTTCTGTGGAAGCTTGACCCCACCTATTCAGGCTGCTTCTATTATTCCAACTTTTATTTTTAAAAAACCCAAGTCCTCAAAGTCTTTATCGGCTTTGAACAGACCACTCTCTATCTCTGTCTCAACCTTTCATCACAAAAAAAGGACAAAATACATCTCTTAAAGCCGCAGTATCATCACAAACAACATGACTAGACATTTTCAGCAGCATATAAGGCGTCTCCTGGAGACTAATCAGTATTCTGATAAAACATGCAAGATCCCTATAGAATATCAGGATATTTCTTTAAGTTGTTTTGATTGAAATTGATTCTTTAATTATTTAAGCGTGTCTTTCCTTCCATTCTGAATCAATTGAAATTTTCATGACTATAATTGACAGGTTTTTATTAGGTAAATGCATTAAGCAATATTGTACAAATGCAGCTGAGCAAAATTGAGATACCAATCCCATTAGTGCAAGACAAGACTAGAGGAGCTGAATGGCTTGCTCCTGCGGCCAGTGGTATTGTGCAGTCTAGGTCTGACGTTCATAGGCAGCGCAAGTGAAGAGTCATGAGAAGTATCCAGCATTGATTGTACTGATCCAGACTGTGGAGGTGCAGTTACATACATATACAAAAGAAGTGACATAAAGGAAGAGGCAATGGCAATAGGGTGGAGAATTTTCAGACAGAAATTCCAGATTTAGGGCCAAAGCTGCAGAAGATGTCCATGGAACAAAGAATTGGAGTAAAACAGATGCCTTGAAACTAAAAGGAGGTTATAGACATGGGGAGCAGTAATTCCATGGTCGGATTTGAACACAAAGGTGAGAATTTTCAAACTGTTGTTTGATCAAGAGCCAGTGTTGGTCAGTAAGTACAGGAAAGCAGGATGGTCACAGTTTGCACAGCCTGATGAGTTAGCTGATCCTGGGAAAACTGGCAGAGAAACAGGACAGTTTTGCCTCAGCATCCATGGGCTTGGGAGAGGGAAACTTAAAACAACTTTCTTAGACTTGATTATTAAGCAGTGCTGCATCTGGAAGGGAGTGTGTTGGATGAGGACTGGATCAAACTGTGATATCTTCCATTTATTGGTCCATTTATTGAGTTTGCGAATGAAGAATGGTTAATTGGATGGAATAACAGAGGGTGATCAACTACTCTAAACCTTCAGAAGAGATGGGGGGGGGGGGGGTGGGGGGAGAATCTCTACTGAAGGAATGTTAATGAAGCTAACTTTTTCACTGATTTAGAATCCTACTATCATGGAGCATATCCTGATCAGAGTATAAAGACCCTCTTTGTTTCAACTGACACAGTGAGGTTGAGGTTTGCCTGTTATGTGAGGCATGCTGAGCATGTAGCTACTTCATGGATTAAGTGCAGTGATGTTGTTCAGTTGAACTGGTTAGTTTTACTCTGTTTTCCATTGTACTGAGAGGAGAGCAGATTTATTGATCTCCTTATATGAGACCAACAGCAATTTAGGCTCCAGTGTTGTGGTAATCAGTATCACACATTAGCCTATCTGAGCTTTGCATCTGGTATTCAAAAATAATGGGAAAAGGACAACTGCATTCTGGAATACAGAAATGGTGGGAAAGGGTTCAATCCCTGTTATGCTGGTGTGGGAAGGGAGTATTGTTGGTGGCGATGACAATACATTTTAAGCACCACTGTGATTGTGCTGAATTCCTTGAATAGATAATGTGTCAGCCATTCATTTCACAGTTTGTGCTTATGACAGTAAAATCAGAACATCACACTTTTTTAGGTCATGGGGACATCTATATATACATAACATTTTTAGTGCAGGGACCTAGCACACAACGATACATCATCAACTTTCCACATTCTATCAAATGTATTCCCATTTACTTTGAGCTTAATTTGCCTATTAGATAATAACACTGAGAATAATACAACACATTCCTTTTCAATATTATCCTATTTATATTATTAAAACCAAATAGGGGTCATCTTTATTTGCCTAATGAACATGGTTATAGTTTCATTCATTGATGTTTTTCTTTGATTTATTTAGAAAGTATTGACACAGATAGTTCAAGATGTCAGCAATTTAGACTCCACTGTAAATTGTCTACATTTCCATTTCAACAATAGTAAATTAACATCTCAACCATCTACACCCTTAATTCAAATCTCCAAAAATCTATGATCTCACTGAAGAAGCACTCAGTCAATATACCAACTATTCACTGCAGAAAGTAAACACTTGGTCGAAATTCTCACCACCCACATTCCCAAACAACAAGATTTGAGTTCGTCAAATGCCATCTACATCCTTGATGTAATTTAATGTTCAGGCCAGTAAAACTACTCTGCTGAGACACAGTGGGAATTTTACAAATAAATAAATCTTGAGATATCATGGTGGGGGAAATAAATACGACTGTTCCTGTAATGATGAGAAAGCTACCAATTACAGGAAACTGGTAATCAGACATGAGATTGTTTGGTTCCCAAAGGATTCGATAAGACATTATTTGTACAAGTAGATGGTGGATTCAATGTTAAATGCTTGCTGAGCTTTGTGAGTCACACAGTCTTCTATCATTTTCACATGCTGACAAATTCCATTGTGTTAGTCAATTGGGAGGGATAAACACTTGATATTTCCTGAGAAACTTGTTTTCTCTCTCTCTCTCTCTCTCTCTTTCTCTCTCTCTTTGTCTTGTCTCTCTTTCTCTCTCTCTCTCTCTGTCTTGTCTCTGTCTCTCTCGTGCACACGCACACATATACAAGTCTGAGGTGAAGTTGTATTTGAAGAATTATATTTACAGATACATTCTATTTTGCTCAAAAAATATACAGACAGTCAATCCGTAAAATATTCTGTAAATTCTACTTTGGAAATAGACCAGTCTGAATCAAGATCGGGATACAGACAGACTCTGACCTCACACCTTTTAAGGCATTGTCTGAGCTGAGATGTCACCTTTTTTTTATAAAGCCTTAATTTATCTTTAGAATGTGACTTCAAAGAAATTCTGGGATTTACATATTAATGAACTGAAACCTGTAAACCATTCTAAAAGATGAAAGACTTAACAACAACCGAGGTTTGTTAAATATATCGTTCTACTTGCATGACACTGTCATCTTTTGCTATAAATTCTGTGTCTTACGGTCCTACTCCACAATCACCTGAAGAAGGAGCGGCACTCCAAAAGTTAGTGCTTTTAAATAAACCTGTTGGACTATAACCTGGTGTTGTGTGACTTTTTTTTAAACCTTGTCCACCACAGTCCCACACCGGGTCCTCCACATCAGCTCTCTCCTCTGTCTGTCTCTATCTCTCTCCTCCCTCTCTCTTCCCTCTCTCCTCCCTCTCTCCTCTGTCTATCTGTCCCTCTCCCTCTCTCCTCTGTCTATCTGTCCCTCTCTCCTCTGTCTATCTGTCCCTTTCTCTCTCCTTCCTCTGTCTGTCTGTTCCTCTCCCCCTCTCTCCTCTGTCTCTTTGTGTGTGTCTCTGGTGCCACTAGCTGACAGTTCGCTGTTACCATGCAGGTGGCAATATTGCCATGGCCACTCTGATCTGGCTGCAGTCAGATGTGTCAGATAGGCCCCAAATAAAAAAAAACAAGTCCCACCGGGAATGAAGGTTTAAGGTGATGGGATGACATGTTTGAGGATTTCCCAACACCAGCTTGCACCATTAAATCTGCCTTGCTCCCTGATTGACATGGACATCCCTCCTACTACAGGCAAAACAGGTCAAATATTGACAGCAGGATAAGGCTCTTGAGGTGGTTGGGCCACCTGATGCTTTCCTCATCTTCCACCCCAGAAAATCTCGTCCAGATCAGGAGCGGGAAGTCTTTCTCCAGACCTGCCAGCAGAATAGGGTAAAATCCCGCCCCGGGAATGGAGCTCAGACTGCAAGGCAAGTGCTGTTAACTGAGCCAAATTGATGTTCCTGTATCTCTGAGATGTAAATGAGGGACACTGATGTACTTAGACCTATAAGATATAGGGGTAGAATTAAGCCATTCAGCTCAACGACTGCTCCACCATTCAATCATGGATGATATCTCCGTCAACCCCATTCTCCTGCCTTCTCCCTGTAACCCTTGATCCCCTTACCAATCAAGATCCTATCTATCTGTCTTAAACGAATTCGATGACTTGGCCTCCACAGCCTTCTATGGAAGTGAGTTGAACAGATTCCACCACCCTCTGATTGAAATGACTTGGCATTGTCACTATTCTTTTAAACTTCCTATTAATTGAATGTAGTTTCCGATTATTAAATTTAATCATGCAGCAACTCGAGTTGAGATTGTGGATAGATAATGTTCTTTCAATCCTTTGCCAGTGCCATTCTTGAGGCAGTCGTCAAAGAAATACTTCAGAATTGGGTGATAATAACATGCATTCAAAGTTTCATTCCTTATTGTTCTGAGATTGATAGATTTTTGTCCAGAAAGGGTCTGAAGAAATACAGAACAATGGAGGCTAAATAGAATTGTATTATAGATCAGCCATGATTTAATAAAACGGCAGATTAGACTTGTGGGATGAATGGCCAATTTCTGATCCTTGGTATTAGCTGCAGAAGGATATCATTCCAATCAGAAAGTGGAATACTTAGCCTGAAGGACTTATTGAACCTCATGTAGTTGAGTTAATGTTACTAAAGGTTCACGCATTAAATCAGATAATTATTCAGCATCAGCAACCCGTACTAATTCAGTTCTTCTTCAAGGTCAATAACCCTTTCCAAACAGCAACACTCGTGGTGTCCTTACAGTTTACTGTTTAAACTGAAGAATTCATGGATTGATTGAAGTGAATTGAACAAAATGGTGGGTCATTAATATTAATCAGGCTCTTTGTAAGCTGAATTTTAGAACAGAGTCTAGATTAGAGTGGTGCTGGAAAAGCAAAGCAGGTCAGGCTGCATCCGAGGAGCAGGAAAATCGACGTTTCGGGCAAAAGCCCTTCATCAGGAAAGCTGATGGTAAAGATTCCTACAAACAAGTGGGACTCTCATGGTTATATCACCATTTAAAATGGGAACCCTGATACCAAGGCTGCTGGTTTAACAATGGGTTCTAATGATAGGATTTGTATGGTAAAAAGACTCAAACGATGACATTCATTTTGTAAGAAAGGTACCTTATTATAGAAGTCCTTGTATAGAAAAGGAACAGGGTAGTGACATTCCCTCCTTGAAAATTCCTACAATATCTTGTCTTGATGCAGTGTGTCTACCAGCTATAATCTGCAGAATGAGACAGGCTCCTAGCAGCCCACACAAATCTGTCTGACAACTGGCCTCAATTCAGTCTGCTGTTACACCAATTAATCTTTACCGGTGACATCTTGTAGCCTGAATTTTAATATCTGCTTCGATCTTTTGGACACTTCTGTTGCATGGGCAATAATTCTTGGTAGCCTATCTGGATCTCCCACCTGTTATAGTGGTGGAAGCAAGAAGTTGGCAGAGTATTAATCATGTCACCTCGCAAGTTGCAGATGAAAAAAACTGCAATGTACGGCAAGGCTGAGATTTAAAGCCGCTCTGTGCCTTTTCAAAATCAACTTTATTTCCCTTGGAATGTTTGCTGTCACCAAGTACTGCGAATTAAAACATTTTTCAACCAGAGCTCACAGCTCCTTCAGTGCTGACCCTTCAAGCTTACCAATTTCATAATCATAGAATTGATTTATGAGATGTAGACATCACTGCAACGCCAACATTTCCTGCACATCCCTTGTTGTCACTGAGAAGTGGTGGTGACTGTGACTGTGTTTAGTGCAGTAAGTTTCAGGATGTTGATGCAGCAAGAGTAAAGGGTGCGTCAGACTAGTTCAAAGCCAGGATGGTGGTGTGACTTGGTGGGGAACTTGAAAGTGGTGCTATCCCAACCATTTACAATATAGGAGGAAGCCATTCCATTCAGTAAAGTCCACATTGCCTCTTTCAAAAATTAATTCTGTTAGTTCACCACTTTCCTTCATAACCCAGATGCTTTGGCTATTTAGTCAATTCCCTTCTGAAGGTTGCTATACGATTTGTATCTATCACCATACCAGGCATTGCAGTTGGAATGTTAACCACATTTCCACCATCTGAAACCTTCTTGATTTTAAACACCAGCACCAAATTTACTCTTAGCCTTCACTGCTCAAATAAAAATGCCCCAACTTCTCCAGTCTAGCTACATAACTGAATCCCTCAATCCTGGAACCATTTTAATAAGTCATTTCACCACTCATTCTTAACCAACTCGTTCCCTGGAAAGAGTGGTGCTCAGATTTGTACACAGTACTCTTGCTGGGATTGAATTGTGTTCTATATAAATTTTGCAGAGCTTCCTTTGTTGTGCTCAGTGATTGTAGGTTACAGTCAGATTGAAGGTAACGCTTTGAAGTACTTTATAAAGAGGTGAATTAAGATCAAGATATATTGAAAGCAACAAGTGATATTTTAATGAATGCATCTTGTTTTAAATATCTCTGTACTGATTAGTTGTCAGTTTAGGGCAAATGTTGCTAATCTCCTTTAAGAATCCCACACCAGAATTCATATACTATTGTAAATGAGCCAAGCAGAATGAATTCTACCTTCAAAATAAATGCTGGAGAAACTCTGTGGAGAGAGAAACAGAGTGCATGTTTGAGTCTGATATGGGACTACTTCTGCATTTAATCTGTGAGTCTGCACTGAAAGAATAACTTTGTTGCTACCTATAACATATGACCTTGATATTGATTTTCGCAAGAGAATTTTTGGAAGCAAGAGAAAAAGATCAGCATTAAAGTTTTGGCAGCAGACAGAAATCATTTGGAAATCATTGCACCAATGCTGATTTTCTTGATTGCGGGATTCTGATGGTCTGATACTGAAATTACTACAGACGGTTGGACACATCCACAGAATTTTCATGCATTTACATATATATTTATATTAAAAGAACAGAGAAGCTTGCAATCAATACGTATCTGATCAAAGTTCTGATTTTTGACCTGTTGTCTTGATGGTGATAAAAAGTAGACTATTAATTTTCAAATTCCATCAACTGATTTTAATAGCTGGGACTGTAATTCTTTAAAATTGTTTTTGAAAAAAAATTTGATTTAGCATGGCCAGGAAAGGTGACAAAAGATGACAGGACAAAATCGCAGATGTGTTTAACAGATACCCTTTTGGTGAACTTAAAGCTGAACCAGAGGAGTTTTCAGACAGGCCAGAATAATACAAAGTTGAAGCTTCACATAGTGCAATAGCTATAGGGGAGTATACTAGAAGCTGAACATTCACCTGATAGCAGTCATGTTCCAGGGAAAGTAGAATAGGTTAGAACAACACCTATTTTGGATACACAGAGAAAAGGGAAGGAAACATGGCCCAACTCAATTACAATGATGATGCTGACCAGGGGCATACCTGGGAGATGAACAAAGAGTTAACCACTGGGAGATCAAATGAACAGAACTAAGTTTCAAACCTCAACCAATTTGTTTGGATTAATATTCAATGAGTATGTGGTGTTAGATACAAGTCTAGATACCGTGAAGGAGGAAAACATCAGATTGCCATTCATTAACCCACTAGACATCAAATGTGGAAAAGTGCCAGTATGCAGGACATGAATTCTGAAACTAGGCGGTGAAGGATTAAAGCTCCAAGTGATAGCACAGCTCGGGATACAAGTCCAGCTGCCATTCCCAAAACAGGTTTTGAATCAGGTTAGAATGGAGACAGTGACTATGTGTGTGCTATTGTTGTAATTTCTGTTACATTATTTCATTCAACCTTGTAACACAATGCCCAATGTAAGCAAAATGGAGAAATATTGTTTATGTCCCTTTCTTGTGGTGAGGAATATTATGATAGTGTTTAAAAAGTAGACTATTGATTTTCAAATTCCATTATCTGATTTTAATACCTAGAGCCTTCAGGGACTAAAATCGCTTTAAAAAGGAAAAACATGGATGTAAAATGACCACATCAATTAGCTGACGACACAAGTTAGCTGGACTTCATGAAACCAACATAGATTAAATTTAAAAAGTGCGCAGATTCCTCAAGAACAAACCATGACAAGCAGACCAAACACAGCCAAAACCCTAACCACCTTACCATACAATAAAAGAAGTTTCAGAAATGACAGCCAGACTACTAAGACCCCTCAGAATCCTAGTAGCACACAAACCCACCAACACTCTCAAACAAAAACTAACAACTTAAAAGACCCAGTACAACCCATGGACAAAACCAACGTCATCTACAAAACTCCATGCAAGGACTGCCACAAAGACTACGTAGAACAAACAGGAAGAAAATTAGCCACCACGATACACGAACACCAGCTAGCCACAAAAAGACACGACTCTCTCTCCCTCATAGCCCTACACACGGATGAAGAAAACCGCCATTTCGACTGGGACAATATATCTATCCTGGGACAGGCTAAGCAAAGACATGCCAGAGAATTCCTAGAGGTCTGGCACTCCAACCACAATGCCATAAACAAACACATAGATCTAGATGCCATCTATCAACCCCTCAGAAAACGAACAGGAAATGACATCACCGCAAACCCCAGGAACCCCATCCAGGAGAAAGATATAAATAGAAAGCAGGAGACAACAGCTTCGCTTCACTTGGAGGTTGCCACTGATGATATTACCTAGCCAGGTAATGAAACGTCTGGATATCAAACAGTGGTTAGCACTGCTGCCTCACAGCGCCAGAGACACGGGTTCAATTCCCGCCGCAGGCGACTGTGTGGAGTTTGCACGTTCTCCCCGTGTCTGCGTGGGTTTCCTCCGGGTGCTCCGGTTTCCTCCCACAGTCCAAAGATGTGCAGGTCAGGTGAATTGGCCATGCTAAATTGCCCGTAGTGTTAGGTAAGGGGTAAATGTAGGGGTATGGGTGGGTTGCGCTTCGGCGGGGCGGTGTGGACTTGTTGGGCCGAAGGGCCTGTTTCCACACTGTAAGTAATCTAATCTAATCTAAAAAAAAACCTAGAGCTCAGCGAGCAAACCTACACCCTAAATAAAAATAAAATAATAGAATTGATAGAATAAACAAAATTGTCTGAATTGAAATTCGTATTATTCTTAACAGAAACTGAAAACAAGTCCAGTTGATCAGGTGTAAAAAAAATCCTCTTATTTGATGTACATTTGTATGGTACTTTTCGCCTATTGAAGATTAAAAACATTGTCTATAATTGTAAACTTTGTAAACAAGGAATACATACCCAGTTATATTTTAAGGAGCTGCTTTTGGTAGAGCAGTGTACTGAAATGACCTGGAGAAAATTCTCTCTAACCTCTTCAAAAGAGAAAATGCCTGGTTGCAGAGCTGATTAATTGAACTATTCAAACATCCAGAACTCAAAGAACAATGGAAACATTGACTACTGCTGAGGATACAAGACACCAATTAAACAACCATGGACTTATGTCTTAAGGACACATCAAGGACTTTATACATATTTTTATCACCTTCCTTTTGATCTGTACACCATCCTTTTTCAGCTCTGTACCTCTTTGCATGTATGCTTGATGCTGCATCTTCTTTTTTTTCAATAAAATCGGAGATAATAAAATTACTCTTCCTTTTCACTCAAATAAACCTTATTGTTGGCTCCTTATTGTTTCTGGTGAACTAGTTAACTACTTTGAAATTGGAAAGGTATTACCTAGTGCTAAAAGAAACATAAAAACTTTGATGCACCAACTGAGGAGATTAAAAAGAAAGATGCTGATTCATTCTTCATCACTGTTCATAACAGGCTTTACACTGAATCCTGTTTCAAATCCTATTCTAAAGTTCAATGTTCTTAAAGGGTGGCACAGTGGCTCAGTAGTTAGCACCAGTGCCAGGGACCCGAGTTCAGCCTCTACCAGTTTTGATTCCTGAAGAAGGGCCTGTGCCCGAAACGTCGAATCTCCTGTTCCCTGGATGCTGCCTGACCTGCTGTGCTGTTCCAGCAATAAAGTTTCAACTCTACCAGTTTTAGTATGCTTCGCTGTTTCAATGTATCTCAGACTTATTTACTTCAATTACTTATAAAGTACAAATAGACAAAGTTTCTGTATAAATATGTAATAGAAATTTCAGAACTACTAATACATTTGTGGTTTGGAGAAGCCAGTGTTTGACTGGGGTGGACAAAGCTAAAGATCACACAATACCAGGTTATAGTCCAACAGGTTTATTTGGAGTCACTAGCTTTTGAAGCGATGCTTCTTTGTCACGTGGTTGTGGAACAGGACCATAAGACTCAGAATTTATAGCAAAAGATTACAGTGTTATGTGGCTGAAATTTATTAAACAAACTTAGATTAAGTCTTTCATCTTTCAGAATGGTTTTGCTAGTTTCGGTTCATTAATATGTAAATCCCAGAACTCCTTTTAAGTCATATTCTCAAGATAACCTTAGGTTTTCTAACAAAATGTGTCATCTCAGCTCAGACAATGCATTAAACGTGTGAGGTTAAAGTCTGTCTGTGTCCCTGTCTTGAGTCAGACTAGTTCTATTTCTAAAGTGGGATTTACAGAATCTTCCATGGATTGACTGTAGGTTAAGCATTTTTTGAGCAAAATAAAATATAACTCTGCAAATACAAATTCACCATGTGTGCGTGCAGGAAAGACAAAGTGAGTGTGGGTGTGAGTGCATGTGAGAGAGTGTGTGTAAGCTTGATAAGAATGTGTGTGTGTGGGGTGTGTATGTGTGAGCATATGAGAGAGAATCTGTGTTAGAGTGTGAGTATGTAAGAGAGTGTGTGTGTGTGTGTGTATGTATAGTTCAATGGGGTCACCTGTCGTGTGAGATGAACCTAAGGTCCCAGTTGAGGCCATCCCCATGGGTACCGAACTTGGCTATCAGCCTCTGCTCAGCCACTATACACTCACGTTCACTCTCTCTCTCTCTCTCTCTCTCACACACACACACACACAGACCCTCTCTCATACACACCCTTTCACAGACTTATACCCCATCACAGTCTCATACATACTTTACCAAGCTTACACACACTCTCACATGCACTCATACCCACACCCACACACTCACATACACACACACTCAGTCTGTCTCTCCTGCACACGTGTATAAGTTTATGGGGTGAATCTGTATTTGTAGAATTATATTTTATTTTGCTCAAAAAATGCATAAGCTACACAATTCATGTAGGATTCTGTATATCCCACTTTAGATATAGAACCAGTCTGACTCAAGATGGGAGCACAGACTTAACCTCACATCTTTAATGCATTGTCTGAGCTGAGATGACACATTTTGTTAGAAAACCTGAAGTTATCTTGAGAATGTGACTTAAAAGGAATTCTGGGGTTTACATATTAATGAACCGAAACTAGCAAAAGCATTCTAAAAGCTGAAGTTTATATAATATAGTTCGGCAGCATGACACTGTAACTTTTTACTATAAATTCTGTGTCTTAGGTCCTGCTCCAGAACCACCTGATGAAGAAGCAGCGCTTCAAAAGCTAGTGATTCCAAATAAACTTACTGGACTATAACCTGGTGTTGTGTGATTTTTAACTAATAACATGCCTTTCATTCAAGTGGTTTGAACTTGAACTGCTTGGAAAAATGCTAAAAAAATGTTTGCAAACCAAAATCCTAATGAATACATTTTGTTTAATTCTATGTAAGATTGCGATAGTAATGCATTTTAAAATTTTGTGTTACACTCGAAACGTTGACTTCTCCACCTCCTGATGCTGCCTGGCTTGCTGTGTTCTTCCAGCCTCCTGCTAGTCTACCTTGTGAGCAACAATGACAAGGCAGCAACTCAAGACGGTGCGGTGTATTTTTCTTAAGTAAGTACAACTTGATTGCATTGTCAACATCAATTTAATCCCATACAAAATGCACTGCATGAAGGAAGACAATAAAAAAAGGACAGGCCCCCTCAGGCCTGCTCTGCCGTTCAGTAGGATCATTGCTAATCCAACATTGCTCACATCCAGTGTCCGGCATTTGCCCTGTAACCCTTGATTCTCACACTGATCAAGAATCTGTCTATCTCAGCCTTTGATATACACAAGGATTCTAGCCCCACAGCATCCTGTGGCAAGGTGCTCCAAAGACTCGCAACCACCAGAGTAGAAATTCCTTCTCTCAGTCTGAAATTGGTGCCCCTTTATTCTGAGACTATGCCCTCTGGCCCTAGACTCTCCTATGAGGGGAAACATCCTCTCAGCATTGACCCTGTCAAGTCCCTTAGGAGTCCTGTATGTTTCAATCAACTCCAATGAATAGAGTCCCAACCTGTTTAGTCTTTGATCATAAGACAATTCTTGCAGGGATCATCATCGTGAACCTTCTCGAATTGCCTCCCAGGAAATGATATCTTTCCTTTGTGAGGGTACCAACACTGCTCACAGTAATCCAGTGTTTTGTACAGTTACAAGTAATATTCCACCCTCTTGCTATAAAGGCCAACATCCAATAGCCTTCCTGCTTACCTGCTGCCTCTGTATGGTAGCTGCCTGTGTTTTGTTCACAAGTACCCCAAAATTCCTTTGAGTTGTAGCTTTCTGCAGGTTTTTTCCATTTAAATGATACTCTGTTATTTTGTTCTCCCTTTCAAAATGAACAATTTCACATTTTCTCATATTATATTTCATTTGCTAACATTTTGCCCACTTACTGTTTGTATCTCTGTGGCAACCTCCCTTTTCGCCTATTTTTGTGTTGTCGGCAAATTTGGCAACAGTATATTCGCTTCCTTCTTCAAAGTCATCAGTATATATTGTGAACAGTTGTGGTCCCAGCACTGATCCCTGTGGACTCCTCCTGATCACAGGTCACCAACCTGAAAGTGAACCCTTTATCCCCACTCACTGTGACCTGCCCATGAGCCAATTCTCAATCCATGCCAATATACCTCCAACATTGAGGGGTCTTATCTGTTGATATAACCTTTTGTGAGGTACCTTGTCGAACACCTTCTGGAAGTCCAACTACAATGCATTTACTAGTTCCCCTCAATCTGCTGTGTTTGAGACTTCCTCGAAAAACTCTAATAAATGAATCAGGTGCAATTTCCCTTTCATTTCCCATGCTGACTCTGCTTGATTAAATTATGATTTTCCAAATGTGTTGCTATTACTTCCTTAATTGTTGATTCCAACAATAGATGTTAGACTAATGGGCTTATAATTACCTGCTTTTACCTTCCTCCCTTTTTGAGAAGGTGCAATATAATGTGAAATAATATTAAAGTCTAAGTTGTTCATGCACGTTATTCAGGTTTAGAAGCTATTTCAGAGTAAAGTATAATGCATCTTACAACTTAATTATATCCCTGAATGCTCCTGCTATAACCCCAGAGGTAAGAAGTGGTATCAGATATTTTAAGGTGATATGTTGAAAGTTTCTATGCTACTTAAATATATCATGTTAATACAGCAAGTTGTTTGTAAGTGTACAATGGGAGCAATTTAAGAACATTGTCTTGAGTTTCTTCAACTTTTCGTCCTGCATTATGGAATCTATGAATGAGCACCCTCAGTATGCTTTTGTTTGCTGCTGCTCACCTTTAGAGAAGCTTATCAGTCTTTTTGAAATCGCATCTCTGAGGAGTAGCTCTTTTGGTATCCCTATTTCCCATCTGTGTGAAATTACCCAAGTGCAGTAACATGCACGTTATCCAGCACCACATCAACTGGAATCTCCAATATCCCCTCCAATATGACTGCTACAATGTCAAATACCAATGTTATCAGTCTAAAGTTAAAATATTGAAGTATTTCCCCTCCGTGTTTATATTGAAAAGTGACAAGGGTGGAGAGACTGTAAGCTTTTGCATGTTTTCATAGGATTTCTGCTATTGCCATGAACTGCAATGAGTTGACTAGTGTTTTTGCTCTCGGTGCATGCCATATCACACAAATTTACTTTAATCTGCTGGATTACGGCATTTCCTTTTATTCATTCAAGCCAGCATTTATTGTCCATCCCTAATTGCCCAGAGGGCAGTTAAGAATCAACTATGTTGCTGTGGGTCTAGAGTTATATGTGGGCCAGACCAGACAAGGCTGGCAGTTTCCTTCCCTAAAGGACATTAGTGAACCAGATGTGTTTTTCTGACAATCAGCAATGGATTTATGATCATCATTAGACTCTTAATTAATTGTTTTTAAATTGAATTCAAATTCCACCATCTGCCATGGCAGGATTCGAACTTGGCTTCCCCAGAACATTACCTGGGTCTCAAGATTAACAGTCCAGCAAGGACATTACTAGGCCATTGCCTCTCTTTAAATTCTAGTGCTAAGGTTTTGTAACTGGGCCATACTCATTTTACTCAAGACTCTTGTTGCTGTCTGAGAAAGGAGACTTTAGTCCCATCAATCTGGACTGGATTCCACCCCAGTTGTTCAGATTCACTTTTTAGAGTCTTCCTGGGTTCCTAAGAGATGATCTTTAACTTTAGTGTGAGTGTTTTAAAACCAGTTAGATGTGATAGACTCTTTGTATTTGATACTAAGTATGTTGGTACAATGAATAAGGCTAGGGCTTGTTTATCTTTAAAATTTGAGACATTGAAATGCTTTTATCTGAAATTCTACGAGGAACAATATTTTCAAAAGTCAGAAATAAAAAGCTGCTAATGGATGACCTGAGATGAAGCTGTTTTGAACTATAAGGTCAAGTTAACAGAATCTCTGACAGGGTCAAAGTGAAAGTGCTTACAGTTGTAACTGATAATTAATCTAGTGTCACACAAAGTGGGAAAAGAGCTATGAAGATGAGTCCATATGTTATAGTTGTTCTTTGACAGTGAAGACAGTATGTATGAAGATGTGTCATTAATACAAAATGGTCAGTGTTAAATTCAATAGGAAAAGGAGAGAAAACCTCTTAATTCACAACTGACTAGAAAGTGAAATTCACTACCACAAAGTATAGGTGAGGTAAATAGCATCGATTCATTTAAGAGGAAGCTCGGTAAGGAAGAGATGGAAGGTTCTAGAACTATTGTAGTGTACCACCATACTTTAGAGGTTAGGATAGATGAAGGATCTGCACTAACTTTTCGTTTGTCTTTCTTGTTCCTCTATATTTCAGGTCATTAGCAGGAATCAGGTTGGTCAAATGTGGAAGAGCATTGAGAAAACAATTTAAAAAGATTGTACAAAACATTCTGAACGAGCCGGAGAAGAACTGCAGTTTGATCACAGAGAGGATTGCTAACAAGCCAATAGGTACCTTTCTTTCACATGATGTTCCATGACTCAGTGGTATCATTGGCATCTTATGTATTTCTGTTGTTCAGTTTCTGTCAGCCTTTGTTTTCTGCCTTTTTTTTTCTTAAGGTGCAGAACAAACATGACAAGGCTAATTTCTGAGATCTGGGTTGCATAATGGTAATGTCATTGGAATCGTAATCCAGAATCTCAGGGTAATGCTAGGAGGGCATGGGTTTAAATTATCGTGGCAGAAGTGGAATTTGAATTTGGTTAGTAAAATCAAGAAATGAAAACTAGGCTCGGTAATGGTGACCATGAAAATATTATCAACTGTCATAAAGATGCTTCTAATTCACTAACCTGCCGTCTTTACCTACAGTAATGTGGTTGGCTCTAAAGTTACAGAGCAAAACACTTAGTTCAAGGGCAATAAATGTTGGCCTTGCTATTGACACTCACATCCCATGAAAGAAGTTTTTAAAAATCACTTAATTCTTACAGTGAAGGAAATGAAAGTGAATGAAATGAAACATGGTGCTTATTATGAGTGAATTAGGAGGATGTGAAATGTGCCATAATTGTGGCTTTCCATTGCAAAGTCCAAGAGGTTTGATTGGATAGCTCCTGGCATGGGGATGACTGCAATATGATCATGCTGTTTTAAGTGTAACCAGAGGCTACCCCCGCTGTTCATTGGCTGTGTGCATCAGTTGGGAACCCAATGTCATGAGTGGCTAGATCCTGCATCCCTAAATGAAAATAAAAATAAAAATCATATACTGTACCTAAGAACTAAGCTATCTCAATCAGAGGATGGAAAGTAAGAAGACTGCAAAAAAGAAGAAACACCTACAATTTAGAGACTGATACAGTTCACACTTTAGAGGCTACAGAAGATGAAAGATCTGAAACACCAGTTGCACATGGTCAGGGGGAAAGGATAGCACAGGCATCATTCTCCTTATAGTGCTCCATTTCCAGAGGAAGCTCTTCCAGATTACCAGTACCTCAAAGCATCTTTTTTCAGCACATGATTTCAAGTGACCCAATAAACAAAGTAAAGACCAGCCAGATGCTATTCAAACTTTAGTCGAGTATAGGAAACATCCCAAGCATCTAAAAAAAAAATCCAGGACTAACCTGTAAATAAACCTTTCTCCTTACTGTCCAAGGCCCAAGACATTGGTGAAGCTGCAATTTACTGTACTATTTTCAGTCTAGTCTGCTGTATTTACTGCTCGCAATGTGGTCTTCTCCAAACTGGGGACACCAAATGCAGAGTAAGTAATAGCTTTTCAAAACACCACCATTTTCTTTGCAAGTGTGATTCCGAACTATTGGTGGCCTGTCACTTAAATTCTTCACCTCATGCTGGCCCGTGGCTTTGTTCCAGTGAGATTCAATGTCAGCCCCAGGAAGAACACTTGTTCTTTCAGTTAGGCTATTTATAGCCTTCCAGGCCTTACACTAAATTCAACAATCCAGATCATAAACTGTACCCCTTGTTTTATTTGCTATTCTGTTTGTTTTGGTTTATTTTTCTTTCAGACTGCTCCAGGCCCTTTCAAATACTCTTCTCCGGCATGTCACTGACATTCATTGCTGGCTTGTTCATTGAGCAGCCTGATGACTGACAAGTCTGTACAGAACCAGGAAGATTGTAAGTTCAACCACCAGCCAGAGCTCAGCTAGCTGATCTCAACAGAAATGCTCCGATTGATCTCATTGACAGGGAGGCGAGAACAAACTCAGTCAGTGCTTTCCTTATCACTAACTAATGACCTCCATGAAAATGTGGATGTGGAATAGGCATTAATTGTGAAGCCCCATGTAATTTAATAATTGACCTACAGTTACTGCTTCAGGATAGCAGTGAAGAATCACCATTTGCTTGAAATAACGGATGCTTGCCATGGTTTATAGAACTGTGTCCCATTGTGAATCTCAGCTTTCAAAAGATTTCAGGAAGACTGGCAAACTAGCATGAGTTGTCTTGGAATCACCTGAAATAAAAGATCCCAGATATTTCCCCTCCTTCCACCTTATCTCAGATCCAACCCTTGGACTCAGCACCGCCTTCTTGACCTGCAATCTTCTTCCCGACCTCTCCGTCCCCACCCCCTCTCCGGCCTATCACCCTCACCTTAACCTCCTTCCACCTATCGCATTCCCAACGCCCCTCCCCCAAGTCTCTCCTCCCTATCTTTTATCTTAGCCTGCTTGGCACACCCTCCTCATTCCTGAAGAAGGGCTTATGCCTGAAACGTCGATTCTCCTTCTCCTTTGATGATGCCTGACCTGCTGTGCTTTTCCAGCAACACATTTTTAATCATTAATGAAACTTTAGCACCAAAGTCTGTACCACTGATGATGACTGGTCAACTGACAGGTAAGAGGCTAAATAGTGAAATTTAGAAAGAAACACAGAAAATGCTGGTACTGGTAATACTCAGCAGATCAGGCAGCATCTGTAGAGAAAATGTTTTAGGTCAGTGGCTGAATCCTGGCTGATTACATTCCCTGTCCCTTGTATGAATTTCACTCTTTGTTGCTCATGGATAACAGAGTTAGCAGTCAGAGTGGGCACCTGACAATGAATGCAAGCTGAACTCCTGGAACATTTTCAACTAGAGTTAACAACCCTAAAAGTAGCGCAAAAGGGAAGAGAGTTGGACTGGGGAAGCATTGGCCAGAATCTTTTTGAGCATCGGGTGGGACTGATATATAAAACATAGAACATAGAACATAGAAGAATACAGCGCAGTACAGGCCCTTCAGCCCTCGATGTTGCGCCGATCCAAGCCCACCTAACCTACGTTAGCCCACTATCCTCCATATGCCTATCCAATGCCCGCTTTAATGCCCATAATGAGGGAGAGTCCACCACTGCTACTGGGAGTTCTCCTCACAGCAGCCTGTCCAGGAATAGCAGGGGGTCCTGGCACCCAATGATGGAGACAGGGAGCCCTGTCTTCTGAACTGAGAGGTTTTGACAAATGGAGAGCGCTATGTGATGCTAGTCTCCACCCACCTAATCCTAAACATCTCCAGCTTCTACCTGTACTTGTGAGAACGCTCTCTGTTGTCACAACTATGTCCCCAGATACTCTGATGTTGACCTCTTGTTTTGAATCCATCACCTTGCAGCCTTATTCAATCACCTTTGATCTTTCCTCCATCTGCCTCAAACATCCCTCCATCTTCCTGAGCTTCCTTCTGTAACCCTGAATCTCCCCACAATCATGCTTCATCTCTAGTTTGCAGGTATTGATCAGTTCAGATCTGTGCAGTCCAGATTCCTCCCTCTGTCATCTACAAGCAACTACCCAAGATCTTCCCTCCCTTGGTCAGTCAGCTGAATTCCTTCCTTCCTCCGCGACCACTCAATCTCAGTAGTCCAATGCCTACTTGCCTGTGGTTTCAGGAAAGTTTCCCAGGAGAAGAAAGGTGGCTCCTGCTCAGTTCACAACTACCAAGAGAATTACTTCGTTTGCTGCATGTCACATCTAACCAGTCATAAATCTGAAGACATTTCCTGCAGAACTAATTTTACAGGTACAATTTAATCTGGCAAAATGGTGCTTTAATGAGATTATATAAAATGCTAATGCATTCAAAGTATGCCTGCTTGCCATTGAAAAGATCTGCAGCAACCTTAATACTTCCATCAGGAAGCTGACATTTCACCTTCTGGGCAATGCTTGCCTTGGTTCCGACAGCCAATAGGGACAGGACTCCAGCCTTTATTTTTAAATCATTGGCTTTATTACCAATTATATTATCACACTAAGTTTTGTACTCACCATTCTATCCAGACACATACTCCAGAAGCTGGGTAATGAGAGAATTCTGGCTGACTTCCTGACATGTACTGTATTTATGTGACACACACTAAAACATTGCACAACTTCCTGTTCTACTTCAGTCAAGTCTGTGGCAAGGAATAGCTAACAGCTACAACAGTTAACCTCAGTCACATGTCAAATACCAGTGATGGAGATCTCCTCAGATTGCCATAAACATAAAGGGAAAGTTTTCACTTGGTGGCTATTATTAGAGGAATGGGGACATTAGAAGAGTTTATGCTTTATATTGGACAAGAGGAAATCATCCCCTTCACCAGTTGAGTGTTAGGATTTTATTATGCAATAACACTGGCACTCGTGGGTGAGGGTCAATGCCCAGTGGCAATATGCTTCTTGCTGTAAAGCATTGCAAAAGAATTACAGCAGGTTCAGTTACTGCTTAGAGCTCAATTCCCTGCAGGAGTGAGTTCTTTATTTTGGAAGAACATGGAAATTGCTGCACAAATAAAGACCCCAGTGCACCTAGTTGGCTTGTTACTATCCAGGTGGTCACACACAGTCCAACAAATATTGGCTTATTATAGCAGTTAGTCGGGGGAGGGCAACATCATAATGAGAATATCATTGGATTAGTAATTCAGAGACTCTGGCTAATGCTCTGGGAACATGGGTTCAAACCTCACAATGACAGATGGTGAAATTTGAAATCAATGGTAATATCTGGAATTAAAAGCCACCCAATAGCAACCTTGTAACTAATGTTGATTCTTTGTAAAATTCCATCTGGTTCACTTCCCTTTAGGGAAGGAAATTTTCCATCCTTAACTGGTCTGCTCTACACGTGACTCCAGCCCCACAGCAATGTTGGTTGCTAATTGCTTCTAGCAAACTATTCAACTCACCGGGCAATTAGGGATGGGCAGCAAATGCTGGTCTAACCAGCAATGGCCACATCCCATGGATTCATGTTTTTAAAACGTCTTCAAATGCGCAGTGTACATAAATGTTGTCATTTTGTCACTAATGAGTTTCAAGGCATCTGAATGTTCCTTCCGTGAGAGCATTAAACTCCACCCAACCCTGCTCTGTATGTCCTCATGCTGCATGCTTGCAGCACATCTGAGGGTTTCATTCAAAACTGTATGTCATTGATAGATGGATTCTTGCATCGGGGCACAAAGGTCTGTTTAGTTCGAGGTGAGAAGAGGAATAGGCTATTCCACCACCCAAACCCAGGTTGTGTTTAGGTGTACTTAGGTTTGGGCCATTTCCCCATCTTTCCTCCATATTCTCAATATGTTGACCTAATGAAAATCTGCCTCAGTTTCAAATTTTACAATCTCCACCTCTTGTAGAGGGAGAGAATTGGACATTTCCTGACAACACCCCGAACGGCCAGTCTCTAATTTTCAAATCATTCTTACAAGGAGGATTGTTTTTCTCCCAGGGAGTCAGAAGTCTGTCGAATTCTGATCCTCAGAGATAGGGTCATTGATTAGTTTTAAGACTTGTTTGTACAGATTCTAGATTGTAAAGGAAGTCAAAGTTAACCTGATCAGACAGGAAAGTAGAGGTGAAAGTCAAAGCAGACATGATCATACCAATTGGTAGTGCAGGCTCAAGGTCCAACTTTTGTCAATTTGTATGTTTGTATGATACCTTACAAACTCGAGTAAATGTCAAACTCATACAAAAATGTTGATTCTTGTCTTTTGGACCCAAGATTCATGGTTTTTCAATTACCTTGTGCTAAGTTTGGGATCAAGGTTGGCCAAAACAATCTGGTGAGTTGTTTTCATAATTGTTTTTTACTGCATAAACGTTCAGAAATGAATAGCCTGAGGCAGCAGCTCCTGGCTGAATTCAGGACCACGGTCAGCGACTGCTGAGGTCATGTCATTGTCGATAGTTCCCCAGAATTAGCATGGATTTCAATTCCTCAATAACATTACTCACATCAAACTTACTATTTAACTAAATGTTTTGTCACAAAATCTCAACCTTTGCTCAGGTATACACAGTCTAATACCATAAGTTGTAGGATGACGTGCAGTGGTCTGTCATTGAGTCTACTCTGCCATTCAATGAGATCATGGCTGATCTGATAATCCTCAACTCCACTTTCTGGCCTTTTCCCCATAACCCTTGATTCCTTCCTGATAAAAATAATCTGTCTCAGCTTTGAATGTAGTTAATGCCCCAGCCTCAACCGTGCTCTGCAGTGAAGAATTAATAGCATTATGTGTGGTACCTTATTGAACTAATTATGGATATCCAAAAATATTACACACACTGCTCTTCTCTTGGCCTTCCTGCTTATTATCTTTAAATAAATTTGTCAGACTTTATTATCCTTTCATGAAGCCATGCTGACTCTCTGTGATTGTTATGTAATTTTAAGTGTTCTGCTATTACGTAGTTTCTTAATAGATTCTAATATTTTCCTAACTAGAGATTTTTAAGCTAACTGGCCTACACCATAGAATCATAGAATCCCTACAGTGTGAAAACAGGCCCTTCGGTCCAACAAGTTCACACTGACCCCAGCGAAGAGTAACACACCCAGACCTATTCCCCTACTCTATTTTCCTACATTTGCCCCTGACTAATGCACCAAACTACACATCTCTGAACACTATGAGCAATTTAGCATGGCCAGTTCAAAAAAGCTGCTCATCTTTGGGTTGTGGGAAGAAACTGGAGCACCCGGAGGAAACCCACACAGACACAGGAGAATGTGCAAACTCCGCACAGACATTCGTGTGAAGTTGGAAAGATGAGCAGCTTTTTTGAACTGGCCATGCTAAATTGCTTTGTGTTTTTTTAAATTCCTTTCCTTTTTGAAGAAATGTTACATTGACAGTTTTCCAATTCTCTGGGACTTTTCCCGAATATAAGGATTCTTGGGAGATTACAACCATTGCATCCACCATCTCTGTTGCTATTTTCTTTAATATCCTAGAGTATAATCCATCAGGTCCAGGGATACCTATCAACCTTTGGCACCACTTGTTTTCCTAATACTTTACCCCTAGTAATACGTATATTTAGTTTCTCTCCTCCCCTTTTCATCTCGATTGATTTAGTAGTTTTGGAATGCCTTCAGCATCTTCTACCATTAAGAGTGATGCAAAGTATTTATATAAATCAACACAGCAGCCATTTTCTGCTTCTCCCATTAGTCTCAATGGGTCACTTTGGCCTATCTCTTCCTTTTTATGTATTTAAAGAAGATCTTACCTCTGATACAACTTGCTAGTTTATACTTAATGTTTGCTTTCTCCCTGTTCATGTTTTGTTGGTTTTGTGGAACATTCTCAATCCTCAGCTTTTCCAATAATCTTTGCCACTTTGTGAATTTTCTTTCAATTTAGTATCATCACAATTCCCTTGGTAAACCACGATTTTGTTTTTCCCTTTCTTAGAATTGTTCTTCCTCACTCAGATATATCTTTGTTGTGAGTCATAAACGGTTTTGTTAAAAGTGTTTTCATTCTTCGCCAAGCAACCTTCCTGCTAAACTCCTTTCCCAACCCACTCCAGTGGTTCCCGCACAGGTCAAGTGAAGCCTCTACCAGCAGAACAGCTCCCTTCCACCCCAGTACTGGCACCAGTGTCCCACAAACTGAAACCCAATTCCTCCTACTTCAATCTATGAGCCCCACTTAACTCTTTGACTCATTTAGATGGAGGTATTTGGGTATTCTGAACATCTCAATCACAGTTTCTGTCCAACCCTATCAATCCCTCTCATCATCATAACACCCCAATTATATCATCCACTAATCTTCTCTACTCAGCCAAGTCTATTCAATCTGTCCTCCCTTTAGTGCAGTCTAATGCTAGAAACTGAATGTCAGACCTCACATACAGTCTGCCAAACCTTAATACCACTGCAGAACTCAAAGGCATTTGAAATTGAATGAGAACATGGATCTAAACATTTTATGGCAGGGACAGTCTGAAATCATTTCCGATTTATTCCCTGTGGACTTGCTTGTAATGTTGGGCAGATGTTAAATCTGGATCATGGTTTTAACTGTGTTTTATCAAAAACTTACTTCAGATTTACTTGGTTTTCCGATTTGCTTCCACTGACCTGACCAGATCCTGTGTGACAGCAAAATGATTGGTAAATATAATCATTTCGGGTGGCCTGGTTTGCAAAATTGAATTCCTCACACATTGAAGGATTTTAACGAGCATTAGGAAAGAAAAGGGCTAGTCCTTCAGGAATTATCTGCTCCAATTGGAACACAGCCAACATCCCCATCCTAGTACGTTTCTATTTGCCCTGATAGCTATGAAGAATAACTGCTTTAAGTTGTCCTGTCAGATGATAGTTGAAACTGCACCTGCCAATATAGGGGTTTCCATTCTAATATCCTCTTGTTCTCAAACTGAACAGGATGACTTCATAAGACCTTCTAAAAAGGTCATGAAGATTATTGACTGGGAAGAAACTGAGACCCGCCTACTATCTAGCAGTGTAAATAATGTATCTCAGGAGAACGATAATCCAAAGTAAGATTATGAAGCTATCATTATCATTGTCAGATTTAATTTGACATTTTATAATTTGAGCATGAGAAGTTTATGTAAAGGGATTCAATTAATACTTTTAATACTGCTAATGAATTTAGTATTTTCAAATATATTAGTAAATTGAAACTTATTAACCCATATGAAGAAAAAGACACCACTAATGAAGGCATTGTGGTTCCTTCCAAGTCAGCACCAATGTTTGGTGCAAAAATAGCATTTTGTTTATTCATTGATGGAATGAGGATGTCACTGGCTCGGCCATCATTTATTACCCATCCCTAATTGCCCAGAAGAGTTAACCACATTGCTGTGGGTCTGGAGTCACATGTAGGCCAGACCAGTAGTTTCCTTCCCTAAAGGGCATTAGTGAACCTGATGTGTTTTTCCTGACAATAAATTCATGGTCATCATTAGTCTCTTCATTCCAAATCTTCTTTTATTGAATTCCTACATCTGCCGTGGTAGGATTTGAACCCAGGTCCCCAGGTCATTACCTGGGTTGCTGGATTAACAATCCAGTGATAATGTCACTAGGCCATCACCTTCCCAGTTGAATTGATGTCAGAATCTACCAACTGAATGAACATTTTGCTTTCATATCATGTAATGAAATTTATAATTTGCGCACATCTGAAAAATAAACATTCTATGTGCAGAATTTTAAACGTGTGTAACAAATGTGAGAGTGGGGCAAGTGGCAATCACTCCATAGCATGCCACTCCACTAAGTGGTCTGCTGAGAATATGGACATTGTAACCTAGGGAGTTATTTCATGTAATGTCTGTGATAAAAAGTTCAAGAACCACCATGAGGTATTCAGCATGAAGAGGTTAGGAATACCAAAAGAAGAGTTACTTTCCCTCAGAAGGTAGTCGATTTTTTAAAAAGTCAATCTTGTTAAAGCAAAGATTACATTGTTTATGCAGCTTATGCCCAAAAAGAGTACCGTGATGTTAAAAATATAAATGTGAACATTGCTAAGGTATTTACAAGAAAAACAGATTTTGGATAAACATAAATTTAATAAAATTGTACATCTTAGGAGTGATGTGATCTCCAAGCATTTCCAATTCAGTGTCCAGTGTGATAATGTCAGAAACAGCTTCCAATAATGAAAGGACAAAAGAACAGGAAGAAGGAAAAGTTGATTCATCTGATAGTAGTGCAGTCCCACTTACGTCAGAAATTAAAAATGCTATTAATAGTCCAACAGATCCTTTCAGCTTCATCAACTCTACTGAGCAACTCATTGATAAAGCAAAACATCCAGACAGTGACATGCTGAATCAAACCTTAATTGAACAATTTATGCAAATATTATTCTACCCAGTCACGAAGCATTTGGGATAACAGACAACAAAATTAATGTCGAAATATCTACATGATACCATCTAATTATACAGGCATTGTTTAAAAACAGGCATCTTGTTCGGAAGATAATGGATGCATTAGATCAGATTAAGTACCCACTTGATATAAAGGAACTTGGAAATTACTGAGGAACGAACTATTCATTGTCGATAAGGCTGACATTGGATGATTTGTAAGGAGAGATCCAATAAAGCTCAACAGTGGGAACAAATAGATTAAGGAGAGTTTAAAAAAAACAAACAGTTGATTGAGTTAAAACTAGACAGAGCTAGGACCAAGGTATTGCTACATTACTACATTTGAAGAATGCCAATACTATCCTACTACTAAATTCCCTGTAACTTCTGTTGTGTCTGTGTTGACTTCTGAATTGTCTAAATTATATGTTTAAAGCAGAGCTGAAGCCGTACAGCCAAGAGTGATGGCGAATTGTTTTCAGCTGTTACTTGGCCATGCATTTATGCAGATTACAGGAAACTTTGCGTACGAACCAGAATATTTACCCTATGATTAAAGATTTGTATGATCCCTTATGCTATTCAAATATATTGAACTGTTTCAGGCCTTAAGTCAGATGACCTGGAAATTCTTAGAAATATTGATCATTTGTGGAGACCCATCATGATTGATGTTACAACTGATGTGGGACCAGTGCATTGTCTCTCGTTCCACTTATCCAAGCGTCACAATATAAATTTAATTGTTTTACCTGATTCCTGTCAAAACAATTGTATGCTTTTTCTATGTAAGATTTAAATGAAAAGAACCATCAATCAGGTTTCTTTAATAAACACAAAATTGATCATTTACTGTAAACCAAAATTTATTCAATGAAGATGCAAAAATGGTGAATACACTTGGTTTCAATATGGAAATACAAATGTATACGTCTCAAATAATCTCAACCCACATGTCCATTCACACAAAAAAAAGGAAAAGTGGATTTGTCTCTGCAAAGATGCAAATTTAAGAAAAGCAATTTTCAAAGAATCCCCAGGGTATGGAAACAGGCCATTTGGCCTAACAAGTCCATACTGACCCTCTGAAGAGTAACCCACCAAGACCCATTCCATTGCTCTACATTTCCCCTGACTAATGCACCTAACCTACACATCCCTGAACACTATGGACAATTTAGCGTGGCCAATTCAACCTAACCTGCACATCTTTGGATTGTGGGAGGAAACCAGGGCACCTGGAGGAAACCCATGCAGACACGGGGAGAATGTTCAAACTCCACACAGACAGTCACCAGAAACTGGAATCAAACCCAGGTGCCTGATGCTGTGAAGCAGCAGTGCTAACCACTGAGCCACCATGCTATCCAATAGAGCTAGGACCCAATGTATTGCCAATAAGTTTCAGTGTTGAAAGGTTACAAAAAAAAGGACACAGTTTGGCAAATTGGAATAGCTTTTGGTCTGGCATTCTCGAATGTGTAGAAGCGTGTCACCAACATAGGCAATATCTCTGTGATCATTGCAAATGCAGCTTGCTCAGGGAATAGGAAATAGGATGGCTTAGTGGATAGTGCTGCTGCCTCACAGTGGCGGGACCAGGGTTCGATTCCAGTCTCATGAAACTGTCCATGTGAAGTTTGCACATTCTCCCTGTGTCTGTGTGGGTTTCCTCTGGGTGCTCTGATTTTCTCCCAACGATGTGCAGGCGAGATGGATTGGCCATTTTAAATTGCCCACAGTGTCCAGGCATGTGCAGACTAGGTGTGTTAGCCATGGCAATTAAAGGGATAAGTTAGGGAGTGGGTCTGGGTAGGATGCTCTTCGGAGGGGCAGAGTGGACTTAATGAGCTAAATGGCCTGCTTCCACACTGTAGGGATTTTATGAAACCAACCAAGAAAGCTTCTGAATTTGCTGCGAGGGAACAGCCTAGTTTCACAGAGCTAGGATCCAAGCTATTGCTACGTTACTACATTTGACCAATACCAATACTGCCCTATTACTAAGTTCCCTGTAACTTTTTCTGACTTTTCTAAAACAAAAAGCTGGATTGTCTCTCTCCATTAAGCTTTTTTTCAAAAATGAATTCAGATCCAGAGAACTTGAATCCATTCTTCACAATCCTTTAGAAGACATCTTTAAATTATTATTAAATATGATGTATCTTAATAAATAGTTCAATTTTAATAAGATTTTTTATCAACATATCACAAAAAATTGGCCATTGCTATTAACATAATCCTATGCACAAGACTTTATTGCAAGAACAGCTAAATGTATTGAAAACATTGACCTGACTGCAAATTTCCTTAAAATGCTGTGGAACTTGCAATTATGACCAATCGAGAGTGTGTGTGAGAGAGAGAGAGAATGGGAGAGTGTGTTTGTGAGAGAGTGAGTGAGTGAGTATGTCTGTGTTGTGTGTGTGTGGGCGTGTGTGTGGGTGGGGGGGGGGTGTCACCTTTCAATTTGTTTTGATTTGATTGGTCATAAATTGATCCTTCAAGGTTTCTAAGTTTGTGTAATAAAATGAAAAAATGTTTTTACAAATGCATACACAGACATGACAACTGTAATCATAGCAAATAAAGATAAAACAAGTCCAATGTTTGTGAGAACATTAAACAAACTTTGTCACTCTTTATCATATCATGGTTGATACTGTCTTACGTACATTAGAGCAAAAGGTGTAAACATCAACATTAACAATAACACAAGGCAATACCATCTATAACTTATTCAGGGATGTAGGCTTCGCTGCTGGGCTAGCATTAATTGTCCATTCCCTGATCACCCTGGAAAAAGTGGTGAGCTATCTTCTTGAACTGCTGCACGCAATTTAGTGTAGATACAACTACACAGCTGTTAGGGAGGGAGTTCCAGGATTTTTATCCAATGACAGGATTAGCTTGGAGAGGAAGTTACAGATGTGGTGTTCCCATGAATTTGCTGGGCTTGACCATCTAGATGATAGTGATTGTGGATTTGGAAGTTGCTGAAGAAGGAACCTTTTCTGTTGTGCATCTTGTAGAATGTACACACTGCTGCTACTGAGTGTTGGATGGAGTGAATATTTGAGAGTGCGAGATCAGTCACACGAGTTCGTTGTCATGGATAGTGCCAAGCTGCTTGAATGTTGGAGCTGCACTCATCCATGCATAAGGGGAGTATTCCATCACACTTCTGAATTGTATCTTATGGATGGTAAATAAGCTCTGGGCAATCAGGAGGTAAGCTACGTCCTGTAAGGTTTGTTGCTTCTGACCTGTTCTTGTATGTATATGGTTGGTCCAGTTCAGTTTCTGATTAATAGTAACCCCCAAGATGTTCAGAGTTAGGGGATTCAGCAATGGTAATGCAGTTGGTTGTCAAGGGGCAATGGTTAGATTCTCTCATTGTGGAGATGTTTGTTGCCTGGCACTTGTGTGGTATGAATGTAAGTTGTCACTTGTCAACGTAAACCTGGATTTTGTCAGGTCTTGCTGCCTTTAGACAGAGGCTGCTTCAATATCTGCGGAATTGCAAATGCTGCTGAACAATAGTGCAGTTATCAGCAAACATACCCACTTCTGACATTATGATGAAGGGAAGATTATTAATGAAGCAGCTGAAGGTGACTGGGCTAAGGACACTAATCTTAGGGATGTTGCAGAGATGTCCTGGAGCTGAGATGATTGACCACCAACAATCACAACTAGCTATGTACTTCTAATAGCTATGAATCCAACCAGTGGAAAGTTTTTCCCTTGATTGAAGGTCCCTAACGTCAATACACTATTTGACCAAGACTAGTATCAAGGAGCCCAAGTAAAAATAGAGAAATTGGGAATCAGGGGAAAGTGCTGCTGTCAGATATTGATTGATAGCAATATGGATGACTCCTTCCATCACATTACTGGTGATTCAGAGTAAGGGGCTGATAGGTTAATGATTAACTGGGTTAGAATTTTCCTGCTTTTTGTAAATAGTTCATATCTGGACAATTTTCCACATTGCCAGGTGATTTTTAGTGTTGTAGCTATAATGTAACAGCTTAGCTTGGGGCACATCAAGTTCTGGAGTGCAAGTCTTTAGTACCATTGCTAGAAGATTGTTTAGGCCCATAGCCTTTGCAGGATCCAGTGCCTGCAGCCTTTCTTATATCACGTACAGTGAATTGAATTGGCTGAAGACTGGTATCTCTCATAGAGTCATAGAGATTACAGCACAGAATCAGACCCTTTGACTCTATGCCGACCAGATATCCTAAATTAATCTAGTCCCATCTACCAGCACTTGGCCCATATCCCTCTAAACCCTTACTATTCATATCCCCATCCAGATGCATTTTAAGTATAGTAATTGTCCCAGCCTCCACTACTTCCTATGGCATACAAGCACCACCCTCTGCATGGAAAAGTTGCCACTTACGTCCCTTTTAAGTCTTTCCCTTCTCACCCTAAACCTATGCCCTCTAATTCTAGACTCCCCCACCCCAGGGAGAAGACCTTGCCTATTTACCTTTTCCATGCCCCTCATGATTTTATAAATCTCTGTATAAGGTCATCCCTCAGCCTCAGACAGGACAGGGAAAACACCGCCAGCCTATTTAGCCTCTTCCTATAGCTCAAACCCTCCAAACCTGGCAACATCTTTGTAAATCGTTTCTGAACCCTTTTCAAGTTTTACAACATCCTTCCTATTGCAGGGAGACCACAATTGCACACAATATTCCAAAAGTGGCCTAACCAATGTCCTGAACAGCTGCAACATGATCTCCCAACTCCTATACTCAATGCTCTGACTAATAAAGGAAATCATACAAAATGCTTTCTTCACTATCCTATCTACTCACTATCGAGGAACTATGAACCTGAATTTCAAAGTCTCTTTGTTCAGCAACACTCCCCAGGATCTTACCATATTGGGGTCCTTGGAGGATGCTGAAATGGATTGTCCAATCGGCACTTCTGACTAAAGATTGTTGCAAATGTTTCAGCCTTATCTTTTGCACTGATGTGCTGGACTCCCTCATCATTGAGGATGGAGGTATTTGTAGAGCCTTCTCTTCTCTCTGAGGGGTGACACGGTAGCTCAGTGGTTAGCACTGCTGCCTCACAGCACCAGGGACCTGGGTTCGATTCCCACCCGACTGTGTGGAGTTTGCACATTCTCTCTGTGTCTGCGTGGGTTTCCTCCGGGTGCTCTGGTTTCCTTCCACAATCCAAAGATGTGCAGGTCAGGTGAATTGGCCACGCTCAATTGCCCATAGTGTTAGGTGCGTCAGTCAGGGGTAAACATAGGGGAATGGGTCTGGGTGGGCTTCTCTTCAGAGGGGTGCTGTGGACTTGTTGGGACGAAGGGCCTGGTTCCACACTGTAGGTAATCTAATCTTCTAAGTGAGTTTTTATTCACTTCCCAATTTCTTTTGTCATATTTGGCACAATTGGACATCATGAAGAACCACATTAAACATTCATTTGACAGACTTTTAAATCTTTATAGCCAGTGAGTTTCTGTGTTACATTAACTGGACAACCAAACTAGGATATTCCTGACACAGGACTTTCCCAATAAGGCAATCAGAGATGGAACAGCAAGCAACTGGATTGTCAGACTCATTCTTACAGACAGAATTGAGGTGTTCTGCAAATGTAAAGGAGACAACATTGTGAGCAGTCAATACAGTAGACTAAGTAGATAGAAGTACAAGTTGTTATGGACCAGGCCAGAGCCCCTCAAAACATTGCAAGAGGGTATCCCAAAACCTCAGGTTTTCTAGTGGTGTATGGTGGATATTCCAGGAGTGATGGAGCTGGCCCAACCACTCAGTTTCAAACAAAATAGGATTTATTTTATACATGAACAAAAGAAAACCGAATTTAGAATAACATAGCTATTTGAAAACCCAGTCGATTCTATCACAACTTAATGATGCTGTTCCAAATACTTGCAAAATCCCCATAAACACTCCTTGGCAAAAAGGTAAGTTCAAACACAGGTTCTCACAGGAGAGAGATTGGAGAGAGAGAGAGAGTCAGCATAGAGCTGCTTCTTTAATCAAGCAGCATCTCTGGGTTCCCAGCTAAAACCTGACCAGCAGCTGCAAAGAAAACAGCTTGCTAAAAACAAACCAAACCCTGAACTGGGTGAACTGACCACTCCCCTTTCATTGTACAAGTGTTTTAAAAGAAAGATTTAAAAGCATTCTCAAGTAGGGAAACCCAGACATTTCAGAACCTCTGGTTTAACAACCCCTCTGAAAAGAAACAAGGACAATATAACCTTGTGAAAGGAGCAGGAACATTATTCCTCCCCATTGAAAAAAAGATCCATCAATATCCAAAGATGGCTTGTTTAAAACCCCTTAATCTTACACTTTTACACAGAAACATTATATTGACTGTAAACATGCAAGACTACATTCTGTTTCAGTCTGTTTACTCCTGCCACCGAACGCCTTCATTTCTTATCCAAGTCTTGGCAAAGCGTCGGCAATCACATTTTCCTGTCCTGCCACATGCACATTTGTCAACTTGAATGGCTGTAATAACAAGCTGCATCTAAACAGTCTGGCATCTTTGTCCTTAAATTTCTCCACAAACTTCAATAGGTTATGATCAATGTATATGATTGTCTCAGATACATTAATGGTAACATAAACATTGAAATATTGTAATGCCAACACCAAGCTCAAAGTCTCCTTCTCAAGTGTTGAATATTTCTGCTGATGAATGTTCAGTTTTCTGGAGAAGTACCAAATAGGTCTTTCTATCTTCTCATCGTCTTCATGTAAGAGCACAGCACCGACACCCACATCACTCACATCGATAGCCACCTAGAATGGCTTTGTATAATTAGGTGTGGCAGTGGTTAACACAGCTTTCAGGCTGTCAAATACCTTTTGACAGTCTGCTATCCACTGAAAGTTCTTGTGCCTTTCTTTCATAACTCAGTGAGTGGAGCACCCACACTGCTAAAATTTGGTATGAATTTCCGACAAAATCCACTCAATCCCAGGAACTGTAGTACTGCTGTTTTTGTTGATGGTGTGGGAAATGCCCCAATTACCTTTGTTTTTGCATTCTGTCGGTCATTTGTCCATGTCCAATAACATGGCCCAGGAACATGATTTGGGAAATTCACTCTTAGCCAGGTTTACCACCAAGCCACTCTCCCAAAGTTGATTGAACAATTCTGATAAATGTTACAAATGTTCCTTCCATGTGTGACTAAAAATCACCAGGTCATCAATATATACGACACAATTGGGTAATTCGGCAATGACCTGATTGGTTAGTCTTTGAAGAGTGGCTGGTACATTTTTCATTCCATATGGCATAACTTTAAATTGATATAGTCCATTCACTGTTCTGACAGCCAAAATTGTCTTCGCCTTCCTGACAAAGGTACTTGCCAGTATCCTTGTAGCAAGTCCAACCTAGAAATATAAGTTGCTTGTCCCACCTTTTCAACACAGTCTTCCAAACACAGAATCAGATATGCATCAGTCTTTGTAACGGCGTTGACTTTGCTATAGTCCACACATAACTGTTGGGTACTATCTGCTTTTGGTATCATTACTATGGGTGAGCTGCAGTCACTGTAACTTTGATTATGCCATCTTGGAGCATGCATTCAATCTCCTTTTGAACCTGTGGCAACTTTAGAGGGTTATGCTGATAAGGGTGTTGCTTAATTGGAACAGCATCTCCTATATTTGCATCATGCATAATTAAGTTAGTACTTCACAGCTTATTTCCACATCTCTCCAATAACTCTTTCAGGTGATTTTGATTTTCCTCTGGAAGGTAACTCACTAATTTATCCACATTTTTGACAGCCTCATCGTTGTCTAATTTAATTTGAGGAATGTCCAATTAAGAATCCTCTGAACTTGGTTCTTCACTCTATGTTGTGACCAGTAACACAATCTCTTTGGTTTTTCCTTCTCTATCCACATACCTTTTGAGCATATTCACATGACACAAACTGTGAGATTTCTTTCTGTCCAGAATCCTTATCACAAATAGTTCACCTCACTCAATTTACTTTCAACTTGATATGGTCCACTAAACCTTGCTTTTAAAGATTCACCTAACACTGGAAGTAACACTTACACCTTATCTCTGAAAGCAAAATTACGAGTTTTTGATTTCTTGTCTGCTTCCTGTTTTATTGTATGATGGGATACTTTTAGATGCTGTCTAGCCAACTCCCCCTCTCTATTTAACCGCTCTCTAAAATCTACACATAGTCCAAATATGTGGTCTCTGAATTTGACTTACCAACGTGACCTTAATCAATTTTAGCGGTCCTCTCACTTCTTGCCCAAAAACTAATTCAAATTGACTGAATTTAGTCAATTCATTTGGTGCACCTCTGATTGCAAAAAGTACCATCGGAAATCCCTTATGTCAATCATCTGGATAGTCTTGACTATAAGCCCTCAAAATGATCTTTAATGTCCGAAGCCACCTTTCTAGCTCTCCTCACAATTCTGGATGGTACCCAGTAGATTTAAATTGTTTTATTCCTAAACTGTCCTTAACTTCCTAGAATAATTTTGATGTGAAATTTGACCCTTGATCTGATTGTATCTCTGTGGGTAGTCCGTATCTGGTGAAAAATTCGGGTAACTCCTCTACAATCCTTTTAGCAGTGATATTGCGTAATGGACTGGCCTCTGGAAATCTAGTGAACACATCCATTATTATTAACAAATAGTGATTCCCACTTGTTGTTTCAAGTAGAGGTCCTACACAATCAAGACGATTGTAAAAGGTTCCTCAAATGCAGGAAACAGTAGTAAAGGTGTGGGTTTTATTACTGCTTGTGATTTTCCAATTACCTGGCATGTAACACATGTCTGGCAAAATTTATCTACATCCTCGTGCAGTCTAGTGCAATTAAAAATGTTTTTGTATTATAGCTTGAAATTTTCTTACTCCTAAATGTCCTCCTACTGGTAGTTCATGTGCTACCCACAACACCCCTTTCTCTAACCCACTGGGAATATGACTGGATGAACGTCTGCCCATTTCTCATCTGTCTGAATATGTGATGGTCTCCATTTCCTCATTAAGACATCATTTTTAAGATAGTACCATTCAGGGGTACATTTGGATTCTTTTTCCGCATATGCCTTTTGATACAATTGGTTTAGTTTCTCACCTTTCTGCTGTAACTCAGTTAATTTCTCTGAACTAAAGCTGTCTATTTTGTCATCTATTTGCTCCTGTTTTGTGTCAGCCATTTTATCAAACAGGTTCTCTGCTAATTCCACTGCATCTTTCTTATCTGTACTCTTTGATCTCTCCTATTTCAACTGGTGCCTTTGTGACCTCGTTACCACACAGTCAGGAAAAATCCAAGGATATGTGTCTTTTAATAGTGCAGTTGCCTGAGTTTCTACTGGCTTTTCAACCACAGCAGGGAGCATGCCTACCTATGAACTCGCTTTATCGTTAGCAAGGACAAATTGTTTTTCTGGAGCTGAGAGTTTGTCCAGTACTCCTACCATGACTTCTCCACTCTTCTCTGGACTCTCTAACCTCAATTTACATAATTGAGCATTTCTTGTCTCACTGCAAATTCCTGTTACTAGTACCTTTTCTGGCAATAGTCCTTCGGAGATACATATCTCCTCATCTTTCAACATCACAGTCAAAGAGGATCCTGTATCTCTTAATATTGTAATCTCTTTACTTGCTGCTCCTGGCCTGTGTGAGTAAACTTTACCTTCGCAGGTATATGGTTTAAGAAGGTCTGGCACTTCCTCCTTAATCAGCTTACACATTCTGGTACAGCTTTCTAGCCTTCACTGTGCTTTCCATTACCACTCCAATAAAATTCACAGGTTGTCCTGTTTTCCTACATCTGGTTTCCCAGTGCTTTTCTGACATACCAATACTGTGATTTCATGCGGCCTACTTTATTACAGTGAAAACACCGGAGCTTTTTTAACTTCTCTTTCCCCTTCAAGGCTTTCCTTTTTACCCTGTGGGAAGTTATCCTTATGATCTTCATCACAATCTACCTTTCCCTTTCCACATGAGGATTTCTCTTTTCCCCAATTTCTATCCCTCACAGATTGAAATTGATGTTGGAAGCCAAACTTTATTTATGGACCAACTCATAATCATCAGCCATTTCAGCTGCTAATCTTGCCGTTTTAACTCTCTACTCTTCCACATGAGTTCTCACTACTTCCTCTAAAATAATCATCTCTCTAAGAGCGTCATAGGTTTGCTCTTTCCTTATCTTTTGCCTGTAACTCAAGCTCCTTCATTTTCAATTGAATTTTAGCCAAGATCCTGATGACATTTCCAGCAAATTTAAATGCTGAGCTATTGCTGTAAATATCTCTCCTTTCCTCACAGAAAGAGGCAGATCCAGCTCCAGTTTGTCTGCTAATTCCAGCATCTTAGCCTTAATCACCTTCTATAAAACCCTGAAAGTCACTTATTCCACCAGAAAACTCTTGGTGACTGACAGAGCCATTGCCATCCCAAGCACTGTTTAAACCAACTGCATTCAACATCCGGAACAAAGGATCTTAGCACCTACACTCACTTGCCTTTGAGTCCAACAACCCTAATCCCAATTAGCAACTACAGAATAAATCCCGAATGAGCCCCCAATTTAATGATGCTGTTCCCAATACTTGCAACAATCATAAACACCCCTTGGCACAAAAGGTAAAATCAAACACAGGGTCTTACAGGTGAGAGGTCAGAAAGGGTCAGTGTAGACCTGCTTCTCTTGGGTGCAGCAGATTCACCACTGCTTTCAGTGAATCATCAGACCAAACCAGTGAAAAGCTGAGCTGGGAGAACTGGCCACTCCCCTTTCAAAGTACAAGTGTTTGCTTTAAATTTAAAAGCCTTTTGTTTGAGGCAGCACCTGTTAGCTATAATCAAACTGGCCCAGAAGCCCTTCAAACCTAGACTTTTCGGAACCTGTGTTTTTACGACCTCCTGAAAAAAACAGCCAAGGACAACATAATCTTGTTAAAGGAGCAGCATCATCACAATGCTGGTTCTGCGTGCAGCAGTCTGTGCCCTGTTCATTCTGCAAACTGGATCCGATTCAAGCTATGAGAGTCCATCACCCACCAAACCACACTACACTATACATTGTATCTTAGTATATCAGGGAGCTAAATGTGTGTCACCTATTGGAGAAGATCATTATTTTTGCTGTTTTTATTTTATTTATGGCTCTTAATTATCAAGTTTCAAATGATAAAGCAGCAACAGCTTGATTTATTATAACTTGAAACATCTTATCATGCAGCCTAGAAACTAACCTAACCTAAAAACTCCAGATTGCAGACTAACTGCTGCAAGCATTGATACTAGCAGTAATATGTATAAAACATTCTGCTGGATTATGGTACTTGGAAGGCTTGATATACAATTTACAAAAATGGCATATTAACATCAATGGAGCAGAAGAATGGATGTTTTAGACATAAGCTCTTCATTCCTGATGAAGGGCTTATGCCCAAACTGTCAATTCTCCCGCTCCTCAGATGCTGCCTGACCTGCTATGCTTTTCCAACACCACACTCTCAACTATTAGCATCAATGCCCAATGTGAATTAACAGGGTATTAGCCATTTATTTGATTTGGTATAGGGCTATAGGGTAAATAATTGCTCAGAACAGTGTCCAAGGATAAAAGTGATGTTTCTATCAAAGAGACCCAGCTATCTCAGGCTATTTCTTGACAACTGGACAGTGATACAGGCAAATTCACAATCTTTGACAATTTCTGTTTTTTTTTAACTTTGGGAGCATGGATCAAGTGTAGGCCATTAAATTAGGCCATGAATGATGTGTACCTTAACTCCAACTTACTCATCTTGGTTTCATATCCTCTAATACTTCACAAAAAGGTATCAAATTTAAAATTTCCAGTTGAACCATACCACTCACCTCTTACCATCAACAGCCTTTTGTGAAAATATGTTTTAGATTTTCACTATACTTTGTGTGAATGTGTTTCTGCATACACACTGCTGAACATATTAGTGCGTCAGTTTTAAAGTTACACCTCCTCTTTGCCATCTGTTTGCCAGGTCTGTGAGTCCCAATAATCCTCTCATGCCTCTCCCATTGCTCATCTTGTTCAAACCCAGAATTACATTACAGCAAGGTCAAGCCATTTAAACATGGCACTAACGCACAAGGTTAACTGCATGCATTATATTTCTCCTTTAAACTACAATGAATGAAGCTGTCTGAATCAGAAATGTTTGCTGTAAAATGCATAGCTATTTGTTAGCTCTTGGTTGAGAATATGGATAATCCTATAATCTCCTTTACCCATCTCTGGTTTTACAGTAAGACAGCAAGGACCAGTTGTGAGAGAAGCTCTTCGACCAATGAATGAGGGACCTGAGTGTCACAGAATTCATACAGCACAGAAGGAGGCCTTTTGGTCCATTGTGCCTGAACCAGCTCTTCAAATGTGCATCATGACCTTGTGCCAATCTCCTGCCTTTTTCCCCACACCCTTTCACACCATTTGTATCCAAATATTCATCCAATGCCTCCCTGAATGCCTCAGTTGAACCTTTCTCCACCATGTTTCCAGGCACTACATTTGCATTCGTTATCTGCTTACTGTGTGAAAAAGTTTTTTTTTCTCACATCATCTTTGCTTCTTTTTCATATTACTTTATATATACCCTCTTCTTCTTTTATATGGGCAGGGACAGCTCGTTCCTATCTCCACTATCTGCTTCACTCAGGATTTTGAAAACCTTCATCAAAGTCACTTCTCAGTTTTCTTGTCTCCGAGGTGAACGGGCCCAACTTCTTCAATCTACCCTCATCACTGAAGTTTCGCATTCCTGGAGCCAATCTTGTAAATGGTTTCTGCATTCTCTCCAATACTGTCACATCTTCCCCACAATGAGATGTTCAGCACACTGTCTTGGAATGCCAGTACAATTTCTATGTATTCTTTTCTTTAGATGTGCCCAACCCTGTAAAGGAAGGAGTGGGGACAGAGGAGTGAAGGGAGAACTTTTATAGAAGAGATAATGAGATCAAAAAGTGGTAAATTGCAGTGAATAAAATGAATAATTTTTTTCTTTTACTCATTATAGGAATGTGGGCTTCACTGGCAAGGCCAGCATTTATTACCCATGCAGCTAAGTGTGAGGTGATTCACTTTGGGAAGAATAACAAAAAGATGGGGTACTGGGCTAATGGTCGGATACTTGGTAGTGTGGATGAGCAGAGGGATCTTGGTGTCCATGTACACAGATCTCTGAAAGTTGCCACCCAGGTAAGTAGTGCAGTGAGGAAGGCATATGGCGTACTGGCTTTTATTGGTAGAGGAATTCACATTAAGTGGAAGTACATTGACAGGAATCCCTTATTCAAAGAAGTGTGCAAGATGATTAGGGGGTTAGATAGGGTTGACAGTGTGAACCTTTTCCCGCGTATGGAGTTGGGTATTACAAGGGGGCATAGCTTTAAATTAAGGGGGGTAGATATAGGACTGAATTTAGGGGTAGGTTCTTCACTCAGCGAGTCGTCAGTTCATGGAATGCCCTGCCAGTAGCAGTGGTGGACTCTCCCTCTTTATGGGCATTTAAGCGGGCATTGGATAGGTATATGGAGGATAGTGGAAAAGCACAGCAGGTCAGGCAGCATCAGAAGAACAGGAAAATCAACGTTTCGGGCAAAAGCCCTTCATCAGGAAGGTTATGGGGGATAAGATGGAATTGGGACTGGGTTGGATGCTTTTCAGACAGTTGGTGCAGACTCAACAGGCCAAATGGCTTCTTTATAAACCGTAGAGATTCTATGATTAGTGAAATAGTTAGTTTCTTTTTAAGATAGTCCAAAAGCTTCATGGTAATTTTTTTACAGCTATCAGGTCTATTACAGAATATTTTTAAGCTGAATTCAAATTCTCAAAGTGCTGCAATGGGGTTGAGTTTACAATTCTCATTTATTCATTTAAAAAGATTGTCACTGTGTTACCTTCCCAAAATGCCTAAATGTTAGTTAGGGCTGTAGGTTTATAGGAATATAGTACGGTGTCATTATCAGGAAAGGCTTGTTCGTTCAGCAGCTGATATGTTGACCTTCTATTAAGGATGTCAAGTTGCAGGAACTGCCAAATCCACAGGTTTGTTATGACTACTTTGTTGATTGTTTACTGTTTTATGTAACCACTATAGTGGTTTTAATCCCATTAGTCATTGATTTAGCTATTCAAGACAAGGTTTTAATATAAAATTTTAGTTTTAACTTTAATGCCAGGTCATTAATCACAGCCCACCTGGAACAATGCTGAGTCAATGGGGCACCTGTTGTTCCCTGTAACTCCATTTACCGTTTCTGGGTCAAATTCATAAGCTTTGCAGATCACAAGGCAATGCAGAGAGCAAAACTAATTAGATCACTTTTTCAAAGAGCCAGCACTAACATAATCAACTAAATGGCCTTGTATTTTATAACCTTCTCCTTCTCCTTCTGAATTTTGTAGTGATTTTGAGGATACCATTCACTTCTAAAAAGAAATTTTAGTTATTAACTGAAAGAATTATGCTACAAATGTGTCATATTTTAACAAAAGCTTTTACTGTGTAAGAGTTAAGCAAATAAAGTACTATAAATTCAATGTTTCATATTGCATAAAAGTTTGATTTAAGTCTGAAAGTCTCGATAGCACATCGTTTGTTCTGTTGTTATCTCTACCAAGGAGCTCTCCTGCGCTTTATGAGATCTTGAGGATTCCTTCACTTCATCTGGATTGAAACAAAGGTGTGCCACAGCTCTCAGAAATTCTCTTTGATTGCCCTCAGTATTCCGCTATTTACTGCATTGGGATTTTGTGGTATCCTTCCACTAGCATTCAGCTAAGCAACCCTTCAACACCTGATGATTGAGAACATCCTAGCGCAAACATGGACCTCTTCACTTCCTTGCTCAATTACTCCAAAATCTGACGTCATTCTTTGGTTCTGATGATCTTTTTGCTTCTGATCTGTAGCATCTGACAAAATTCCATCTTTGTACCTTAAAGCTGTTCCTGGGCTACAACTTAACTGCTGCAGTCACCCTCTCTCTCTGCCTGTTTCCAAGCTGTTCCAGTCCCAAAGTTGCCTAGTTTCTGTGAAAAAGTTCACAGATAAACATAAAATCAAAAGTGTAGTCCCTGGACACTTATTCATAAAAACATAGAAATGTAAAACTAGGTGCAGATGTCGAACGTTTGGTCTTCACGCTTACTCTACCATTCAGTATCATCATCTCGGACGTTTTATTTCAATGTCATATTCCCGCTTTCTCTCCATATCCCTTGATGCTTTTAAAATTAAAAGGTTTATCTTTCTCAGTCTTGAGTATATTTATTGATTTGACCTTCACAGCCATCTATAGTGGAGAATTCCATAGGTTCACTATCCTTTGACTGAAGGCGTTTTTCCTTATCTAAGTCCTAAATGGTCTACTTTGTACCCTGAGATGCTATCCCCTGGTTCTAGACTCCCCTGGGAAAACATCCTCCTTGCATCTGGTCTGTTTGGCCATGTTAGAATTGTAGATGTTTCGATCAGACTCATCTTTTCTTCTAATCTCTAGTGAAATTAGATTCAGTCGAATCATTCTTTTCTCATAGGATGTCCTGCCAATTTAGCTAAACAAATGTTTCCTGGTACTTTGTAAAGCTATAAGAGGTGAACAAATGATCAGCATTCTATGCAGTTTCCTTGTTCGGTGCTTAATACTGGTTTTAGACCTATAGATCAAGGTCACCATTCATCACAATTTCTAAGCTCTGAATCTAGGAGAATGGCCTTTGCCTGGGCTTATGCTGATATTGATAGACTTTTGTTAGGCAAAGTTGTAAAGGATTACACGATCAATGTGGGTAAATGGAGCTAATGTGTATCAGCCAGTAGAGATGAACAGCATGGAAACAGACCCTTCGGTCCAACCCATCCATGCCGACCAGATATACCAACCCAATCTATTCCCCCATGCCAGCACCCGGCTCGTATCCCTCCAAACCCTTCCTATTCATATACCCATCCAAATGCCTCTTAAATGTTGCAATTGTACCAGCCTCCAGCCTCCTTCTTCTGGCAGCTCATTCCATACACATACCATCCTCTGTGTGAAAACGTTGCCCCTTAGGTCTCTTTTATGTCTTTCCCCTCTCACCCTAAACCTATGCCCTCTAATTCTGGACTCCCCCACCCCAGGGAAAAGACCTTGGTTATTTACCCTATCCATACCCCTCATGGTTTAATAAACCTCTATAAGGTCACCCCTCAGCCTCCGACGCTCCAGGGAAAACTGCTCTAGCCTATTCAACCTCTCCCTATACCTCAAATCCTCCAACCCTGGCAACATCCTTGTAAATCTTTTCTGAACCCTTTCAAGTTTCACAACATCTTTCCAATAGGAAGGAGACCAGAATTGCATGCAATATTCCAACAGTGGCCTAACCAATGTCCTCTACAGCCGCAACATGACCTCCCAACTCCTGTACTCAATACTCTGACCAATAAAGGAAAGCATACCAAACTTTCTACCAACTGCGACTCCACTTTCTAGGAGCTGTGAACCTGCACTCCAAGGTCTCTTTGTTCAGCAACACTCCCTAGGACCTTACCATTAAGTATATAAGTCCTCTTCAACAAAATGTCTCAACAATGATCAAGTTCTCTTCATATGAGACACAGACCTGAAATGTCTCAGATTCAGCTTGAGTTAGCTCATCTCAGCTGGGTTGTTATGGAGTGCTGCAGCAGTATCCTGAGCCAAAGCAGTCACCATTCCCTCCCAGAGTTCAAACAAAAACCACAGGTCTAAGGAAGGGACGGGGTTAGACTGTGACCTGGGTCGAGAGTGTGGTGCTGAAAAAGCACAGCAGGTCAGGCAGCATCCGAGGAGCAGGAGAATCGACATTTCGGGCAAAAGCCCTGCTGAAGCCACCCCAGAAAAACCCCCAGCATTGCAAGTAAATTATGATGCTGAAATAATGAAAAGCTTGATGATTTGAGATCTCAATGATCCTAACAATTTTCTTTTTAGTAGGATTTATTTTTAAATCAAATCACATTCAATATTCATGACCTTTCAGTGTGAAGAGGGGTCACAAGAATGGGAAAAATGTGTTTGGTGCAAGCAATTTAGGCTCCTCTTCTGCTTCAGGTTAATTCTGCAGTATCCAATCTAGTGAGGAATGACCAGTTCTGCCGGTAGAACAATAAGCAGACAACCCTTTATCCCCACCATAAGCAAGAGGACGTTCCTCTCCCTTTTCAGTGGACGAATGTCTTGTATGAACACTTAATTAAGGTACTCAAACTGTGAAGAGACTTTCTTACATTCAGTCCCTCCTTTGACTACTCAATTGAACTTGTACTACAGTTTTACTAATAAATGTTTGTTTAACAAATATTGTGTGTTTGTCACTCATATTGTAGCTGATTGCATTCCAAATCTGTTAGAAACCCTACTATCTTATCTGTAAGTTACCAATGGAGAAAGTGAGGACTGCAGATGTTGGAGATCAGAGCTGAAAATGTGTTGCTGGAAAAGCACAGCAGGTCAGGCAGCATCCAAGGAGCAGGAGAATCGACGTTTCGGGCATGAGCCCTTCTTCAGGCTCATGCCCGAAACGTCGATTCTCCTGCTCCTTGGATGCTGCCTGACCTGCTGCGCTTTTCCAGCAACACATTTTCAGCGTGTAACGTATCAATATTGAGCAATGATTTTAGATTTGATAGAGGTGACTGTGTCAGGTGTATATGATTCAGTTAGCAAACTCAGTTCAAATTCGGACTGAGTGTATCCATTTGCTGGAGAAGAAAATCTAAATCTTTAATTTGTACCAATCTAATTTTGTTTGTAGTTGGCATTAAACTGAAATCGATTGTTTAAATTCTGAAGGCGTGTGCCTTAAGTGTTTTTTTCCCCCAAATCTTGCAGTGAAATAACAAATTCATTAAGAACCAGCTGAAACTGGATCCTGAGTCAGATTGACCCTTTGTGATGGAAGCATAGAGTAGTAGCCAACTTAATGTGACTAAGCACTGAAGTGTGGCTTAAAATACAATCCTGGAATTGAGTGTCTGATGGAGTTAAGTGGTGGAAGAACAGAGGTATTTGGTTGTTTTTTTCTAATCAAAGCAACTGATTGGTGAATACTTTCAGTAGTGCAAGTAAGGTCTTTACTTTGTGCTTAGACCTCTAGCCTTTTGTGCCTCTATTCTTAAATATAGCTTGTTAGATATATTGGTGTAAAAACTAATATTTACAATCAAGGATAAAGAGCAGGGATATTACAGTGAGGGAAGAGTGCTATGATAGACTTGAACAAATTACAATTGAGAGGGTGGAGGAATTAGTGATTTTAGTGGGCTTAAAATTCAATTTGTTCCCAGGGTCAGGTGAAACGTATCCCAAGCTACTCTGGGAGGTGATTGCACTGGCCCTGACAATCATTTGCAAATGGTCTTTGAACACAGTAGAGATACCAGAGGGTCAGGGGTCAGCTAATATGGTACCATTAAATCAGGAAGGGTGATAGAGATGAACCAGAGAACTATAGGCCAGTGAGTCTAGCATCAGTCCTCGGGAAACCTTTGGAAAAAGAAAAAGGACAGAATTAATCTTTACTTTAATTAATCGAGGATAGATCATGGCTTTGTCAGAGGGAGAACATGTCTGACAGGCTTTTGACAACATCTTACCTGGGAGACTGGTTAGGAAGGTAAGAGCCAGGGGATCCAGGATAACTGGGGAACTGGATCTAAATTTGGCTTGGAGGCAGAAGGTGATGGTTGATGGGTGGTTTGTGACTTAATGACGGGATGTATCCAGTAGCATAAGACTTAGGAGCAGAAGTAGGTATTTTGGTCCATTGAGTCTGAACCACCTTTCAATGAAAATGATTGATCTGATAATCCTTAACTTCACTTTTTTGTTTCTCCTTATAACCCTAGATTCCCATACTGATTAAAAATCTACCTCAGTCTTGAATAATGACCCAGCCTTGACAGTTCTCTGTGATAACGAATTCCACTGAATCGCTAACCTCTGAGAGAGCAAATTCCTCCTCATCTCTGTCTTAAATGGGCAACTCCTTATTCTGTAATTATGCAGTCTGGTCCTAGACTGTCACCCAAGGGAAACAACCTCTTCACATCTACTCTGTCAAGCTCCCCAAGAAACTTAAATGTTTCAATAAATATGGTCTGTCATTCTTTTAAACTCCAATGACGACAAGCGCAACCTACTCAACCGCTCCTCATAAAACAACAAAGCCTTCCATAACCAGGATCATGGACATATGAATGATCCAGATTAAGAATGTAGGAGGGATGATCAGTAAATTTACAAATGACACGAACATTGGTGGTGTGGTAAACAATGAAAGGCAAGCCTTAAACTCCAGGACAATATTGACAGGTTGGTCAGACAGGCACAACGGGTGGAAAGGCAGGTTGTGATAGGCATGCAAACAGTTTACAGGGAATTACTGATAGGTTAAGTGGGCAAGAAGTTGGAAAATGGAATATAATGTGAGAAAATGTGAACTTGTTCACTTTGGAAGGAAGAAAAGAAGAATATTTATATGGAGAAAAGCTGCAACACAAAGGGACTTGCCAATAATTGTGAACAAAACACAAAGTTCGCAAATAGGTGCAGCAGGTAATCAGGAAGGCTAATGGAACGTTGGCCCTTATTTCAAGGGAGATGCAATATAAGAGTAGGGAAGTCTTACTGCAACTGTACAAGGTGCTGTTGAGACCACATGTGGAGTACTGTAAGCAGCGTTAGTTCCCTTATTTAAGGAAAGGTATCATAAGACTATAGATATAGGAGCAGAATTAGGCCATTTAACCCATTGAGTCTGCTCCACCATTCAATCATGGCTGATATGTTTCTGAACCCCATTCTCTAGCCTTCTCTCATGACCCTTGATCTCACTGGAGGCAGATCAACGAAGGTATGTTAGAATGCTGCCTGGTATGGAGGGATTGTCTCATGAGCAAAAGCTAAACAGGTTGTGACTCTGCTCACTGGAATTTAGAAGAATGAGAGGTGATCTCACTGAAACAAATACAATTCGAAAGGGGATTGACAGGAAAAGTGCTGAGAGGAATTTTCCCCTCATGGGAGAGTCTAGGACTACAAGGTATAGTCTCAGAATAAAGGAACACCAATTTAAGACTGAGATGAGGAGAGATTTCTCCTCTGAGGGTTGAGAGTCTTTGGGAATCCTTGCCATAGTAAGCTGTGAGAGCAGAGTCCTTAAATTTATTCAAAGCTGAAATAGATGAATTCTTGATTATTAGGGGAGATCAAGGGTTATGGGGAAAGGGCATGAAAGTAGAGGTGAGGAATGTTGGAGCAGCCATGATCCTATTGAATGGCAGAGCATACTCAAGGGGTCAAATGGCCTTCTGTTCTTATCTCTTGAGATCTAACAGTGGCAAATTCTGATAAATATGTGGTGATGCATTTTAAGAGGATTAACAAGGCTAGGGAGTACACGATGAATGGTAGGACCACAAGGAAATGCAAAGGATCAGAGGGACTTTGAATTGCATATCCACAGACCCTAGAAGGCTTTAAGACTGGTGGATAACGTTGTTAAGAAGGCCTGAGGGATGCTTATTTTTATTAGTCAAGCATTGAATACAAGAGCAGGGAGGTTAGGATGGATGTGTTTAAGACATTAGTTAGACCATAGCTGGCGAACTATGTGCAATTCTAGTCACCATACTATAGGAAGGATGCGAACTAATGAGGTTGCAGAGGAGATTGACCCAGGATGTTCCTTTGAATGGAGTAAATCAGCAATGAAGAGAGACTAGTTAGGTTCATTTTGTTTAGTGCAGAGAAGACTGAGAAGGGACCCAACTGAAGTGTCCAAAGTTCTGAAACTGAAGTCTTTCAAAAGACATTTGAAATGCCAAAGCATGTATGACTATAGACGAAGTGCTGGAATGTGGGATTCGAACAGATAATGCTTAATGATCATCGTGGACACAATAGGCTGAAGGGTGCCTTGCCATAAAACACTATAACCGTAGCAATTAATAAATTAAATATGATATGATAGAGATGGCAGACCAGGTGACGTACTGCTGCTGCAGCTTGTGGGAGTTGCTGGACACCAAGAGGATCTAAGGTGAATGTTTGTAGCTTGAGCAACTTCAGATATATATTGAGGAGCTGGAGTCTTAGCTGCAGACCTTACATTAGATCAGAAAGGGGGAAAGTGAACAGCACACTCTGCTCCAGCAGACAGACACAGCTTGTTCTATGATCAGGGACAGGAGTGATGGCTGCAGGTGAGGCAGTTATAGGGACTAAGAGGTAGTATTTGGGGAGCTTCAGCTCCTTCAATCATCTAACAGTTACAAGGTTCTTTCCAACCAGATGAGAGCAGGTACGGCAGACAGGATGAGTGAATTGACCACAGCACCTTCATACAGGGAGTTGTTCATAGGTAGTAGTTGTAGTTTCGGAGGTACATACTATTCTGTACAGCTGTGAGCACACACCCTGAAGGCTGTGTTGCCTGCTCTGTGCCAAGGTAAAGGATATCTCCTCAAGGCTGGAGAAGAACTTTGAATGGGAAGGGAGGCAGTCCAGTAGTTGTCATTCACCTTTGTGCCAACCACATTGGTAGGACTAATAAGGAGATTTTGCTGAAAGGTTTTGAGCATTAGGGGCGTAAATAAAAAGCAGAACCTCTAAGGTGACAATCACAGGATTATTACCTGAGACATGGACAAACTGGCATAGGGTAAATAAGGTCAAGGATTAAAATGCATAGCTCAAAGATTGGCGTGGGACAAATGAGTTTCAGTTTATGGGGCACTGGTACCAATACTGGGGTAGGAGCGAGCTATTCTGGTGGGATGGAGCTGTGCTGGGACTAGTGTCCTGGCAAATTGAATGATCACGGTTGTAGAGAGGTATTTAAACTAAGTAGTGGGAGGAGGATTCTGACAAGGGGATATGTAAGCTTACAAAGTAAAAAGACTTGACAGTATTGCAGGACAGCTATTTAGATACAGATTACCAGAGTGGAACAGGAAGGCAAATAGTATACAAACATAAAGTAAAACAGGAAAAAGGGTCAAACGGTGAAAATGGCAAAAGGCAAAATCAATGACTTCTTCCTGAAGTGCACACAGGGCTCAGAATACATCAGTCTTCATAGTAGAAGATACTCATAGCAAATAAATGCAATCACTTTCACTTGAGAAAACGTACTAAGGAAACTAATAAGGCTAAAGGCTGATAAGTAGCCTGGACCTGAAGAGATTACACCTGAATATGATTATCAGATCAGCCATGATCCCATTGAAGGCTGGAGTAAATTCAATGGGCTGAATGGCCACTCTCTGCTCCTACACCTTATGGGAATATGAGGAAGAACTATTTATATGACAAATGAATCTGTAACTCTCAGTCTGTGAAGGTAACGGATATGGAAACCATGAAAGATTTCAAAAGAAAATTGGATGGCGTTTTGAGCACAATAAACTATAGGGATTGAGTGGGACAGTGGGTCTGATTGAATTGCTGACAAAGAACCAGCACAGATTTCATAGACCAGCAATGATTCTGCTGTAGGAGTTTAGATTGTCTCTGGTTAGAAAAATGGATGGCAGTTTTACTGAGCAGGTAAATGCAGGATGTCCCATTGTCAGTCGTACAACTTGGATCTTAAACGAGGATGTCATCTGGTGGATTTACGTTCAAAGACTAATGAATGTCCATTGTCTCTCTCAATCTTTCTGTGGAAGATTTTGGTTGACTTGATATAAAGTGATGGCTGGCTGGAAGTAATTTTTAAGGAAGATTTATTTCAGGAGGTTTGGATTGTTTATATACAATGAATACCTGGCTGATTAATCATTGGATTTATATCTAAAACAGCAGTCCTCTGGCAGCGAGTTATAAACTAAGGTAACAGCAATTGCCCAAAACTGGGAGAACATTCTCCTACAGTTAGCTGAGTCCTGTTCTGCAATGTCTGTTATTGCAGTGGATTTGACTGGATGTACAATAGGGTCAATGGCATGTAAAGACTCAAGATGAGTCAGCATTTTGTCTTCTGTCTTTGTCTGACATTCCCATGTCTCATTATATCACTTAGGGCTGAGCCTGTTGAATTTTTGGAAGTATGGAATTTTTGTTGTTGACTATAACTTGCTGTCCTTGAGCTGTCAGCCACTATGCCAAGTATTTCTGATCTCTCTACCACCACCTCAGCCAACATGACTAGACATTTACAGCTAGAGGGCCAATTGCTTTTTAAAAAATGGTTGATCCCAAGAGTTCAGATTTGCTCAAGGTTATCAAGAGCACATTCTTATCCTTTGCTGGTGGATTATGTGTTTTGTGGAAAGTCTGCCTCTGATATTGTGATTGGCCAGAACTAAACAGCTCCACTGCTTTCACTGAACTGTGGTGCTTTGGTATCAGTCATGTCTCTAGCAGTAACACTCTCAATCCTGACTCAGCAGCTTGGATTCAAGCCCCACTTCACTAGCCTGACCACATCATCTAGACAAACATTTCAGCACAGTGTTGTCAAGACTAGACATCTTCTGAATGAGAATTTTTAATCAAGCCCCCACCTAATCCTCTCAGGTAAACATATAGGCTGCTCTGTCATTCAGTAAAATCACAATGATCTGATAGGTGGCCTTATTGCCTACTCCTGTTACCCTTTACAGCCCTGATTAGTCAAGGATTTATCTACATCTGCTTTTAAATATTCAGCGATCCTGCCTTCACCATTCTCTGAGGGGAGAGGGCTGCACCAACTCATACTCTATGAGAGATCCTCATCTCTATCTTCAATGGGAAACCCCTTACTTTAAATGTGAGGATTGGAAGAAAGACACATTTTGCTGAGGGTTTTCATCTTCCACTCATCAGGACCTTTGCAAGAACTAAAAGGAAACAATATTTTGTACTGTATGAGAGCAGTATGCTGACTGATTCACAAATGATTCTGATTGGTAACCACATTGCCATGAACAACGCACCAGTTGGACGATGACTGACAGTTAACTGTCAAGTTTTTAATTTTGAAAATGTTTTTCCGAGTTCCAATCTCTCCCACAAGGGAACCATCCTTTCAACTGAGTCGAACAAGTTCTCAAAATATCTGTGTTGTAACATGAACAACTTTGACATGAAGAAGTGGCGGTTAGCATAAGTTGTGCAGAAATGTAAGACATCCATTAATGTAGGGTGTATTTCCATTGGAACCTGAGTTGAGAGAGGGATCTGGTGTTAATAGCAACAAGAATCAATTTTGAAGTTATCCATGTAGAATTTGCAAGAAGCTTTCCCCTTTCCCTTTAGATTTGTTTGAGTTCCACTGCCATCAAGCTATTCATCTGTGGTTTAACAATGTACTCTATAGCATCTAATTTTGATTCCAATTGGCAAGTGATCTGACTTTACTAACTAGAATCTTGTCAAAGGCTTTACTAAAGTCAAAGGAAGCACATTGTTGATGTATCTTGTGTGTAGTCACAGGGATTGTCTTTTGTGAGTCCTGTTAAAGTTGTTTCAGTGATAGCAAATGCAAGGACCTTGGAGAGAGAAGGGAAGTTGAAAAGACAAAAGTTGGGTAGATTTTGAGATGAAGGAGCCCATTGCCAACATTAGCTAGCATGGGGACATTAAGGGATGTAGAAATTGAGAGAACAAGAGGTGGTCTTTTGGACAAAATGGGCTGAGAGGCACAAGGGCAGATCTGAGAAACTCAGGACTGAATTTTTGTGACCCTCCAGGAGCAGGGGTGGACAATGCCAAAAAGTTACGTGGCCAGCCAGTGTTCCAGCTTCCTGACCCAATTGCCAACACCTTGGATAAAATTAGTTTGAGGGCCAGCAAGAAATAGAATTGCTTGGCCCAATGTAACCCATAGGCTCATTTTAATTTTTGTGTCTCTGGGAATGATGGAAGTCATGAACAAGTTCCTTGTGATAAAGAAAAACAAAGAACTGTGGTTACTGGAAATCAGAAACTGAAATTGCTGGGGGAAAAGCTTAGCATGTCTGGCAGCATGTGCGGAGAGAAAGCAGAGTTAACATTTCAGGTCCATTGATCCTTCTTGAGAACTCTGTTTTGTCACTGGACCTGAAACGTTAATTCTGCTTTCTCTCCACACACGCTGGCAGACCTGCTGAGCTCTTTTCCAGTAATTTCTGTTTCTGATTTCCAACAATATCTGTTTGTGTTGCTTGTGATAAATCCCATTTGTCCAATGGCTGGGCTTTGACCAACATGATGAGGGTGGCCCTTATTAGACATGTTGAGGACACACCAGGGCCCTTGAGAAGCCCCTTTCCCCTCTGTACAAATCCTTTAAACTCTTGTGGAATGACACAAACAATGTTGCATTGTTATCGGTGAGAATGGCCTCTTCAGACAATGTAGTGGTTGAATCACCTCAAACTCAGCAAATGAGGAGGCAATTGCTTAGCTACAGGGATTTTGAGATGAGAAAATAACTGTTGCATTTGTCAATCCCTTTCATGCCATTTTTAATGTCTTAGGGAAGATATTTGGTAAAATTTCAGCTATTTCTTTACGACATAATACAGAACTGTAAATGAAATTGAATAGATAAGGCTGAGTCAAAAATTTCAACTAAATTGGCTCTGTCCTTAAAAAAAAAATTGCCCACCTCCCATAAGGTTGATGGGTGATTAAACTCACTAAGAGACTTGTTAAGAGTAGGGAATGAGATCAACTGGGATTCGGTTTGGGGACAGTAGTTAGTGGGGCAGGGGGAAGGGGGAGCTGATCAACTGCCTGTACAGCAGGCAGCAAGCTGGGGTGCCAACAGTCTGAGCAAGGTCTGCAGATCCTTTCTGCCAACACTGGTGATGGGCAGCTAAATGCTGCATTGTGGATGGGTTTCATCATCCCCCCCTCCCCTTTCTTTTTAATTCAAGTTGTTAACAAGTGCCAGAGGAGACATTATCACCTTGAAGCAGCCTCCCCATTCCTTCCCTTGTTACCAGCTGGGATGTTTGCTCTGATTGGTCCTCCTGCTTTGAGAACCAGCCTGAATTGACAGGGACCTGTCACCATGTCAGTAAAGGACTTGTTCATGTGATAATCATTTTCCACTAGACGAAAGACTGGAAAAGCTCTGGCTCTGCAGGGAACATATAGCCCATGTATTCAGGACCATACTGGGAAAGAGGGGTTTCTGGGTGGAGGTTTGACCTGGTGGGCACCTTCTCATACATATTGAAAATGAGAAGCCAGAGGAGGGGCCTTTCAGGAGATGGTGAAGAAGGAAGCCAAGGGTTATGTTTATCTGATGGTGCTGAAGTAATGTGGGATAGGAAAGAAGATTATCTCAAAGGCACAATAAATGATAAAAACTATGATTCTTTTATCTTTGCTCAGCCAATATTCCAGAATTCTCACTGTAACACCATTGTGAGAGCAGTTTCAACAGAATCTTTCCTGCTTCCATCCTTATATGTCCCGTTGTGAAGGATTGTATTGTCTTGAAGGGAAAGCCCACCAACACCATCATTTCAAGGCGATCAATGATGGGAATGAGATGTGGACCTGCCAACATCTTTAATATGTTGACAGTAATTTAAAAAGTGGCCTATGTGACTTGGATAGAACTGTCATGATGGAAGAGGATGGTTGAGATTATTTCAGACACAAGATCATTTAACAGATATAATTAGGTGTGTTGGGTGTTTTATGGTATCCTACATTGATATTGGTTCCTTTCACTTTGTTTGCCTGAAGTAAACTGGATGGAGACATTTCAACTTTAGTCCAAACACTTAGTTCTGAACCTGTTCCTGTTCATTATTCAAGATTCTTACCCACACAGTAAGCCCAATTCATGCCAGTGGTGTGAACTAGCCAAGCTTGCAGATTGTCAATAATGTTATACTTTGAAGAACTCCTCAACTTGTTTGATAAGGTTGGAAAGTCTAGGAATTGAAAATGATTCTATTGTTTGAAGACACAGATCTGAGACTAGTTAGTCTGTAATTCTGTACTATCTAAATAGCCCTGTATAAAACCATTGATGCCAGTGCATAATGAGATTCATTGTTGTGATTTGATTTATAAATATAATTGGGCCTGGAAATTATGACTGAGTCCTCCTGATTGCTCATTGATTGGCAGAAGATGCTAGGGAAATGAGTAGATGGGGGGTCTAAAGGCATGTTCTGTAGTCACTCTAGGTTCCACTAGTCTCCTGTTGAAGGAATTTTTAGTACTCAGGCCTGCATCAGGCCAGACCCATCTCTGAAGATGTACATGTAGGATATTAAGGCAGAAGTTCAGATGGTTTGCCATTTCTGTGTAACCAATGATACTGGTGATAGAAGGCTGATTGACAATCTCCACCATTTCGACCTCAGAGAAGCCTCTCCCTGGGACTTGATATAACCATAACAGCAGCATAAACACGGGGGAGATTAGGAAGCTTTGGTCATCATTTTAACAAATTCTGTAGAGAGAAAACAATAAGGTATACTCTCATAATTCTTGGCCACGTCCCTAAACCTCTGCCAAACTGAATTTAGAAATGGAAACTGGACTTTATGGTTGAAAAGTGTAAATCCAGTGTTTGAAAATAGTCACCATTTCAATTATTATTGAAATGACCGGTTTATATATTGACTTACAAATGGCCAGCAAAAATGTCCTCAAAATGTCTCCATCATTGTAGTTACTTGGCCATAAGGATGTAATGACTCCAACCTTGCAGGAAGCTTTACTGTGACAGTGATTCCAGTACTTGTCAGGTTTGTATCCCTCTTGCAGTGTCTGAGGAAACAGCTGTGTTAGGAAATTTAGGGGCTGAAGATGACCAGTGATCTCCTGCTGTATCTTCAACCATTGGTAAATCAATCAAAAATTACACTCTGCCCTCAAGTGCTCCCCAGGCAACTGGCTTCTCTCCTTTCTGTGGATAAGCAGAAAGGAGGATACAGTGAGCATCATTTGAGTTAAATCCAGCTAACCATACTCCACCATATGATGTTGTTGTTAGCTGTGGTTCAGTGGTTTCTTACCTCTGAGGCTAAAGGTTATGTTCTCAAGTCCCTCTCCAGCAATTTAGGCAGATAATCCAAACTGAGACTCTAGTGCAGTGATGCGATGATAGAGATGTCAAACTGAGGCTTTTGACTGCTCTCAAAGGCCACCCAAATCAGATTACCAACCCCCGCCCCTCCAAATCATTACAAAATCGCAGATCATCCTTTGGCCACTCCTCCTTTTATTGTATCAGATGCTGAAGCATGTGATCAGGACCACCAGAGTTGGAAGCCAAAGAGACAGAACAGTCATTTGAGAGAACCAGAATTACTTTTTTTTAACAAAAGAAAAGTACATTTTCTCATTATTGCTGAAGACGTTTAGCAGAAGCCACACCAGCCTTTTATTTTGTTGTTGAAGATCAATGTGAGAGTCTTGTCTGACTCATTCTGCGACTACCCCTCTCTCAGAGCAGTGAGCTTCAGGAAAAGGTCTGGTCGATGGGAATGTGAGATGCAGGGAGAATGCCCACAGTCAGTCATTCCTGTCGCTGGACTGCAGGGTGAAGCATGCAGCAGGTGTGGCATCCAGCTATGAGCGGCGTGCATTGGTAAGGGCACGGGTTAGAAGGCCTGCTTTGCCCTTCGTTTCGGTTGGCACCTTTGCACAATGAGCTGCTTCGTTTGCATCCGACATTGAAAGGTAGATATCGTTCGGAACCTCACGCAGCCTGAAACTATGAGGAGCTGCGAGGCAGCCTCACCACTCACTGGGGCGGGGAGTGGAGGTGGGGGGCATTCCTGCTGTGTAAAATGGGAGCCAGAGCACCTTTTGGTCAACGTGGCAGCAGCCGCCAAGACGGAGGGGGAGGGTTGATCACCGCCTTGTCCTAAAGAGCACGGCCTCCCCCCACCCCGCTCCACCATCCCCCCTCAGCACGACCTACTGCCGGTGACCTCGTGCCTCCTTGGAAAGGACTGCCCAACTGAGCTGCTGAGGTCTGCTCTGAACCGCGGCGATGCCAATGGCCCAGGGCCCACTGGCGACTTCCTCCACTATGTACCTTTGCCAAAGAGCCAGGACATGTCACCCGTCCTGAAAGACAGAAGAGATCCCACAGGTTGTTGTAGAGTTTACACAGTGTAATCATTGCTTTAAACCCAGCCAAAGGCTAATGTACGGGAAAGTCAGCAACCCATCAGGATTCAGGAATGAGTAATGATTTGGCTCAAATTTTATGAAGGACTGATTTAATCTGGGGTGCACTCTCACCTCTGGGTTAGCAGATTCTGGGTTCAAGCCCCACTCCAGGAATCTGAACATATTCTAGACTGACACTCCAACACAGTGCTGCATTGTCAGAGGGGATAACATGTTCAAGCAAGTTCTGTCCCCCCTCGCAGGACAACATAAAACATTCCAGGGCACTGTCTGAATAAGTAATGGGTAGTCCTGCACAGAGTCCCCAACAGTATAATTCCTTCAAACAACATCGCCAAAACAGGGGGCTGGGTGAGTTCAAATTCCTCTTCATGTAAAATAGCTATGTCCAAATTGATTGCCGTGTTTTCTACCTCAAAAGCACTTTTTATTTCTTATTTCCAAAAACACCTCCTTGGACTTGGTAAAACATTTTGGAAGAACTTGCAGTCAGGAATGATGCTGTATAAATGCAAGTCTTTTACTTTTTAAAAAATAAATAGCTAGACTACCTTTATTAATGATCTCTATTACTTTTATTCTGCTTCACGTGCTGCACTTCAGATATAGAGTCAGAAAGATGTATAACATGGTAACAGACCTTTCAGTCCAACTTGTCCATGCCTTCCAAATATCCTAAGCTGATCTAGTCCCATTTGCCAGCATTTGGACCATATCGTCTAAACCTTTCCTATTAATGTGCCCATTCAGATGTCTTTTAAAGGTTGTATAGGATCCAACTCCACCACTTCCTCTGGCAGCTCATTCCATACACTCAGCACCCTCTGCGTGAAAAAGCTGCTTCTCAGGTCACTTTTATATCTTTCCCCTCTTACCTCAAACCTATACCCTCTAGTTTTGGACTCCCCTACCTTGGGGAAAAGACCTTAATGACTCATCCTGTTCATGTCCCTCATGATTCAGCCTCTCCCTGTAAACCCTTCCAACCCTGGCAACATCCTTGTAAATCTTGTCTCAATTCTTTCAAGTTTCACATCATTTTTCTATAGCAGGGAGATTAGAATTAAATACTGTATTCTATGTGGCTGAGTGAAGGTGGTTAAGACCCCAATCCGGAGTCCTAACCTGCTCTCTGCTCTGACCCTACACGGAGGCAGTTAATGGGGATCTACCTGGCCCTTGCTCAGACCTTGGTTGCAGTGCTATGAAAACCCAGTGGGTGAAGACTAACCTGTTACCCGTTTAGCCCCTGAAAGCAATCGTCAGGTAAACCAGACACACTCCACTGGGTTTGTGCAATCAGCACAAAGGTTGGAGTTACCTTGGCCAAGAATTTTGGCTTTTGAATCTCGGCCTGTTTCCTGCTGATTGTCACCAAACACACCATCTATTATTCCTAAACTAGGTTTAATCTGAAAACTTTTCACCTTGCTTTTCTTTTCCTGTAAGTGATGGATTGACATCTGCTCATGACAATAAACTACCCCTAAAAATCCAAGGTACAGATTAAATTTACTTCCCTAACCACTGCTGCTGTATCCAATCTTTATTTAAAGGGCCCAGAGGCTGGAGTGGTGTTGGTATCATGTGTCATCATTCGAATATAAAAGAATGAGAGGCAACCTTATTGAAACATATTAGATTTGCAGGGGACTTGACATTTGTGATGTGGAAAGGTTGTTTCCCCTTGTGGGAGATCTTAGGACTAGAGGGCATCATCACAGAAGAAGGAGCCTCCCTTTTAAGACAGAGACAATGAGGAATTCCTTCTTTAAGGGGAGTGAATTCTTTACTGCAGAGGGTTGTTGACACAGGGTCATTAAGTGTATACAAGGCTGAGGTAGATTTTTAATCAGTAAGGGAATCAAGGGTGATGGGGAAAAGGCAGGAAAGTCTAGTTGAGGTTTATCAGATCCACCACGATCTCACTGAGTGGCAGAATAGAGTCGATGGGTTGAACAGCCTACATCTGCTGCAAAGTCTTATGGAATTGAGGAAACCTAAGTAATAATGTGAAGGCAGTTTCGTTTTAAGAGCTATATGGGTGTATTCATTGTTCTACTGGTGTTGTGTTAATGAGGGGTTACATTCACTGAGTATGATCCTTCTTGTTTCTGAAAGCACTGCACTTTACTTTGAGCTCTCAGTGAGTTTTATTGCTTGGTAACAATTCTAATAGTCTTGCTCTGATATCTCAGTGTGAACCCTTCAATCCCAAAGGCACAGATATCTGCTCAAAATCAGACAACCAGAGTAAAAAAAAATGGAAAACAAGACATAATGCTCTCCAAAATGTACAATCTGTTGAAACGATTAACCGTCTAGCCAAGAAAAAGCCCACCAACTGTTGACATCCAGTCAGATGGTCAGTTATTACTTAAAGGAGAAACATATGTCAAAGATTATGGCCAGATAAAATGTTTACAAATACACAAAAATCACAGGCAGGAAATACTAGCGAGTCCAACAAGCCTCCCCTGCACTCTTGATTACCCAGAAAATGTGATTTGATACTTCCTAACCCCAGTGACACGCAATTTTCTGTAAAAAGAATCCTTCCGTACCATAGCTCTGAATGTATATCTCTCTCTGGTTTTTCTCCACATTTCAGTCTTTGAGCTCCATTTAAGCCCTGAGTCCTACTGCTTGCTCTGTCAAACCCATTCTGAATAAACTGCTGGAGACCAACTTTCATCCCTGGTCTCCATGTTAGCTGATATTGTTAAAGACACTATCTTTATGTGTTCTCTCTCTCTCTCTCTCTCTCTCTCCTTTCAAGCATCCCCTTCAAAATCAAACTGCTATAACCACCATTCTGGAAAACTACCATCATATTCCTAACCTTCCATTCCTTTCCAAAGTCCTTGAACATGTTGTCACTTCCCAAATCCATCTCCATCTTTTCCGCAACTCGGTGTCTGAATCATTCCAATTCAAGTTTCTGTTCCTATGTCTGCGCTAAAGCTGAACTATCCGTCCTTGTTCTTCTTGACCCAGGACTGGCAGGGATCAGACCATGTGGTGCTGCTTTAACTTTAATTGTCCCACCACTGACGGCAGTGCCTTTAGCTACTTGGGCATACGCTCTGGGGTTCCCTCCCTGTTTCAATAAATATTTCCACCTCTGATTCCTGCCTTAAGTCACTCCTTACTAACCAAATCTGCTTTTTTGTGCCTTGGTGTCAAATTATATTCTTTTAAAATGGCTTGGAAAACGTTACTTATGTTAATGATGCTGCATAAATGTATATTGGTGTCAGCTGTTATTGGGAGTGGCAAAACACAAGTTTAAAAAAATAGGAACAGTAAGACCATATGAAATAGGGGCAGAATTAGGCCATTTGACCCATTAGGTCTGCTCTTCAATCATGGCTGATATGTTTCTCAGCCCCATTCTCCTGCCTTCTCTCATAACCTTTGATCCCTTTATTAATCAAGAATCTATATCTCTCTGTCTTAAATACATTCAATGACTTGGCCTCCACAACCCTCTGCAGCAATGGGTTCCACCTCTGGTTGAAGAAATTCCTCCTCATCTCAGTTCTAAAGGTTCATCTCTGCATTCTGAGGCTGTGCCCTCACAACCTGTTTTTGTGTCAGCTGCAAACCTAGCAACAATGCCCAATTCTTTTGTCCAGATCATTTAATATCTCATGTAAATAGTAGTCCAATACTGACCCCTGCAGAATTCCATTAATCACCAGCTGCCATTCTGAAAAAGACCCCTTTATCCCCACTCTCTGCCTTCTACCAGTCAGCCAATCTTCTATCGCTCTTTCCTCTAACAAGGGTGAAAATAATGTGGAACATTCCTCTTCAACCCACCCTCCACCCCCCACACAAAAGTGATTGAAATGAATCCAAAAGATCACAGATATCCCACTTATGTTAACAGGTAAATAGCTAATGGAGAACAAAACTCCCAAATACCTACCATTCGTGATGTACAAACATCCTTGAGATCGAGAGCAAAAGAGGAAAAGAGAGAGATACCCTTAGGTGAACATTGTGAGACTATGTACATAATTGTTGAACCACTTCACTAGTCCCTTGTGCACAGTCTGCATGCAAGCTGTAGCTGATAAAACATGACTTATGCATTCTGAAAATTGCAGTATACTATCAGTTCTTGTCTTCCCATGACAGGTATTACAGTAGAAGTGATAGGACGATGTCAGCAGTATTATTGGGTTTTGGTGAGGAGACCTCCCACAACGAACCACCTATTTTCAATCTTCTTTGTGAGGCAATTCTGAACAGAATGATTAGAGACACTCTCAAAATTGAGTCAAGTGTTTTGATAATTCAGAAAGTAGGGGAGGAAAGGTAAACCTCTGAGTGGATACTGCTATATTGTAAAGCAGATCTTTCTTCTCTTTTGGAAAAGGGTAGAATGAGCAGTTTGATGCTCTGTCATTCCACTGCTCAAAGTGAATTAGCTCTTTCTCCTTCCCAGTATAGATGAACAGACATATGGATGTACAGTAGACTGCAAATGGTACGTAGTCCATTCAAGCTGCCCTATATAATTATGGTCTCTCATACGCTTCATTCACTAGGATCCATGGAGTCAGCTAGGAGAGGCAGGGCAAAAGCAGATCAAAAAACCAAAGCTAACTGAGGAGTAAAGTGTCAAGAAATGTTATATCCTAAGCTCTCAGGCAAACCTCACTGCATAAAAATGATATGCTTCTCATTGTAAGAAAATTCTCTGTGACAAAATGCATCTTTAAGAGAGGTTTGTTCTGTCCTGTTTCTCTGGAAGCGGGGTGTTGTAAATGTCTGCCTGCTCTATGGAAAGCAGGTGAATAGCTTTGAGCCTATTTTTAGACAAAAGAAGCGTGACTGGGTAGAGTCAGGCTCACACAAACCCAAGGCTTTAGTTCTGTTTTCAGTTGTTGAATTTGTGGTTATTGGAGTTGATGCAGCTCTCTTTCTGCTGCTGTAAAAAGCTTGCGGGCTCTGTCTGCTGCTAGATTCATGCTTTTGGGCTTTCCTTTCTCCTCGGCTGGACAAAATAGTAAGGGAGGGAAACCCGTTTTGCTGAATTTGCCTTTACCAAGGGTGTGTTAATGAGATGCTGCTATATTGGAACAATTGATGATAATAGTTAAACAATATATTATTTTGTTAAATATTTCAATATTGTTAAACTTATACCAATTCTTCTATATTTGTTTGTACTTCAACTGTGGCTAAGAATAAAATGTGATTTGATTAAAGCCTAGTGGTTTGACCAATCAAATCACCTCTGGAATGCAGTGCCTTTAAATAGGATAAAAGCTAGGGTGTAGGCTATCACTTTGATATGTTTTGAGGGGGTTTGGCTTGGTCCATAACAATGACACAGGAAAATCTCTCACACCATTCTGTTTTGCTTCTCTCCTGGCTTAGGATATTTTATAACAGGTGGAAGTAGGAAAATAAAAGTGAAAAATTAAATTAAAAAGTGTCTGTCCAACTTGACCAAATTGGGACTACAAAATATGACTAAATTCAATCTCAGACAGGAAGCAATTTTGGACCAGAAATTAGCAATGGACATGGAAGATGCCTCCTTTATTTGAATATGATTTCTCAAGAGCTGTCAATCTCCTATGCTAATCTTTTCCAGCAACATGGAGAGTGCTCAGAACAAAGGATAATTAATATTTCAGTCCTGCTCTCTTTAACATGCTGATTGGTCTTGCATTGACTTATTCTAAAATGTGAGGGAAACTGTTCCACTACTAGGTTCAACATGAGATGAGTGATCATCCTAACTGTGCATATGTGCAACCTTCCCTACCTTACTGAAGTCCCTGCTCCTGTCACAACATGCAATGAGGGCAATATCTCACTGTATGGCCTACACACACACACACACACACACCAGCCTACTAGTGACACTTACTCAACATCCCTTTTCTTGATTGTCCTTCCAGACTGCATGACCTCTGCTACTTTAGACACGATGGGGTCATAGTTCATGCTCGACACAGCAATTACCTCATCGCTCCTAGAGAACATGAACACAAAATAAGGTATCGTTCTTTCAATTGTAAATATTTTTTTGTGGAATTTTGCATTAGGTAGAGGGAAGATCAAAAATGCTACTAAAGAAGAAACAAGAGCCACCTCCAGTTATCTAAGCAGGTCGCCCATCTACATAGGTTAACTTAAAAGGAAAGAAAAGATCAAAGCAGCAAAGTTAGTTTTGAAATTCATCCAGCTGAAAGTGAACTTGTTAAGTTTGGTCTTTGTCAGTATGGGAAATGGTTAAATTTTGGATTACAAAACTCTTATTCTTATCGGACACCAGTGTCTGTATTCCAGAATTTTTTGTTTGTTCAAGCGTTCAGATTATATCCCTAGATGTTGTCAATATGTTCTGTAAACATCTATCTTGACATTTGTGATTCATACTAGAGGCACAGCAATAGATTTCACGACTTCACTGATTTTTTTAATTCAACCTGTTAAGAGATGTTATGACATACCTCTGGAGCTGGTCAGACTTGAATCTGAACATCCTAGACTTTCAGAGTCAGGTACACTACCGCTGCACCACAGTGGCCCTGAGTCATCTTTCTTTTTATCCTGATCTGTTTTGTGGTCACCTGAATGCATAGCCAGATCCATGTGTGCTGAGGGCTGTTGATTTGGGGGGGTGGGGAGTGAAAGAATCAGAGGAGAATCATAGAATTCCTATAGTGCAGGAAGAGACCATTAAGCAGATCATGTCTGCATTGACCCTCTGAAAAGCTTCCCACCCTATCACTGTAACCCTGCATTTCTCATGACTGACCCACCTAGCTTGCACATTCCTGGACCGACAAGGCAACTTAGCATTGCTAGTCCATTTGCAGTCTATGGGTGGAAACTGGAGCACCTGGAGGGAACCCACACAGACACAAGAGAATGGCTGTGTAGAATTTGCACGGTCACCCAAGGCTGGAATTGAACCTGGGTCCTTGGTGCTCTGAGGCAGCAGTGCTAACCACTGAGGTACACACCTCTGAAGTTGATGTCTTTGGAGATCGTCTAGAACTTCAGCTCCCAGAGGCACAGGGCAGCCAGCGATCAAGATATTGCTGCTGAGTTATTTTTGCTGGCAGCTGAAACTATATAAATCTTATAGTTTTGTAGATGTGGTGGGCAGTCACTGATTCGAGTGCAGCAGAATAATGATGCTCCCTTGTATTAGTTGTTGGTGCAGCAGTTTTACTGCTCAGTCTGTCAGGGAATAAATCGGGTAAAGCCAGCTGACAGGACATGGCAGGTATCCTTAATTGATTCTTTGCATCATTTCTGATGAAGGAGGTTTATAACTTCCATCTTCAATGTCTGGATCTAAACTGTGTGCCCACTTCTTAACCTCCAGCTCCCCAAGAGGGTTTTAGAATATATTAGGAAATCAATAGTGAGAAGATTATTGTTTATAATTAAGGTTTTTAAAAATTCATTCATGGGCTATTATTACCCATTCTTTCTTCCGATTGAACTGAATGAGCTGCTAGGCATTCTAAGAGGGTAGTTAAGAGTCAACCACATTGCTGCAGGTCTGGAGTCATGTATAGGCCAGACTAGGTAAACATAACCAATTTCTTTCCCTAAAGGATGTTAGTGAACCAAATGTAAACCAGGACTTTTTTCTATCTTTGGGAATGAGTAGGGTGAGTAGTTTGATGCTCTGTAATCCCACGTCTCATACTGTATTCGCGATTTCATCCTTCCCGTAATCAATGATCTGATCACAGCCTCATGCAAAGTGCTTGAGAATGTGGGCGGAGCAAGTGACTGACTCCAAGAAGGTTCTAGAAAGAACCATCCTCCCTGCAGAGACAAGTGTGCGTTGAAAGATATACAGCAGCTAAACCGAAATATAATGGAGAACAGCAATTTAAGCTTTAAGTGCCAAGGGCAATTAATTTATATCAGATCAAGGTATCAATATGGATATGAAGCAAAGGCACAGTACTGGTCAACTTTGATCTATTTGAATGGTAGAGAAAGCTTCATGGCTTGAATAGTCTGTTCCTAAACTTCCTATGATTATTGAACCTGACGATAAGGCTATGCTCTGAAAGCCTGTGATTTCAAATAAACCTGTTGGACTCTAACCTGGTGTCATGTGACTTCTGACTTTGTCCACTCCAGTCCAAAATCGGCACCTCCACATCATTCCTATAATCCTATTGGAAGTGCAGATCCACATTGTTAATGTGGTTAACTCTGACTGGCAATAGATTGGGAAAAGGGAAGATGCGACGAGGCTTGGGAGACTTTTACACCAGTTGCTGAAATTAAGCAGACAAATGCAGTTGGTATGAAGAAGGCAAATGAGTATGTTGGCCCTACTGTAGAGAGGATTTGTCGACAGGAGGAGGGATGTCTTGCTGCAATTGTACAGAGCCTTGTCTGGAATATTGTGTCCAGTTTGGGTCTCCCCATCTGAGGAAGGATGTCCTAGCTATGGAGGGAACGCAACAAAGATTTCCCAGAGTGATTCCTGGGCTGGCAGGATTGATATATGAGGAGAGACCAGGGTCCCAGGTTCGATTCCAGCCTCGGGTGACTGTCTGTGTAGAGTTTGCACATTCTCCCCGTGTCTGCGTGGATTTCCTCCAGGTGCTCCCACAGTCCAAAGATGTGCAGGTCAGGTGAATTGGCCATGCTAAATTGCCCATAGTGTTAGGTGCATTAGTCAGAGGGAAATGGGTCTGGGTGGGTTACTCTTCGGAGGGTCGGTGTGGACTGGTTGGGCCAAAGGGCCTGTTTCCACATTGTAGAGAATCTAATCTGTAGGGAATCTAATCAGTTCAAACTACATTCACTGGAGTGAGGAGGATTTCATAGAATCTTATAAAATTCAGGGTAAATGCACAAAGGATGTTTCCAACAACTGGAAGTCCAGAACTACCCAGAGAATGGTGAGCCCAAAACATTGAATGTTTTCAAGATGGAGCTAGATAAAGTTCTTGTTGCTCAAGGAATCATTTTATGCAGGGACAAAGAGGGAAGAGGGTACTGAATTTGGTGATCAGCCACGATCATATTGAGTGATGCGGCAGGTTCCTTTCAAGCCTTGTTTCTATTTTTTTAATGTTTCAACATTTCTATTACAGCTGACAGGAGTTTGATAGGTAAAATCATTGGAAGTGTAAATTGAACACAATAGGCAGGAGCGGGAGGAGATTATTCAGTCCATCGAGCCTTCTCTCCCATTCTGTACGGTCATAGCTGATCTCAGGCTGTAACTCCAAAAAAATGGGCAGACAATCTGATTCCAACTATTGGGAGAGTTAGGTTCAGTTGACCCTTTTGCATTTCAAAACAGCCACAGAATCTACCGACCATCTGCAAAGGCTTGGAAGGCCCATTAATATTTACTCCCTCTAGACTTTATCTTCTCATGCATGCCTTATAGGGACAGCATGGTGGTTCAGTGATTAGCACTGCTGCCTCACAGCGCTAGGGACCTGGGATTGATTCAAGCCTCAGGCTACTGTCTGTGTGGGATTTGCAAGTTCTCCCTGTGTCTATGTGGGTGTGCTCCAGTTTCCTCCCACAGTCCAAAGATATGCAGGTCGGGGAAGTGGCCCTGCTAAATTGCCCATAGTGTTAGATACATTAATCAGAGGGAAATGAGTCTGGGTGGGTTACTGTTCGGAGGGTCACTGTGGACCTGTTGGGCGAAATGGCCTGTTTCTACACTGTAGGGATTCTAATCTAATCTTATAGAATAATATTTCTAGATGTAGGTTTGCTCGCTAAGCTGGAAGCTTCATTTCCAGATGTTTTGTCACCATACTAGGTAACATCTTCAGTGGGCCTCCAGGTGAAGCGCTGCTGATAATTCCTGCTTTCTAGTTATATGTTTGAGTTTCTTTGGGTTGGTGGTGTCATTTCCTGTGGTGATGTTATTTCACAAAAACTGCATTGGATAAACAGACAGAAACCTAGCCACCTGGATACATGAACATCAACTTGCCACAAAACGACATGACCCTCTCTCACTATTATCCTTACATATAGATAAGGAAGGACACCACTTCGAGTGGGACAACACATCCATCCTAGGACAAGCCAAACAAAGACACGCACGAGAATTCCTAGAAGCATGGCATTCTAACCGGAACTCTATCAACCAACACATTGAGTTAGACTCCAACTACCACCCCCTGAAAAAAAGAACAGGAAATGACATCACCGCAGGAAATGACATCACAGGAAATGGCATCACCAACCCAAAGAAAGCCAAACATATAAATAGAAAGCAAGAATTATCAGCAGTGCTTTGCCCGGAGGCCCACTGAAGATGTTACCTAGTATGGTGACGAAACATCTGGAAATGAAGCTTCCAGCTCAGCGAGCAAACCTACATCCAGAATCTCAACCTCAGCTTCAAAATTTGCTAAGAATAATACTTACGTTGGAGTGTGTTGTGTACAGGATACAGAGGACTCTCAGAATACCAACTCTTGTGAAGCAGCAAGTCTTTTCTATTGGATAACAGTGGCCAGTGTAATCAAGGATTTGGGAATAAGTTCAATTTTCATTGCTGGCTTTATAATTCAAGACAAAGCTGTTTAATCTCTTCACTGCCAGAGTACTTGGCCACACACAGGAAGCTATGTGAGAGAGTTACTGATTATCTAGGTTTCATGTCAGTTAAGTAATATGTTTTAAAAGTCAGGGATCATGCTTTGCATACGGCAAATTAAATAAGGTAAACAGAAAGCTGTCAATGTATAAATATATCTATACATATACACATGTCCCTATACGTATATATATCAATGCCTCCTTTTTCTCCAGAAATTCATACATCAATACCGCTGCCCTATACCTCTATATAATAGTGCATGTCCCTATACATTAATACCTGTACACTACACAATTATACCTCAATGCCCATGTATCTATAGATGCCTTATACCTCCATATTTGTTCTTCATCACAGTGTATCCCAAACCTCTAACCATCTATAGTCATACTCTCTCTTTCACTAGTTACTTTAATATAACATATATCTTTAACTCCATACATCTACACACATGATGCTACATTTTTGTATATCTATAGGTTACAGTGTTCCCTACTAACCTCCACCTATATGACCATCCCTCCAAAGCTCTATAGGTTGTGTTTCCAACCCTATGATCCTGTATTTCAATGCCCCTACAGCTCTGGCTGTATAGTTACATATGTGCTCTAGTGACCTATCAGCTCTACATTTGCATTCCTATGACATTATTTCATGGAATCATATAATTTTGCAGCACATGGTTGTAGATAGAAAGTATTCTGCCTGGAGGTCAGTGTTGAGTGGGGTCTCACAGGGCTCTGTTCTTCGGCCTCTGCTCTTTGTAGTTTTATAAATAACTTGGATGAGGAGGTTGAGGGGTGGGTTAGTAAATTTGCAGATGACACAAAGGTTGGAGGTGCCGTTGATAGTATAGAGGGCTACTGCAGGCTGCAGCGCGACATAGATAGGATGCAGAACTGGGCTGAGAAATGGCAGATGGAGTTCAACCTGGATAAATGCGAAGTGATGCATTTTGGAAGGTTGAACTCTAATGCTGAATATAGGATTAAAGACAGGATTCTTGACAGTGTGGAGGAACAGAGGGATCTTGGTGTTCAAGGACACAGATCGCTCAAAGTTGTCACCCAAGTGGATTGGATTGTTAAGAAAGCATATGGTGTTTTGGCTTTCATTAACAGGAGGATCAAGTTTAAGAGCTGCGAGGTTTTACTACAGCTCTACAAATCTCTGGTGAGACCACATTTGGAATATTGTGTCCAGTTCTGGTCCCCCTACTATAGGGAGGATACAAAGGCTTTAGAGAGGGTGTAAAGAAGGTTTACCAGGATGCTGCCTGAACTGTGCCTTATGAAGAGAGGTTGACTAAGCTCGGAATTTCTCTCTGGAGAGAAAGAGGAAGAGAGGTGACCTGATCGAGGTATACAAGATAATGAGAGGCATGTATAGAGACTTTTCCCAGGGCAGGATTGACTGGTATGAGGGGTCATAGTTTTATGATATTAGGAGAAAGGTATAGAGGGGGCGTTAGAGGAGGTTCTTTATGCAGAGAGTTGCGAATGAATGGAATGCGTTGCCAGCGGTGGTGGTGGAAGCAGAGTCATTAGGCACATTTAAACGACTGCTGGACATGCACATGGACAGCAGTGAATTGAGGTGTGCATAGTTTAAGTTATTTTATATTAGGATTAATCCTCGGCACAACACCATGGGCCAAAGGGCCTGTTCTGTGCTGTACTTTTCTATGTTCTATGTTCTATGTTCTATAAGGAGGTCACTTAACCCTTGGTACCAATGCCAGCTCTTTGCAGGAACTACCAGCTTATAGTCAATTCTTCTCTCTTACTCCACAGTCCTGCGATTTTCCTTTCCATCAGTCACTTGGGAAAATTATTGTTGAATTTTCTTCCAGCACCATTTCAGCAACACATCCTAGATCACAACAGCTCGCTGTATATAAAATAAATTGTCTGTTCCTATTCCAGTTATCTTAAAATTTGCTTATTATCTTCATCCTTTCAAGGGAAAAAGGAAGTTTTTCTGGTGTCCTGGCCAATACCTGTCCCTGAACCAATATGATTAAAAACAGATTTCACAGGACATAGCAACATAGGGCTTAGTAGTAAGAGTAGGTCATTCGGCCCTTCAACGCTGATCTGGTTGTGGTGTCAACTCCACTTTCCTGCCTGCATGCTTTAACTCTTGCTTCACTTGTCTATCAAAACTCCAACTCAGTCTTGAATAAATTCAATGATCCATCCTCCACTGTTTAAAGGCAAAAAGAATTCCACAGACTCTTAACCCTCTGTGAGAAAAAAAATATCTTCAACTCAATCTTAACAAGGGAGACTTCTTATTTTTAAACTGTTCTGGTATCTCCTACAAGAGGAAACATCTCCCAGTACCCATCCTGTTAGATACTGTCAGGATCATATAAATTTCAATAAGATCACTTTTCAGTCATCTGAACTTCAATGGTTAAGGCCCAAGCTTTCTTCACATGGTAAGGAATATACTGAATGAACTGTCTCTGAACTGCTTCTAATGCAATTATAACCTAGTTCATATAAGGAGACCAAACCTGTACACAGCACTCCAGATATGGTCTCACCAAGCTGTAGTACACTACAAGACATCTTCCTGACTTGAATATCCAGTTCTCCTTGTAGTAAATGCCAACATGTCAAAGCGCTGCCTGATCACTTGCTGTACCTGCACAATAGCTGTTTAGACACTTAGCTATTATCCTAATACTAGTTGTGAGACATAATTGTGCACATATTGGCTGCTGCATTTCCCTGCTTTATAACAGAGACTGTGCATCAAAAGTGTTTCATTGACTGCGACATCCAGAGGTTGTGAAAGGTGCAATGTAAAAGCAAGATCATCCTTTCTAACTGATCAAATATTAGCTTCCCACCAATGATTGATAAATCAGTTGGCATTTGAACTCCGTTGGAGAGAGATTTGCCAGTGTTGCAAGGCTTTTGGCCCATACTGAGTGAGTGGCCAGCAGTGGGTAGAGAAGAGGTTAAACTAGGCTATGCGTGTGTGAGTAGGAGTGGCTGTCAGCACCATGATTGTGAGAGACAGAGAGAAAAACTGTTGTTCTGATGGTTTGCACCACCAGTGAGCTCGACGCTCTGGTATTACCTCCAGGTCTGGATGCAGTTGTTCATTCCAGTAGCTTTCCTAAATTGTAAAATAATTTAAGTTTTAACACTGGACACACACACAAGCATTATTTCATATAGAAAGAAACACTTATAAAGAGTCAAATATGTCCATATAATGCATTAGAGAGGTCCATTCTGCTTGGTTCAATGGATGATAAAAGACCTCTTATTATAATTTATCAAGCAGAATTATTGAGGTCCATTTTGTAATCATGATCCTGCCATCCTCTGCAGTGGTGGTGTCCAACAATTTCTGTGAATCCTTTCCATGGAATTGTCTGTTCTAAAATATGCTAAAAGTAGAAGGGACTTCCATTTTTGGCGCAGCCCCCAAATAGGAAATGCAGAAAGTCAGCATACTTCTCACCGTCTCAAGTTGTTCTGCATTAGGCACCACCCAAAGTCCATCCACTTCCATGAAAGTTTGGAAGGTTCAACGGTGTGAGCCCCTAAAGTATCTCACTGGTCTCATCATGGCCATCAACTAGTTTGCCCTCTCCCCACTCTCCACCTGCCTTCACAAAAATGATGAAACAACAGTGGTTGGCAGCCAATGAGGAAGACAATAAAACATCAGGAAGACAAAGACAGGTCAGTGGAGTGCGCACAGACAGGTTAGTGTGAGCTGGAATTTAATGTGGATAAGTCTGAGGCAATGTATTATAGGAGGAAAGGAAGGTATTGAGGGTGCATGCAGCAGGGGTACCCTTATAATAGGCAACAGATCTTGTAGGAGAAAGTGAGGTCTGCAGATGCTGGAGATCAAAGTCTGTGCCCGAAACGTCGAATCTCCTGTTCCCTGGATGCTGCCTGACCTGCTGTGCTGTTCCAGCAATAAAGTTTCAACAGATCTTGTAACATCAGCTTTATACTATTGCCCCAAAACATCATGATGTTTAAGAGGAAAATGTTGAACCATGTGAGTGATGTACTGGTTACTGAATGTCCTGGATATCCCTGAGTCATCTTCTGACAAGGCTTTGTTTACTGGTGTTGGTATTAGCAGAGATCGGTGCAGAAAGCAAGATGCCTGAGGAACTTTGTCACTGTTACTGAATAGAACTATTTTCAATATTCGAATGGTTTGTGGGTATATGGAACAACACCATGTTTGGATGTTGTTGTGCACCCACATTTCCCACATCGCTGGAGTGAGGTCAAAGGTCCATTGGGATAGCAGAAGTCAGAGGTCAGGTATTCCATTGCAGGAACAGACTGGATCATCATAGGATTCCTGTACCCTGCCCCCACCTCAATGTTCCTCAATGGAGTCATTATAATTACTCAGAGACAGAATTGTTGCTTGTTAGTCATCAGCTACTAAAGTTAGTATGGCCACTCAATGTAGAAAGTCCTTTATCAGGTTGTCAGAGGAAAGAAAACGCAGTGTTTGATGATACTATGGTGATATTTTACCATCACATGTTGGGACATTTTTTTTTGCTAATGCTTTGTTAGTCAAAGCTCTCTGATAAATGATCAATTGATTCAGAGTTATCAGCGTAAAAACACCCTATCATATACAATAAAGCAACATGAATGAACTGCCAAAGAGGACAGTCACTTACTTGGTGTAGAAAGCCACAAACTTCCGCTCGTCCAGGTCACCCTGGATGATAACATCATCGAACCCTTCCCCGTGACCTGCAAGAACCAATGAATTGTAAAGACTGAAAGTTTTTCTATATCAGAAAGATTAAGAAGTATGTTGATAAATGGCATGGATTCATTGTGTGGTATGTCACTCATTGAAGAAACTGGCTGATTTTTCTAATAATGATTATATGTTGCTTCTCCTGAAATCCATTTTGGAAAGGGTGACATGATAGGGTGCAAGGCTGGAGAGATTAAATATGATCATCTAAATTAGAAGCAGGAATAGGTCAATCAGACCCTCGGGTCTGCTGCACCATTTGATATGATCAGAGCTAATCTAACTCTAGTTTCCTGCTGACCCCATAACCTTTGATTCCTTTGTTAGACAAGAATCTATTAAATACTGCCTTGCAACTGTTCAATGCTCTGCTTTGACCACTCGTGTCCTTTCTGAAACAGGAGAGCAGAATTGCACACAGATGTGATCTCAGCAATGTCCTATGCAACTGTAGCAAAGCATCACTACTTTTAGCTTCCTTTCTCCTTGTAGTGAACAACAATGTTCTTTCTGCCTTCACTTTATTCAGTTATCAGCTTAAAGATACCCTCACTCTATATAATAAAGCAACATAAATTAGCTGCTAAAGAAGACTTGCATATTAACTTTTGTAGATCCCAGATCTCTCTGTATCGCAGTATTCTGCAAACTAAGTAAAATCCTGTTTGTCTATTTTTCCTGCCAAAATGAACACGATCACATTTTCCCATTTTATGCTTCACCTACCAATTTAACTTATTTAAATCTCTGCAAATTCTTTATGTCTTCTTCACAATTAACTCTCTTACCTATCTTGTGGCATTAGCAAATTTAGCAACCGTTCATATTATCCACTGATGTAGATTATAAATAGTTGAGGTTCCAGCACTGATCCCTGTGCACTCTATTTGTCACCTCTTGTCCAAATCAAAAATGACAATTTAACCCTACTCTCTGCTTCCAATTAGCTAACCAATCTTCTATGTACACTAATATCTTCTCCCCTACACCATAAAATCTTTTTCTTTTGTGTAATAACTTTTGATGTGGCTTCTTGTCAAATGTCTACAAGAAATATACAAATATATGGATTCCACTTTATTCACATTGTTTATTACCTTCTTAAAGAATACTAATAAATTAGTCAAACACAATATCCCTTCCATATTTATATTATGATTTCATAAGTGTTGTGTCATAACCTCCTTAATAAGAGATGCCAGATGTTTCCCATGACAGATGTTAAGCCAGCTGGTCTGTAGTTTTCTGATTTCCATTTCCCTCTTTAGCTTGAAGAAAGGAGTTACATTCACAATTTTCCAATCTCTGGGACATTACCAAAAGCTCTCGAGTTTCAGAAAATTGAAACCAGTGTATTCAGTCTTTCAGCAATCATTTCTTTCAAGTGCCAAAGATGAAGTCCATTAGGACCTGGGAATATTGCCAGTCTTTAGTTCTAATAATTTTCTACATACTTTTTCCTTGGTGGTTATAATTATTTTAAGCTCCTCCTTGTCTCTCCCCTCTTGATTTATAATTATTGCTAGAATGTCATTTTGTCTACCATAGCAAAAACATATGCAAAATACCTGGTCCATTCTCCTGCCATCTCTTTCCTTTCAATTAATAATTCAGCAGACTCACTTACTAGAAATCTGACACACACTTTAGTTACTCTTTTCCTTTTTACATACTGTAGAAACTTGAACTATTTGTTTTTATATTTAACTTAGTTTCCTCTCATGCTCTAATTTCTCCCTTTTATTTAGTCAGTCTTTTTTTTATATTATGTAATTGTCTGTTTTGCTACTAATCCTCACAGAATTTTATGCATTTTTTTTCAATTCCACACTTCTAACTTTCTTAGCCAGGGTTGGTGTGTACTTTCGAGAATGTGGTTTTTCCCACGAGGATATATTTTTGCCAAGTAAAGTAGCATCATAAATGTCTGCCATTGCATCTCTACTGACTTACCCCTTTACCTAATTCCTGGTTTACATTAGCTAGCTCTGTCTTCATACCCTCATTCTTGTCCTTATTTAAGTTTAAAATACTGGTCTTAGACACATACTTCTCACCCTCAAATGGAACATGAAATATGGTCACTGTTCCCTAGAGTTGTTTATAATATGAGCTCATTGATTTTTCCTGTGACCCACTTCTCTCCCTCAAAAGGAACAATTATTTTATGGTCACTGTTCCATAGAGGTGCTTCTAATGTAAGCTCATTAATCATTTCTGTTCCATTGCATAGGATCAGGTCTAGAATAGCCCGCTCACTGTTTGATCCTAGAACTTGATGCTCTATGAATTCATTCTCCAGATCACTTTTGCCAATCAACTACTTCACCAATCTACATCTAGATTAAGACCACCCATGATTATAGCCATACCCTTCTCACATTTCCCCACAGTTTCTCCAACAAGCAGGAGAAGCACCATGGGCCATGACTTCTCTCCATGCCCTTGCCACCATTCAATCTGATCATGTGACCTAAAGCTTCCAGCACGTCATTTTAATTCCCTGAGTTGGTCCCCTCTGTGCTCTTTGTCACCATCTATTTGCAGTGTTTCAGTGAAGCTTGAACAAATGCACCTTTTCTCACCTCACCTGCCAATCTTGCTCAGCACCTTCACAGAATTTACAGTTCTCTTTAACACAGGCAAGTTTGAGGGTCTGGCAGAATTTACCTTACAGATCCAGCCCTCCTTACCTCCTTTTAGCTGCCAGGTTTCCTGTGGCTATTCTGACTTGAAATAATACAGGAAGTTTGTATAACTGAATGACAGATTCAGCTCCCAAGAGCCCATTAATCCCTACTTGTTATCCCACACCTGTTACAAAAAATATGGATGGACTGAAGGAGTTTGAGCACAGGTTTCAAATTTTTAATATTTTAATTTCACCCACTTCATCTAAAACAAATGTTTTTGAGGATTAAAAATAGCTTTCACATTGTGAAATCTCACAATGGTCAATCTTCAAAACACCTTTTCAAAAACCTGAACATCCTTCTCACCGAGTTTCCTTTAATCACCCTTCAATTTTGGGGCCATCCTTTAACATCCTTTTGGGGCAGCACGGTGGCTCAGTGGTTAGCACTGTCGCCTCACAGTGCCAGGGACCCAGATTTGATTCCAGCCTCGGGCGACTGTGTGTGTGGAGTTTACACATTCTCCCTGTGTCTGTGTGGGTTCCCTCCCATGAAGGGCTTTTGCCCGAAACATCGATTTTCCTGCTCCTCAGATGCTGCCTGACCTGCTGTGCTTTTCCAGCACCTCTCTAATCTAAACTCAGGTCAGATGATTTGGCCATGCTAAATTGCCCATAGTTCTAGGTGCATTAGTTAGTGGGAAATGGGTCTGGGTGAATTACTCTTCGGAGGGTCAGTGTGGACCGGTTGGGCCGAAGAGCCTGTTTCCACACTGTAGGTAATCTAATCTTAATTTATTTTCCTTCCACTTCACTTGGTTCTATCCCAGTTTAAATGATGTTCTTTTTTCCAGTTCTAATATATATTCAACAACTGTACCCTCTATGTAACAGACAGAGAGGGTCTGAAACATTGGTCTGGATTTTGCATTGAGAACAACAGTAGGGCTAACGGAGCCATTATTGCTGGACCCTTCTCACAATTGCCCATTATTTCTTTCTGTTCTTCCTATTATTGCAGATTAAATCAGACAATAACTGCCAGTGTCTGCACATCCATTATGAAACAGGGAAATCTGGAACTTGTAGCCCTGATTAACATGCTGCTCCACAGGCTGTGCTGTAACAGTACTAAGGTCATCAGCTTGACATTGCAATTACTGTAAGGTTGTGAAGTTGCTCTGCTTCTTTGCTTAACACAACAGACAATGCTAATGCTTTCAATTGCATGTAAATGTTGAATGTAGTCATTCATAATTAATGCTGAAGCGCCTCTCTAGCTGTGAAAACTTTATTTTACAAGTGTGGAATTTCACTCATTCCTTAGAACTTAGTATTGGAAAGTTGTTGAAATAATAAAGATTATTATTCTGTATCATTTCTTCTGATTTTTTTAAATAATTCGGGTTTGCTTCCCCCTTTTTTATTTTGCTTCCTGTGCCTGATTTAAATCTAATGTATACTTACTGATTTAGAATCTGCTTGTCTCAATGGCATTCTTCAATTAGCTTGATTCAAAAGCCAACATTGCTTATCCTCCTCAACCATCTTGCGGATCTCCCATACAGGCCTCCAGCTACAGCATTAACACTCCAATCACAGTTGCCTGCAGCTGAAAAGCTTATGAAAATTCTTTGGGTAGCTCTCAGCTCAGAGATCTGTAAACTGAATCTCTTCACTGCTGACTGCAAACTCTAAGCCGTTGACCTATCTACTCAGAGGCGAAAGGATCTTCTGTATGTTTCCTACATGTTCACTCTTATTTACAAGTCATAGAGTCATACAGCACAGAAACAGACCCTTCAGTTCAACCAGTCCATGCTGACCGTAATCTCAAACTAAACTAGTCCCACCTGTCTGCACTTGGCCCATATCTCTCCAAGTATTTCTTATTCATGTACTGATCTAAATGTATTTTAAACATTGTAACTGTACCTGCATGCATTATATTCCTCTGGAAGTTCATTCCACACACAAACCACTCTGTGTAAAAACAATTGCCCTTCATGTCTTTTTAAAATCTTTCTCTTCTCATTTTTAAAAACATGCCCCCGAGTTTTGAAATCCCTCACCCTGTGAAAAGACACCTGCCATTCATGTTATCTATACCCCTCATTATACTGTAAACTTCCAAAAGGTCACCTCTCAAGCTCCTGTGCTCCAGTGAAAAAAAGCCCAGCCTATCCAGCCTCTCTATAAAGTCAAAGCATCAGTTCCTGGCAAAATCTTGGTAAATTTATTCTGAACCCTCTCCAGCTTAATGATATCCTTCCTGTAATAGGGAGACCAGAACTGGACACAGTAATCCAGAATAGGCCTCACCAACTTCTTGTACAACCTCAACATAATGTCCCAAATCCTGTACTCAAAGCTCTGAACAGTGAAGGTATGCTAAACGCCTTCTTAACCACCTTATCTATATTTGATGCAAACTTCAAAAAATTATGTCGCTGGACCTCTAGGTATCTCTGTTCTACAACACTACCCAAGGCCCTACTTTTAGTTGTATAACTCTTGCCTTTGTTTGCTTTACCAAAATGCAATACCTCACATTTATCCAAATTAAACTTCATCTGTCACTTTTCAGCCCATTGATTCAATTGATCAAAATCTCTTAATAATCTTAGATAACCTTCTTCACTTCTATTATACCACGAATCTTGGTGTCATCACACACTTACCAACTACACTTTCTATATTCCCATCTAAATCATTTATATAAATGACAAACAAAAGTGGACCCAGCTCTGATCTCCGTGGAACACCACTTGTTACAGGGCTCCAGTCCTAAAATCAACCCTCCACCGTTACTCGCTGTCTCCTGCCAGTAAGCCAATTTTCTATCCAATTCGCAAGCTCGCCCTGAATCCAACATGATCTAATTTACTAATTAGTCCACCGTGTGGAAACCTTACTACAATTTCCTGATCATTTATAAGAAGGAAAAGATAACTTATTGCTGTTGGAACTGCAATCTGATTTTGCTTCAGTGGAATTCTGAAATCCTTGCAATGGTTTGACACCCATCCAAACTATGTAAATATTCCTGAAAGGCAAAAAATTAGTGTGGCGTTACCTGCGTAGCGAATACTTTTCCCAAACATAGCAGTCCAGAAGTACGGCACTGTGTTAATCTCAATTCCTTTCCCCAGGATGTTGAGAGCAGCTATTCTACCTGGGAAGGACATAAACATAGGGACAATCAGTTAGTGCAAGACCATAAGAAATAGAAACAGGTGTTGGCCAATCAGCCTTTAAGTCTACTCCATATATCATTAAGATCATTGATAATTTTCTTCTTTAACACAATTTTACTATACTATTCCTGTATCCCTTAAATTTTTTAATATTTATAAATCTATTAGTCTTGAACATACTCGATGACTGAACCCACACATTCAACTGGAATGGAGAATTCCAAAGATTCACCACGTACTGAGTGAAGAAATCCCTCCTCATCTCAGTCCTCAATAGCCAGTCCTTTATTCTGAGGCCATGTCTCCTGGTTCCAGATACATCCAACGAGGTGATAACATTTTTTTCTGCATCTACCCCATTGATCTGCATCTACCCCAAGGTTATCTCTCATTTTTCAAAATTCCAGAAATTGTAGGAATTAGTTTGGTGAACTTTCACTGCACTCCCACCATGGATAAGGAAACCAAAACTGCCCACAATACTCCTCTTCGTAACTTACGACCCTACCTCTCTTGATGCCATCAGCAAACTTTGAATCTTACCTTTGGTCCCTTATCTAAATCATCCATATAAATTGTAAACAGTTGAGGACCCAGCACCGACTCCATGGTACATAATTCGCTACATCTTGCCAATCTGAAAATGATCCATTTACAACCACTTCCAACTAATCATCAATCCAATCCATTGGAACCCTCTACATTCACATTCACACTCGTCTGTTGGTAAAGAAATTTCTCTTGAATTTCCTATTGAGTAGCTTGGAGGGAGTGAAGACTGCAGATGATGGAAAGTCAGAGCCGATAAAGTGTGGAGCAGGAAAAAGCGCAGCAGGTCAAGCAGATTCAGAGGAGCAGGGGAATCGATGTTTCAGTTCGGGACCTTTCTTCTTGTCTGAGTAGCTACCTTAGATTTATGGCCTTTAGAAAATGCTGCTTCTACTTTATATGTATCCTATCAAACCGCTTCATTTTCTTAAATAGCTGTTAGATCACCCACTAAGCCACCTTCACGAGGGAACAGAGCCCCAACTAGTTAAATCTTTCATGATATTTACAACCTCTCAGTTTTGCCATCATCATTATGAACCTACTTACATTTACACCAACACCTTGAAGGCCTTTTTTAAAATTTGGAAACTGGAACTGATCATAGTTTGCAGTTGTCAGCTGTAAGTACAATAGCAGTTTAGCATGATTTCATGTTTTTCAAACATACCGAGAAATTAACCCCAGTTCTTGGTTTTCTTTGTTATTGATTTATTACTTTCTGCTACTTATTTTCATTTTTTTTTACATTTAGATAATTTGTATTCCTAGATCCCATTCGGACTGTTATTATCCAACAATATGCTGTCTCTTTATTCTTCCTACAAAAATGCACCTTCTCATGTATATTCTCTTCCATTCTATGAGTTCCACGGTCAAAATCTTGTCCTTGGTTCATTGTCTGTTGATGGTTCATTCTGAGGAAGTTTCTTTGGCAGCTTCTTAATCATTGGTGGTTTTGTCATTGCCTTTCATTCGCAGGGTCAGGGTGACTATGTCAGCTGGAATGGGAATTGAATCTGGCAGGTTCTTTCTAGACCACAAGCTCGCTGTCTAAGCTCCCTCTCTCGTGTATGCATACAGACATGAATTTGTCAATTAACACTCATTCTGTAAATTTATTAATGTATTCAGGTACCTTGTTAAAAATTACACAACACCAGGTCATGGTCCAACAGGTTTATTTGGAAACACTAGCTTTCAGAAACACTAGCACTGCTCCTTCATCAGGTGGTCGTGGAGTATAAGATCGTAAGACACAGAATTTATAGCAAACGTTTACAGTGAGATGCAACTGAAATTATATATTGAAAAAGATCTGGATTGTTTATTAAGTCTCTCATCTTTTAGAATGACCGTGTTGGTTTCAGTTCTTTCATATATAAATTCCAAAACTTTTTTAACTTAATTCTCAAGTGAACTTTAACAATAGGTGCCATGTCAGCTCAGATAATGCATTGAAGGTGGGAGGTGCCCTGTGTGAGGCTGTCTGTACCCCAATGTTCAGACTGATTCTATTTCTAAAAAGGGATTTACAGAATCCAATATGGATTTTTGCCATTCTGTGGTCATTGTTTGTGAGTTTAGTTTGTGTTTCTGCTCAGTGCCCCTGCTCTTCAACACATGCTTGTAGAAGCAGCTGATGGTTGGTATGGAGAGCTGAGAACAGTCCTCACATCTCTGGTGGCTCTAAGGGGCAGCTTTTCGAGTTTGCTTTATTATTCGATCATGACGGATCTAATTATGGGTTAGCTGGATTTTCCTGCCTGTACCCTCGAGTCCCCTGTCAATGCAGTCAATCAATTTTGTTTTTTTTAAATCAAGTTTCCTGTACTTTCAGTCTTGATTTTCAGGTCAATTGCCTTCATTTCTACTCAATTACATTTGACAGATCCAGACTGCCTGAGTTGCCCCTCCAGGAGATTATGTGACCTTTGCAAGTTGGAGCAGTTTTGCTTCCTTACAGAAGTAAGAGAATGTTTTTTTAACATCAGAGAGACAGCTGTATGAAATCTTTGATTGACACCAGGGTCAGCTCAAATCATAAGAATTTAAATGACATTCAGTCTTGTTGAATCTAAATTTGAACTAGTTCTGACCTGAGCTATATACTTTTGGCCCAATTCTTTTATGGGTTTCAAAGAGACATCTGTCCCTTTACTATTGTGTAACTTGGCACTAAAAAGGCTATTATCTCATTTACTCTCCATTTATGCTTTTTCCCCACAAAGCTACATACTCATCCCCTATTAGACTCCCTATAACTCACGACTGTGTGGCCAAATTCAGCTCTAAGTCCACTTACAACTTTGCTGTTGACATCACAGTAATGGGTCGGATCTCAAACAATGGCAAGACAAAGTACAGGAAGGAGGTAGACATCTTAGTGGTGGCATGGTGTATAGACAATCATCTCTCCTACAGTGTCAGCAAAATGAAGGGGCTAGTCATTGACTTGAGGAAGCGAAGAGGAGAGCACACCCTGTCTGCATGAATGGTGCTGAGTTGGAGATGATGGAGTGCTTGAAGTTCATTGAAGTAAATATCACCAATGATCTATCCTGGTTCTTCCATGTTGATGCTACAGTCAAGAAAGCACACCAATGCCTCTACTTCCTCAGAAGGCTAAGGAAATTTGGCATGTCGACAATTACTCTTATCAATTTCTACAGATGTACCGTAGAAAGTATTCTATCTAGGTGCATCACAGCTTGGTGTGGCAACTGCTGTGCCCAAGGCAGCAAGAATTTACAGATGGTTGTGAACACAGCCCAGTCCATCATGAAAACCAACCAACCTTCCATTGACTCAGTCTACACTCCTGCTGCCTCAGGAAAGCAGCCAACACATCCAAAGACCCCTCCCATCCTGGTTATACTCTCTTCCACCCTCTTCCATTGGGCAGAAGATACAGAAATTTAAAAACATGTGCCAATGGATTTAAAAATAGCTCCCCCCCCACCCCCGCCATTGTCAGACTTACAAATGGTCCTTTCATAATTAGATTTGATCTTTCTCTGCACCTTCTCTGTAGCTGTAACACTATATTCTGCATTCTGTTGTATTACCCTGTTGTACTTATATAAGATCTGACTTGTGTGGTTAGCACGCAAAACAATACTTTTCACTGTATCTCAGTACATGTGACAATAATAAGTCAAATCAAATTAAATCAAATCATTTGGACAGGGTAATTAGCAGCAGAATTTCATTTAAAGCAAGGCCACTGGGTACATAATCAAAGTAGAAATGCATGTTCTTTTGAACGCAGAGTGTTTGAGTCGCCCACCTTACCAATCAGTTTGCAATTCCACGGTAACCACAGTGTATAATTGCTTATGGTTATCAACCTGCTAACGTTAGTCTTTAATGAATAGTCTTTGCATGGAACATCATTATTTAGACTACAGCCTTTGCACATTATTCAGATGCTTATAAATATTTTACTATTGCTTTTTATATTATGTAATAATTACATTTTCTCGTCCGACTTTGTTTTTTCAATTACTTCTTGACCTCTTTTCTAACCTATTCATATTGCTTATTTATCATCCTCCTTTATTGTCTGTATTTATTATGTGCCATCTTCTTCAGTATCAATTTTGCCCTTATCTCCCTTATTCATTCATGGGTTTCAGTGCTGGAGTGTTTGTTTTAATGTTTTTTTAAAGCCAAGTACAATTCTCCCAAACTCTATTAATCACTGTTTTCAAATTTCCCAATTTTCTCTCCTGTTAACATCCTTCTCCAATTTTTCTTTCAAAGTTCCCACCTCATCTGTTCAAATTCAGCTTTATTTCCAATCTATTACATTAGTCTTTGTCTTCTATCTTTCCCAATTCTTATTTGAAATGAATGCTATTGCTAAGATATCACCCTCTGGTTCCTTCCCTTATCTTTTCTGGTTCATTTCCCCTTACCAGATCCAAAATGAATCATCCTTATCAGTGTTTGCAATCAATCTTTCTTTCTCCGTAACTGAGGATGCTAGCCCATCATACATACGGACATATCAAACAGGAGCAAAAAACAGACTATTCAGCTCCTTGAGTTTGTTTCACCACTCAGCAAGATCATGGCTAATCTGGCTGTGTTTTAAATTTGATATTCCTATTGAGCCCCAATAACCCCTGATTCCCATGTCTCATAAGAATCTATCCAACTTTGCCTTAAAAATATTTAATGACCCTGCCTTCTGAGGCAAAGAGTTCCAAAGTCACACAACCTTCTGAGAGAAATTCTCCTCATTCTCTGTCTTGAAGGAGAGAATCCCAATTTTAAAAAATGCCCCCTAATCCTGGACGGAGCCACTGGAGGAAGCACCTTTTCTGTGGCGACCTTACCAAGATCACTCAGGATCTTATACACTTCAGTTAAGTTCTCCCATCATTGGATAACAACGGCAATGTCCATTCTTTCCTGCACTTCTGTCCTCACCTCTTCCAGTGCCTCCCAAAAGCCACCATAATGTTTTCTTTATTCTTAATTTCCACACCACCAACCTCTACATTCAATGGATCCTCCTCTGGCATTTCTGCCACCCCCAGAATGATGCGGTCATCAAGTTTACCTCTCCCTACCCCCCGGCACTTTCAGCATTTAGAAGTGACTATTGCCCCTGTGACGCATAGCTTCATTTCACCATCACCCACAATATGCCCTCTCTCCTACCCACGGCACCTTCCCATGCAGGTGTAACACTTGCCCCTTTATACTCCCCCACCTTTCCCACTGTGCAAACATTCCTTCCAGGTGCCATGGTGATTTACATTGCTTTCAATGTAGTATATTTAACTCCCCACTGATGACAATATCTCCTTGATATAGGGGAGTTCAAATGATGATTGGGTGATAGCTTTGCACAGCACCCCCATTCAATTCACAAATGCGTCACCAATCTTCCAATTACTTGTCATTTTACTAATGGTGATCTTCCCCGTTCAGAGTGTGGTCCAGGTGTAATCAAGTGCCCCACTGTAATATATTGCTTATTAACATTGACAGGAACCAAAGCAGAGGGAATGAATGAAATGAAAATATAATTAGCTCTATAATGGCTAATCTACTTCTTTAGATTAGTGGCAGGCAGAAAAATTATCCCCTCTCCTCATTGCCATCTTATTCACTCCATTCTCAAGCTCCATGTTTTACTGGCCCAGAAATTCTGGACAGTTTCTCCTCAATATATTATGAGTGATGTTCCTTTAAGAAACTCATCATGCAGATAAGCCTGGATGTCATCACATGACCAAAGTCACTCTGCATTGTAGCACCCAAAGGATGTTATTCTTTATTCTCTGTACTAGTTGAACTGTAAATAAACCCATTAGAAATCTTCAAGTCCATGGAATCCATGTACCTCATTCATGCTGCATTTAGATAGCACAAGCAATTATTTTCTTCCTCATCTCCCACTCCAATCTTGACTGGACATCAGCAGGATTCCCAAAAACCTGCTGACCTTCCATCATGATTATAGCAGGAAGAATCCTTGCAGAATTCTGAGCCATCCCCTTGCATCTTTTCATCATGGGAATGTCATAAGGATAGCAAAATAATAATTCTGTGTAGGATCTTCATTCACACAGTCTGTGAATGGTGTTGTTAACCCTTTCTATAACTCCTCTGGTTAGTGACTGAATATGAAGCTCCATGCTGATGGATGTGGACAGGTAGCACCCACAGCACTAGGATGCAGAAAGATCTAACTGCCCTCTTGCCCAACTGTGCCATTGGGGAGTGTCACTTACCGTGCATATGCGCCATCTGCCAGTGACCCACGTTCACCTTCTTATTGTTGCGAAAGGCCAGTGGGAAAGTAACAACATCACCAGCGGCAAAGACCCCAGGTACATTCGTTTGCATGAGCTGCAGGCACAAGAGAAGGGAAAAGCTTGTCAGCTTCCTTTCCAGTTTCCTATAGCATGATGCTAAGCTGTAAACAAGTCATTTTAATGAATTATTAGGAGGTGTGTGTTATCGGCAAAGCTGACTTTATTTCCCTTCCCTAGTCACCTGGAAAAGGTAGTGAGGCTTTGTCCTTAATAGAACTGTTTGATTTTATATTTTTTTGTTATTTTGTGGGATGTGGATGTGCCTGGCTGGACCAGTATTTATAACTCATCCTTGATTACCCTGGTGGTGAAGAGTTGCCTTTTCCAGCCACTGCAATCCTTGTGGTGTAAGGGTGCAAATGTGTAACAAAACTCAAGCCACGTCTTTGTTGTATGCACATTACCTTATTGACAGGAAGAAAGCCTTTCGAATCCATGTTGATGCCACTCTGTTTTAGGAATGATGTAGCTGGAACTACGCCTACAGGAGAAGATTAAGAAGCGTGATGCATGGGCTGAGATGATGCAGTAATGTACATGGCAAGTGCCCACACCCCAAAATAGGGAATTTAATTAACCTTGTTTCAAATGACTGGCCAATAGCTGGGTTTTAGAGCCCCAAAGAGAAAAAAGGGTCATCTTGAAATCACTTTAATCACTAAGAAGTACTTTACACCAGTATCTGTCAGATTGTGCAGTCTGTTCACTGTCTCGTCATTATAATATGTCCTTTCACTGATTGTCTCCTGCAGTCAGCATGAGACTATCCCATCACTATTTCACTGGGGTCACTACAACCTAACAAAACCTGAATCAATGTTACATGGTCGGGTCAGTCATCCATTTTACCGTGATTGCTGGGAATGGAGAGGAAAATCTGAACCCATTAGTTTGTCACTAGATGGACCAAGTTAAAGGCAACCTCCCCAAAGTTCTAGATGGCGCGTTCTCTCTCCTTATGTCCCAGGTATATCTCAGGGCATTCTCAACCATGAAAGGGGGCGGTTTCTGAATATATTACACCGAGAACTGCACATAGCGCATGGCACAGCCACGGGAGAGGAGTGAGCTCATTGTCCTCACCCTGGACCAAGGCTAAACAGAGCATCTACGCTGTTTAATTAGAAGCCCCTATAATTCTAAGAAAGGCACTTACCAATTCCCACTATGCAAACATCTGCTCTTAGGATCTTCCCACTTTTCAGAACAACTTCTTTCACCTTTATTGAGATAAAACAGGAAGTGTCAGCAGTTAGACGTTTCATAATTGCAAACCACTCCAGGGAAAAGTTTGTGTTTTGGGGAATGTCAGATCTGTTCTTTTCCCTCCTTACCCAGTGTCATCGACAAACACCACCCTTGCCCACCCCCCCTCAGTGAAGACAGAATGGAGTGTAAGACTAATCTGTTCTCAGATCTCTGGTATTGAGCAGCTCTATAACCAGTGCTCCTTTATTCATGAGCCTGTAGCTGGTGTCTCCCCCTGTGCTGATCCAGCCGCACTAAGTGCCAGCTCACACTCATTCATTTGTCATGTTGTGCCTTCCCACAGATGCCAGTCTGACTGGGAACATCCCATTGTCTTCAGACTTAAACCCAATATCTCACATGGGTGTCTGACTTACAACTACTGCCAACCTTCCCATTGCTTCCCTGGGATGCTGAGTGACATGATCACTGCCTGATGAGTGTCAACTTACCTTCACCCCAAAGAACGACTGAGTTATAGTCATAGAGTCATACAGTAGGAAAATAGGCCATTTGGTCCAACCAATCCATGTTGACCATAATCTCAAACTAAACTAGTCCCACCTGCCTGCTCCTGAAAATTCCTCCAAACCTTTCCTATTCATGAACTTATCCAAACGTCTTTTAAACATTTCAAGTGTACCTGCATCTGTCACTTCCTCTGGCAGTTCATTCCACACACGAACCATTCTCTGTGTAAAACAGTTGCTCCTCTGATCTTAAAAAATGCCCCCTAGTTTTGAACTCCCCCACCCTTGGGAAAAGACCCTTATCATTCTCCTTATCCACAGCCTTTTGTAAACAACAAGGTCACCCCTCAATCTCCTATGCTCCAGTGAAAAAAAAGTCCTAGCCTTTTCAGTCTTTTTTTCATCACAAACCCTCCATTCCCAGCAACATCCAGGTAAATCTTTTCTGAACCGGCTCCAGTTTAATAATATCCTTCCTATTGTAGGATGACCAGAACTGCACACAGTATTCCAGAAGAGGTCTCACCAACGTCCTGTACAGCCTCAACATGACATCCCAACTCCTACACTCAAAGGTCTGAGCGACGAAGGCAGGTGTGTCCAAGTACCTTCTTAACCACCCTGTGAGGCAATTTTATCGAATGATGTAGCGGAGCCCTTAGATGTCTCTGTGCTTTACTGCTCTGTGAATCAGCCGTCTCCCACCCAACAACCTGAGTGACATTTCCATCAGAAAACATTGCAAACAGAGCCACTGCTAATTGCAATAATGGACAGCTAACAATCAGGGGACAAAGTAGGAGACTGAGTTGGATGACCAACTAGGATCATATTGAATGGAGAAGCAGACTCCAAGGGCTGAATGGCCTACTCCTGCTCCTGTTTTCTAGGTTTCTCTGTTAAAGGGAACCATTCTACAGCAAAGTCTTAATGCAACATTTCAGTACCTTTCCATCCCGACCCCGCAGCTCTGAGACCTCGTTCTGCAGGTAGAACTTCACACGATTGGTCTCAAACATCTGCATCAGAGAAAACAAATGCAGCCAGTGAGTAGAATCAATATGTGAGTAACATCATTGCTCATAGCTTGAAGGTCCAGATCAGTCACCCTCACGGAGGATCATGGGAGCTAACTGCTTACTTTATTCATTTGCAGGATAATTCCAGAACATTCTCTTTGGGAAATGACATCGAACCTCACCTAGAGTGATCTGGAATAGCACGACCAGTACCTTTTGAATTAATTTTAATAGTGGAGTTGGCAACATAACTCCCTTCACATTTCCGTCAAATGTTTTTAAGGCTTAAAGAGAAAACAACTTGTACAGAAACAGCAATTTTCCTGACCTTCCAAAATGCTTTTCAGCCATTCAAATACTCCTGACATGTAATTACTGTTGTAATATGGTAATCATGGGAGCCAATCTGTACACAGCAAGATCTCACCAATAGCAGCAATGTGAAACCCACACAATCATCGATTTTAGCCATGCTGTTTATACAGTCATGAGGGGCATAGAATAGCCAAAGTCTTTTCCCCAGGGTAGGGAAGTCCAAACCTTGAGGGCATAGGTGTAGGATGAGAGGGGAAAGATTTTAAAGGGACCTAAGGGGCAGCTTTTTCATGCAGAGGGTGGTGCATGGATGGTATGAACCAGAGGAGGTGGAGGCTGGTACAATTACAACATTTAAACAACATTTGGATGGGTACATGGATATGAGAGGTTTGGAGGGATATTGCCCAAATGCAGGCAAATGGGATTAGTTCAGTTTCAGAAACGTGGTCAATATGGACAAATTGGGCCGAAGGGCCTGTTTCTGTGCTGTATGACTCTATAAGAGGCAGAAAAAAAAGTCTTAATGTTCACCTGAGAGGGCTGCAGGGCGCCAATTGTAGATCCTGTCTGAAAGATGGTATCTCTGAGAATAGTGTTCCCTCAACATTGCACAGAAGTGCTGGTTATTAAGAGTGGGTCACAATTTCATTTTTGTTTATTCATGGGATTTGGCTGTCACTGGCTAGATGGGCAATTATTGTCAATCCATAATTGAGAAGCTGGTGGTGAATGAGGATTTTTACCCAGTGACAGTACAGGAACAGTAATGTACCGTATATACTCAAGTAATAGTTGATCTCATGTAAAAGTTGACCTCCTATTTTTGGCCAAATAATCTGGAATTTTCCATATATCTCGGGTAAAAGTCAACCCTAGTTCTTCACAGATAACAGATCAATGCTCATGAGTCAGTGTGCCAGCCATCATGTCCCATTCCAGTCTTCCAGTTGTTCTGCTCCATTCCCAGTCTTCCAGTCCCGCTCTGGGTTTTCAGAATTACTGTAATTTTTTTTCTTCATTCGTTCATAGATCAATTGGGCTACTGTTAATGATATGGCATGAATTTCAGCCCCTCAAAAGTAGTATCCATGTAATAGTCAACCCCATAAATTTAACCTGAAAAAGTAGTGAAAAATAATCAACTATTACTCAAGTATTTATGGTAGTTCCAGATCATGACAGTGAGTGGCCTGCAGGGGAACTGGCAGGTAAGGGTATCCCCATGTATCCACCAATCTCACTCTTACCATTGAATCATGCCTCCACCATTGACACCCTTGTAAATCAATTAAGGCATGAACAAATTAACTGGGAATCATTTCATTAGCAAAACCAATCAAACTCTGTCCTTCAAGATACCTTTCGCTGCTGAGCATCTTGTCTGGTTCAGTCTACATGAAGATATCTTCCTACAAGCAAGCTTCACCTGTGCCTTCAATGTGTGCTCATTGCTAATTATTTCTCCTTTGCCTTCTCTTGCTTACCTTCATGATTGATCGTCCAACCTTCTCTCCCAGCACCTTCCTGAAAGGAATGTTTTCGATCCCCACGACGGACACTGAGTGGGCTTTATCAGTGAGGTAGGCTGCTACTTCCATCCCTGAGGAGAACAAATCATTCTGTATTGCAATCTCCACTCTTGTCCTCAGATATAAGGTTTAACTTCCCTTGTATTTTACCAAAGCTGAATTCTTATTGAGTTTCTTTTTGAATTAACCAGGTTTGAGATGTTCCCTTGCCTTTGATTAATGTGACTTCATAACGTGTGCGGCAGACTGAATCAAGCCAGCATCGTCATGATGGAGGTCTTCACATTGCTGTCTGTGAAGATGCACTGAGGACCAGGTTTGGGTGGCTGCTAGACCACAATATGAACTGAACATGCTTTTCAGCATTAGTTGGCAATGGCACTCAGAGAGGTGGCAGATATGGTTTGAATAGGATATGTGAACAGGTACCAAAATCATGAGAGCACAGAATGAGGCCATTTGGTACATCACGCCTGTGCTAGTTCGGTCGGTCTCATTTTCCTGCTCTATCCCTATAGTCCAGCAAGCTTATTGCCTCAAGTACTTTCCATTCCCTTTCAAAACTATTGTCTGCCCCTAACTTCCGCATTCCCTGTTGACAATGAATCCAGAGCGTTACCACTTGCTGAATGACACATTCTTCCTCATGTGTCACAGAGTCACTGCTTGTACATTTTTTCAATCTCGCTGACTGTTCACTGCTTGCCACAAGGTTTCCTGCAAGTCAGGACAACAAACACAGACTGGGTAACCATTGGCAGAACACCTCAATTCAGTCTGCAAGCGTAAACCTGGTTGCTTGACATTTGAATTGAGCAGCTTGCTCTCACACTCACATCTCTGTGCTTGGTCTGCCGCAACATTCCAGTGAGGATCAACACAAGCTTGAGGAACAGGACCCCATCCCCTAATTGGCCACTTTACAGACTTGTGTCGAGAGTGTGGTGCTGGCATGACACAGCAGGTCAGGCAGCACCTGAGGAGCAGCAGAATTGACATCTCAGAGTTGACAAAACATCGATTCTCCTGCCCCTCAGATGCTGCCTGACCTGCTGTGTCTTTCCAAACTCTCAACTCTGATCTTCAGCATGTGCAATCCTTTCTCCTAGACTCAACATTAAGTTTGTTATGGACCAGACCAGAAGTAACTGAACAGAATAATAGATGCAGTACCAATACTAATTAACTGTTCCATAAACACACCCCTCTGGTGAAAAAGAATATTCAGATACAGATTCTTACATGCAGTTCTCCCACCCAGGAGGGAGACACATGAAGAGTAAATTCAGAGAGTAGCAGCCAGGAGACATTCACTAAAGTTCCAACTCTTTTGAGACCCCAATAATGTTTGCTTAAAGCTAAAACCTAAAAACCCAGAAATCCTGATCTATGAGAGTTGGCCACGCCCATTCAGGCTGATTTTTTTAAAAAAACAAGGTCTCCCAACCTGTTTACTGTAGTGGTTCTGGTAGACTGCTCTCTGCCTCTGCCTTACAACTTCTCTTCAAAAAAACACCAGGAGGAAATAACTTCTTGGTCACAGCATTGTGATTGACACAAGCTCAACAATTTCAGATCAAACCTGTCCCCCATTTTGATTCTGTTTTCTGGACACATGTTGGGTCTGAATCTTGTTCTTCATGTTTGTAGCATTCAGACAGAGCTGTTAGTGGTTCTGCTATTCACAGTTAATCTGAACAAATGCCTTGTTTCTTTCATGATCACTCTCTTTGCCTTTTCTTTCACGGTTTGTTTGGTATTTAATCTCTCCCACCCTCCACCGTAACCCTGAGCTTCCCCTTTTCCTCTTCTCCGTCACCATCCTTTCATACAAACATATGGATTAGGAGCAAAAGTAGGCCATTCTGCCCTTCAATCCTGTTCCAATGTTCAATAAGATCATGACTGTTTATGTTTTAAATTCCACAATGTAAACATTTCTACCTCCTTCAGTTCTGATGAATCATCATCTTCAACTTGAAACATTTGCTCTTTCTCTCTCCACAGACCTGCTGAGTATTTCTAGCACTTGCTGTTTTTATTTCGTTGTGTTGTACTTAAACTGGAAGTGACAGATGGAGCTGATTGTATTGTGGGTAAGGTGGGAGGTGCATTTGAAGTTTGATTTGTGTGCTGCTTTTTTGAGCTAAAGTACTGAATACCACTCTGCTTCAGACATTGGCACTACTGAGCATGGTGATAACTTAGGTATTGTTTTTTTAACACAGTGAATCTATCATATCATTGCCATTTATAGCAACTCTAACAGTTAGTGTCAGAAGTGAGAGTTGTATATTCTAACTTTGCAAGTCCTGAATTTGAAACTGAAATTCTAACAAGCAGCAGTTTTAAATCGTGGACTTAAATACTCTCTGGGAAATATTGTAATAAGTTTGCTCCTGATTGACTGGATGGCAGGATTATTCAAAAAGCCGTACCTATGAAGGAAGCTCCCACTATAACAGCGTTCCTGTCGTTGGCCAGTTTTGCGATGCAGTTTGCCTCCTCAGGTGTCCTGAGCTGGTACACGTTCTCCAAGTCTGCCCCTTGGCACTGAAGTGGTTTAGGTCTGAAACATAAGGAATGAGGCTGTGACTCTGGGGATGAGGCCTCCATGTGGTGAGAGAAGAGCAGGAAGGCAGGATTAAGCTGGGCAGATCTTTGCCAACTGGAATAGACAGAAAGGGCTGAATGGCCTCCTCTATTATCAAGAAGTTTCTCTGATTTCTATGGCGTCTTATGATGTTTTTGCATGGCCTCCCACTCTGTCTCCTCCATTTAAAGACACAAAGTCACACAGGGCAAACTATCCTCCCCCTTCGCAGATTCATCCTTGAGAATAAGGCAAAGATCAGCCCATGTATCTCTCGTCCAACATCGGACAGCAGATTGTTGTTTTAAAAATCGTTGGTTAGGCCTCAGCTCAAGATGATGTCCAGTTCCATTCGCCACAATATAAGGCCAATCGTGATCTTTAGAAGAATATGGTGGAGATTAACAATAATAATACCAAGGATGAGGAACCCAACAATGTGCAGATGCTAGAGAAGCTGAGGGTGTTGGGGAGATATAGTCAAGGCAACAAACTGAAAGAGTGAATGAGGAGAACTGCTGTCCATTTGCATTTGAATTGGAAACTAGATTTGAGACTAAAGTTAATAAAACAAACAGGGTACAAGAAAATAATTTTTTTGAGCAGCTTGTCTTTATGATGTGAAATGTCTTATGATGGAAGTAAACTCAATAACATTCAAAGCAGAATTGGATAAATATTTGACAAGAAAACATTGCTGGGCCTTGGGGAAAGCACAAAAGGTAACTGATTGGCTAGGTCTAAGCATTGACAAGGACATAATGGGCCAAATGGCTTCCTTTGATGCTGTAAGTCTCTTCTGGGGAGGGGAGGGAAGTACATTAACCTCCCAGAGCAGGGAGTTGGGTCAAGTTGCAGTAAATAATTTTCAACCTTTGAATCATGAACCCAAGCTTCCAGTCATTTCCAATATTAATGCTGACAGGACAAGGATGGACAAAGAACTCACTGGCAGGAAGCAAATCAGTCCCTGAAACCTTCGTATGAGGCAGTGTGTCTTCAATTAATCAAAGTCTCTATTCATAAACTCACCTGGGCCAGGTTTCTCAAGCTTGGAAAAACCAGGAGATGAGAAAGTGCTGATCAGAGATCTCCCTGAGCTGTGTGGATGCATGCTCACATAACAGTGCAAATGTAACATTATGGTAACAACCAAGTCTCAGAGCAGAGGCAGTTCCTTTCAGATTTGCACAAATGTGGCTGCTCAACATGCTTAGAAAGACTACATGGTGCAACATAAAGTTACCCAATCCAAATTGAAATAAAAAGGACATTGGTCCTGATCCATAACGCTATGATTTTTACGGCACTGCTTGTGGGCCAGGAGGACCAGGAGTGTTTACCACAAGCTCCTATGTAACTCCAAACCCTGCAATTGAACAATCATTGCCAACTTTGTCAATCCCTCCCCCACATCTGAACCACACTCTGTGATCACTGATCTCCCCAAGCTTCTCCGTCGCCATCCATCACAATCAGTTCGCTCTCTCCTCTCATAATCACAAAGCCATCCCTCCAATCACACTTTGCCACAACCTCCCCACAATCTCTACCACCTCCTCCTGGCCTTAAGCAAGTCTCCCCTAATTGGTAGGTTGCACTTTAGGCTGACTTTCAGTTAGGGAATCTGGGCAAAAGGAATGAAGTGTGGACATCAAACCTTGCATCTTTCAGCAACACGGTACCTCTGATTTCTGACAAACCCATTCCACATCACTGAACCAATAAATTGAGGTGATAGTGTAATATTTGTGTGAATAAACAGAGGGGACAGTAATTTTGAAAGCAGACATTAGTGATTGGAGTCTGCAGTTGGTGTAAGACTTGGTGTGGATGTACACTGTCTGTGATATCACTATCCCAACTCCCCACCAGCTCTTAGCAGCCTATCAAACATCACACTGATTGAAGCAGAATCCTAATTCTCACTTGTGTAACTGCTGCTAAGCCCAGGCCATAAAAAGAGAAAGTTGTAGAGTTTGAGAAGTTAGGAGTGAGGTTTTTTATTGGGCAGTCATAGAGTCATCAAGATCTTTAGCACCGAAACAGATCCTTCAATCCATCTTGTCCATGACGACCAGCTATCCCAATTTGATCTAGTTCCATTTGGCAGCATTTAGCCCATATCCTTCTAAATTCTTCCCATTCATATACCCATCCAGGCACTTTTTAAATGTTGTAATTTTACCAGCCTCCACCACTTCCTCTGGTAATTCATTCCATACACACACCACCATTTCTATGAAAAGTTTACCCCTCACCTTAAAGCTGTGCCCTCTAGTTTTAGACTCCTCCAACCTAGGAAAAATATCTTGGCTATTCACCCTATCCATGTCCCTCATGATTTTATAATCCTCTATAAGGTCACCCCTCAATGCTCCAGGGAAAATAGCCTCAGCCTTTTCAGCCTCTCTCTATAAATCAAACTCTCCATCCTTGTAACATCCTTGTAAGTTCTTTCTGCATCATCTCAAGTTCAACAACATCCTTCCTGTGGAAGGGTGATCAGAATTGTACACAGGATTTTAAAAGTTGCCTCACTAATGTCCTGTACAGCGGAACATAACGTCCTATACTCAATGTTCTGACCAATGAAGACAAACGTGCTAAACGCCACCTTCACCAAGCTGAGAGTCCACTTTCAAGGAGCTATACACTTGTACCCCTTGCTCACCACAAGTTACATACCTCTGTACAAATCCAAATGAAAGAAAAAGTAAACTCCTCAGCATTCTCTGCCCTTCCCTCTCCCCAGCACATAACCAAATGGATTTGTAGCATATTTACTGAAGGGGATGGAAAAGAGAGGCTGAAAATACATATGGATGGTGTGCACTGCCACATTGAAATTACCTATAAGGCTGTAAGACAGAGGAGTAGAAGTAGTCCATTCAGCCCATCGAGTCTGCTCCTCCATTCAATGAGATCATGGTGATCTAGTAATCCTGAACGACATATTCCTGCCTTATCCCCTCACTGATTAAAAATGTGTCTATCTCAGCCTTGAATATACTTAATGACCCAGCCTTGACATATCATTCTACAGATAGGGAATTCCTCAAATCAAATTATAGGGTATTGTTTTTGGCAGCCATTCTGCACCATCAACATCCCCATAAACATCGAGTATCTAGTTCACCAATATTTCCTGGTGTTGATTGAGAGAGCAGCAAGTTCATTGCCACCACAGGTTGATTTGAACCACACCTCCAAGCAGCTTTACTCCAACGACACAGCAACCTAAGTTTGGATAATGGGGTCAGGTCTTGGGGCAAGGCCCCATTTCCTGTCACAGAGTGTTTTCAGAAGTCAAGTTATCATCGGTGTATCAAGGAACGCTAGCTTTGTGCTCCATCTTCTGCTTTCTTCACTACACCCGCCCCCCCCCACTCCACCACATGAGGTAAATGGGAAAAGCAAAATGTCAAAAAACCATAAACTCACCTGCTCCCAGTTGCGATCAGCAATTTGTTGTACTCCATTTTGAGTCCATCTTTAAAGTGAACTACCTTACTCTTCACATCCACTGAGTGAACCTGCAACAAAGGACAGCTGAAGGTCAGTTTGGTGTACACTGTTATAAAGGGAATTACAACTTTCCTTTACAGCAAGGATCAGTTCCATGGTTTCACACCTTCTCCTTATATGGGTGCCCCACACGAGGTTTAAGAGCAGCTCCATAGGTCCCAGCATTTCAACTTATTCATAAGTGAGAGTTGGAACAGGAACTGACTTGCTTGTGATGCTGCTGCAGCCAAATAGCTTCTGATTGTCATGGTTCAGAAGGGAGGAATGGCTAGTCAGGTGTCTCTGGAGCTCCAGGCCAGCACCTCTGGGAAAGGGATGGCAAGGGATGGCTTATTAAGTGTATGGTACTTTGCAGGAGGGGTATACTAAGAATGAGACTTTGAATATTATTAGAAGTGGAGACATATTGACAAAGCTTTTCATCTATGATCTGCTTGTACTGCTCACAAATCAAAGCTTTTCACTTTACCTAGGTACAAGTGACGACATTAAATCAAATCAAATCAGATCAAATCTTATACAAGATGCAAGAACACCAAATCAAATTGTCACTACAATTTATACTGCAGGAAATAAAGTTGCTGATTGATTATTGAGTAATCTCTGATTGGCCAGGGACTCGCCACGTCGGGAAAGCACCAAGCAAATAACATCAGTTTAGCTCATACCATGGCTCATTTACACGTACTCGAAGTGACGTGTATTCATTTGCAGAAATCCCTTCTCTGCAACAACAGAAATACATTCAAGCCTTGTGCCTTTTTCAAAATATCTGAGAACTTTGGAACTTATAGTTCCCTGTTGTTCTCTCCATGGCAATGTCTCAGCGAATCGGAGTTGACATGGCAACTAATTGACATTCTTTCCTCTTGTAGGTATAGATTATGAATACTTGGCATTCTTGCACGGATCCTGATGAGTGCAAGGCAAACCCCTCAGCTACAAATTCCTCCTTTCAGCAATATTCAAGGATGAAAAGTACTTTCAGAATAGCAGGACATCTCGTTACAGTGGTCTATGAATGCATTTTATGAGAGCATATTACAAGCATTATTGTTAAAAAGAAGGTGGACATGATCTTTAAGAACCAAATCAAAGTGATGATATCATGATGGCTGATGGTATTATCAGGGATTATTTAAAAGATGGGATGTTTGTGAAAGTGGACGCATGTTGTGAAAATGGTGAAGTGTTCCTGCGAATTGTAATGAGGGGGGAGGTTACATGTGAGAACTGTAATGAGGGTAGAGGATATAGATGAGAATACAATAAGGTTGAAGGATGTCTGAGAATTGTAATGAGGGTGCAGGATGTTACTGAAAACTCTAATGAGGGTGAAGGATATAACTGAGAATTGTAATGAGAGTGAAGGATATAGATGAGAGTTGTAATGAGGGTGTAGGATATAGCTGAGAATTGTAATGAGGGTGGAGGATATGGCCGAGAATTGTAATGAGAGTGAAGGATATGGCTGAGAATTGTAATGACGGTGAAGGTTATGGCTGAGAACTGTAATGAGAGTGAAGGTTATGGCTGAGAATTGTAATGAGGTGGGGAATATGGCTGAGAATTGTAATGATGTGGAGAATATGGCTAAGAATTGTAATGAGGGTGGAGGATATGGCTGAGAATTGTAATGAGGATGGAGGATATAGCTGAGAATGGTAATGACGGTGGTGGATATGGCTGAGAATTGTAATGAGGGTGAAGGTTATGGCTGAGAATTGTAATGAGATGGAGAATATGGCTGAGAATTGTAATGAGGATGGAGGATATGGATGAGAATTGTAATGAAGGTGGAGGATATGGCTGAGAATTGTAATGAGGGTGGAGGATATAGCTGAGAATTGTAATGAGGGTGGAGGATATGGCTGAGAATTGTAATGAGGGTGGAGGATATAGCTGAGAATTGTAATGAGGGTGGAGGATATAGCTGAGAATTGTAATGAGGGCAGAGAGTATTACTGAGTTTTATGCTGAGAAAGGACTACATTATCAGAAAGAAATGAAACGGTTGTTTGGTCAGCTCTGTTGTTCACTCACCTCCCTCTCTGTTTGCACCTCGATGTCATATTGGGATAAGAATTCTTTGGAACGTAGTGTTATCTGCTCAGCCTGACACTCGAGGGACTGAAAACACAGGAGACGGCTATGAACACTGTGACACAAACAAGCATTCAATGCCAATGGTGCAAAGCTCACTACTCCTCTCACAGACATGAGAGGTCCAGCCTTCCACAAGATGAAGAATTATGTAATGTACAATTCTGATATCTTTCTTTGTTAAAACAAGATTTATAAAGAGCCATGGGAAAGACGCATATACAAAGTGACACTGTGCACTCACGCTGAACTTGATAATACTGCTCAAACTCTGTACTTTCACCATCTAGAATGACAAGCAGTAAGTGTATCAGCTGTAATTGCCTCTCCAAATGTTACATTATCCTAACTTAGACCCATATCAGTGCCCTTTCATTGTGGCTGAGTCGGAATCCTGGACCTCCCTACAGATTCAACAGGGAGACATTGTCTGCACTTGAGCACAAAAATGCACAGATTTAAAGTAAGTGTCATAAAGAAAAGTGTTTTTCATGCAGTGGTGGTTGAGGTCTGGAGTTTAGAACCTGAGACTATGGTGGAGGCAGGTTCAATCGAAGGAATTACACTGTTATCTTATAAAGAAGAATGTGTAGTGCTATGCGGAGAAGGTAGGCATACTGCATTATGTGAGTTGCCTATTTCTACAATCAGTGTGGACATGATGGGCCAAATGGCCTCTTTCTGCTCTGTAACAACTCTGTATTTCTGTGTCCCAGTAGCACTCTATTGTGTACCTTCGGCACAGGGATTGCAGCATTTCAAGAAGAAAATGCACCAGCACTTTCTGAAGGGCCATAAAGAAATGGACAATAAATTTTAGATTCCTTGGTGACATCCATACATCAAGGATGATTGTTTTGAAAATGCTAGCAGGTTTGGGTTTACTGCTCGAGTGGAGCGATGATCACTCTGAGACCCTAAAAGTTGAGTTCTCACTTTTAGTTCCAATGGAAGAGGAGAGTGAGGAGCTTGGTCTCCCTGTCAGATAACCCAAGTAAACCTCCTCTGTTTCCAGGCACACACCAAAAATCAGAAGTACAGCCCCTGGGCAAACAGTTACTCATCAGAATCACTATCAACTCAGCCTCTAAATCTCTGGCATGCTTTAGTTTGGAACCTGAGCTGAAAAAACCAATAAGCTTTAATTCCACGGGTAGTTTCTGTTCTGATCCACTGGTCTCTCTTCTTGTGCCTCAGCTATAAGCTCATCTCTGCTTCCATTAAAAAGGCCTCAGCAACTTAGGATCCACATGGGACTAAGCTCCACCAAGGTTCCTGCTTCCCTTGAAAATTCCATGGGGATTAACCATGGGTAATGGTGCAATGTAGACGATTTTAAAATCTCTGCCCAAATTCTGCGATGTCGTTTTCCTTTATTTTGATTTCAATCGAAACTCAGATGTAGTATATAATGTGCAGCAAATGTTCGCTTTACACTATCACCTACGGTTAAAATGGCTCCCATGGCACAGCCATCTAGTGAGAATTGGATTACAGGGCACCCAGTGGTATAGTAGTCAAGGGGGAATGCTCAGAGAATTTAGTTTCAGAACAAGGCTCTCCCATTTAAGATGGAAATGAGGAGGAATTTCACTTCTCAGAGTTCCGGGAATCTGTGGAGGCCTCTACCCTAGATAGTTTTGGAAGCTGCATCACTGAATGTATTGAAGTCTGTGTTAGACAGATCTTTGATCCACAAGGGAGGCTCAGATTTATGGGGAACAGACAGCAAAGTGGAAATGTGGCCAAGATTCAATCTTATTGAATAGGAATGAAGGCTCGATGGGCCACACAGCTTCCTCCTGTTGTTCTGTCTTTTGTTCATAATCTGCCAGTATTTTCTGAGAGAGATAATGCAGAAAGAAAGACTCCTTGATGATATGGATGACCCAAGGCTGTGAGTTTCTACTCCGCAAAACTCTGTCACTTCCAGACAGGAGGAAATAAAAATAATAAAAAGGGTGGCACGGTGGCTCAATGGTTAGCACCATTGTCTCACAGCACCAGGGACCTGGGTTCAATCCCAATCTCAGGTGACTGTCTGTGTGGAGATTGCACATTCTCCCTGTGTCTGCTTGGGTTTCCCGCGGGTGCTCTGGTTTCCTCCCACGGTCTAAAGATGTGCAGATTAGGTGAATTGGCCAAGCTAAATTGCCCATTGTGTTCAGGGGTGTGTAGGTTAGGTGCATTAGTCAGGGGTGAATATAGAATACAGAGTTGCTCTTTGGAGAGTTGGTGCGGACCTGTTAGGCTGAAGGGCCTGTTTCCACACTGTGGGGATTCTAAGCTGTTCATAAAAAGGAATAAATGTGACAAGATGGAGGAATAATCAACACAATTCAGCCTTTATAAACGAGCTTAAATTAGCACAGTGTGCAACTGGAGACCAATCCCCTGTCATCTTCTGTGACTGACTGTTAGTGCACTGCTTGGAATATGGGAATGAAATTGGACCATTCAGGCCCTCATGTCTATTCTGCTATTCAATGAGATCTGGACTGCCTTACCATAGCTCCGGATCGCACAGAATGCTGATCTACTACAAGCCTATTCAACTCAGTCTTGAAAGTTCCAAATATCTCAGAATCCAGTGGCCTTTTGATGGAAGGGAGTTCTAGATTTCAAATTAAAATAGCTATACAGAAAAATTCCACTACTAAAATGCCCAGTTCATATTTTATTATATCCTCCTTTCCTGCACTCCTACCCCAGACAAAATAGTTTCTGCCGAAGTAGCCTATCAAATCACTTTAAAACTTTAATTAGACCAGCCTCAACCTTCAAGGGAATGCAAGACAAATTTATGCAGGCCACCCACTTCATTTAATCCTTTTTAATCCCGGACTCATTCTTGTGTATCTACACTGCACAGCCTCCTGGGTCAAAACATTCATCTCTTTGACTGTCACAGATTCTTGTCTGGAAATACCAGCTATCCAGCACAGTCCAGTATTCGCAAACAAGAGTTGGTTGTGTTTGTTCGCATGTGCCATCACATTAGGCTGGGGTGGGTTTTAGATACAGATACAAACCTTACTTAGTTTAGGTCTGTCGTAAGGCAGGTGTGTCTCCATGGTGCACATGACAATGCGTTCTGTGAAGCCTTCCTGTCTCAGTGTTTCTGCACAGACCAGTCCTGCAGGGCCTTAGGGAGGGGATTGAACAGAAACAAACAATTAGCTCCACTCACTGCCATAAACGAGATACTAGTAGCACCCACTAAGGGGAAGTGACAGTGTAATGGTAATGTTACTGGGCTAGCAATTGAGAGCCCCAGGCCTGGAGACACGGGTTCACATCCCACCATGGTAGGCCACAAGATGTAAATTCAATAAAATCTGGAATAAAGGACTGGCCTACTGTAATCAATATTGTCCCCAAAAACAAAATCCTAGTTCACTCATGTCCTTTAGCCTCTCCTCCTGTCAGGGAAGGAAATCTGCCTATGTGTGATATGGGATATTGCTATAGGGTGCATATAGTTGACTCTTAACTGCCCTCTGGGCAATTAGGGATGGGTAATAAATCCTGACTTTGCCAGTGATACCCACATCCTGTGAATGAATTTAAAAACAGCTTGTCTTTATAGAGCACTTTTCACTTCATAAACTATAGCATGGCATTTCACAAAACACAGATGGAATCGGCGCTAAACCAGTGAAGGAGGTTTTGGGACAGGAAATCAAATGTTGGTCAAAAGAGATAGATTTTAAGGAATGTTTTAAACAAGGTGAGAGACAGTGTGTGGTGAGGTTTAGGTAGGTGTTTATGAGTAAGATGGCTAAAGGCACTGCCATTTGTCAATGCAGGGCAATGGAAATTAACAAGGTTATTCATCAGGGATGCTAAGGTTTGAGGATGTTTGAGGCTCCAGTTGTATGGAGAGGTGAGGATGCAAAGTTCCTGAGAACTGTAAAACCAAGATGATAGTCTACTGAGATCCAGTGTAGGTCAGGGTGAATGGGAATTGTTCCGAATTTAGAAACAGACAGCAGTTAGCAGCACTAACTTCCACAAACTCTGTTCTTGACATATTATTCATTTCCCTGGAAGCTCAGGTATGTTGTCCTCTTCATCAATTATGAAAACTGAAGTAATTATTCAAGAGGTCTGTCATTTGCTTATTTTAATTTTCAATATTACCCTGATCTCTTCTTAAGGATTCCATTAAACCCCAACTATACTTTTTTCCATTTGTAATAATCTCTGTAAGCTTATTTTTATATTTCCATTTTGCTTCTCAAGCCATCTTTACTCTTTCTTTGCTGTTTGTCATTATTCAGCTAGATTTACACTATTTTATGTTATCTCCTAATCTGTTTGCATAGAATCTACATTCTCTGCACTGCATGCTGTATTTTTCATAAGACAACTAGTCTGAATGTGACCCTATTACTCCTTGCATTACATTTAACTGATTGTTTCTCTTGTCATTCCTTGCCTCATGGGGCTTGTGCCTTGATTCAGTACAGAAAACATCCCAAATCTGTTTCCTTGATCGAGATAGATGCTCCCTGTGTTTTAATATTCTCATGGACAGAGACACTTTAGCACATTGATCTGAAGTCTGTTATCACACTGTGGCTTGTCTTTGATTCGAATATCAGCTGTAGATCCAATGGTAACATTCTGTCCTTGAAGCTCTGGCCTCACTCTAGAGATTAACATATAACCCCTTGGCTGATGCTACAGTGCATGGCTTCTGAGATGTTGACAGCACATCTTTCAGACCAGACACTAAACTGAGGTCCTGCATGCAGATGTGGAAGATTCAGTGGCACTATTTTATAGAAAAACATACCAATATTTATCTGTTAACCAACACATGAATAAATGTCAAAAGATGTGCAGGTTAGCTGGGTTGGCAATGCTTAATTGTCCAGAGTGTCCAGGGATGTGCAGCTTAGGTGGATTTGCCATTGGAAATGCAGGGCAACAGGGTTAGGGTCGAGGGATGGGTCTGTGTGGGATGCTCTTCAAGGGTCGGTGTGGACTCGATAGGCCAAATAGCCTGTTTCCACACTGAAGGGTTTCTATGATTCAGTATGACCAGATGACATAGACATAGGAGAAGGCCTTTCAGCTCTGCAAGCCTGTTCAGCCATTCACTAAGATCATGGCTGATTTGCTGGTGTTCAGAATTCCTCATTCCCATCTACCTCAAGAACCCTAGGTCCGTCTCCAATAAGAATCTGGCTAACCCGGCTTAAACACCATTCAGCCACTTTGCCTCCACCACCTTCTGAGTCAGAGACTTCCAAAAATTCAAACACCCTCAATTAAAAAAGTTCCTCATTTTTGTCCCTTAATTTTGAAATGGTTTGACTCAATCACACGGGGAAGCATCTTTTCCACATCCACCTTTTCAAGAATTTTCCGGATCTTGTAAACTTCAATCAAATCATCCCCTCACTCTTCTAAACTCCAGTGAATACAAACCAAGTCTGTCTCATCTTTCCTCATAAGACAACCCATTCATACCAGGTATCAATCCAATAAACCTCCTCTGAACCACCTCCAAATGCATTGCTATCCTTCCTTTAATAAGGTGAGCATGAGACATGTGGTGTTACCAATGATGTGTATAATTGAAGCATAACATCCTTACCTTTATGTTCAATCTCTGTCATAACGAAGGAAAACATCCCATTAGATTTCTTAATCACTTGCTGCTCCACAATCCTAACTACTTGTGACTCATCTGCTAGAACACTTCAATCCCTCTGCACCTCAGAATTCTGCAAATATTCTCCTTTTAAAAGTACTCTGTTTTTTTCTTCCTGTCAAAGTGAACATTTTGTCACATTGTACTCCTCCTACCAGATTTTTGCTCACCCACTCAACTATATTGATCTGCATCCTTGTTATGTCACCTATGCAACCTATTCCATCCAATCTTGGTGTCTTCTGCAAATGTAGCCACCCTAGCTTTTATCCCCTCTTGCAACTCATTGATATAAGTTGTACAAGGTTGAGCCCCCAGCACAGACTCCTAAAGGAACCTTTCATCATGTCCTCCCACTCTGAAAAAAAAATGTTTGGTGAAAGTTATACTTACTACTTTTACAGTTTGATGAAACTGTTTCAGATACAAACGAATTTTGGGAAGTTGACAACAACAGACAAAATGGCTCATTAATTATCTTTTTTAAGACCTTGGGATGAAGTTGTTGTGGATCTGGAGATTTATCAACCCCTATCCATTTACTCAGTACTGCTTCCCTAAAGATTCTAATTTCACCAGGTTCCTCTCTTCCTTCAAACTGCTGAGTTACAGTTATCACTAGGATGGTTTGGATTAGTGAAGACAGTAGGAAAACATTTATTAACTGCATCTGCTTTTTCTTTATTATCTTCTATTACTTCCCCATTCTCACCCTCCAGAGGACCAACACTCACCTTACCTACTATTTTCCTGTTTAAATACCTATAGAAAGTCTAGCTACCTGATTTCAAATTCCGGGCTAACTTCCTCTCATACTATAATTTCTTCCTCCTGATTAATAATGTTTAGTCATTCTCTACCCTTCTTTATATTCTAACCAGTCATTTGACCAGTCACTCACCTTTACACAATTTATATACTTTCCCCCTAAGTTCAATGTTCTCTTTAACATCCAAAAACCAGATTATATCTGGTCATTATTACATTGCCTTTTGTGGCACTTGCTGTGTTCCTGGTTAGCCAATGTCATACAGTTACAGCTCTTCAAAAAGTACTCAATGGGGGGTTGGTCTTTGGAACTTTCTTAGGTCATGAAGGATGCTATATAAATGCAAATGTTTATTTCTTTTAAACTGAAGTTCTCAATCCTTTCATTTTCCCCAACCCCACCACACACACACTCTCTTGCACAGTTACCTGAGCCAATGATGAGCACACTGGTGTTGCTGAAGCTACTGTCACTCAGAGTTGCACACCTTGACATCCGTTTCACCCTCTTTTGTGACTGAAGAGCCTGGGAGCGAAAGGACAGATGACAAAATCACAATGGCAACAATTCTGGGATGGAGGGCTTCAGCTGGTTTTGTGCTGATCAGAGCCGACAATGTGATGAGACAGTACTGTGCATGAATCCAATCCCTACAGAAGAATCACGGAAGTGTTGTGGTGCAACAGTAAGCCATTCTGTATATGTACCAGCTCTCCAAATGAGCATGTCTCAGTGTCATTCTCCTGCCTTGCCCCCATAACCCTTGCACAATGCTTCTCTTCAAATAAGCATTCACTAACGTCTCAATTGAACCTACCTCCATTATACTTCAGGGCAGTGCATTCCAGACCCTTTATACACATTCTGTCAGAATGCTTTCTCTCCAATTAACATTGCTTCTTTTACAAATCACTTTAAATCTGTGCCTTCTTGTAATCCCCTCTCAAACCAGAACAGTTTCTCCCTGTAGGTTCGGTCCAGTGCCCTTATGATTCTGAAAACTTTTATCAGATCTCCCGTGAGCTTTTTTTCTCTCCAAGGAGGACAGTTCCACACTCTCCAATCTATCCTCATCACTGAGATTCCTTATCCTTGGAACATTCCCATTAACCTCTTGTGCACACCCTCCAATATATCCACATCCTTCCTACAGTGTGGCGACTAGAATTGTACACAGTACTCCAGCTGAGCTGTAACATGTGTCTTGTATAAGAAAACAATCCCACCAGAAACAGTCAGCTGTCAGTATTCTGAGCAATGCACCTTTTCTCCTCAAAACCCAGTATCACACCAAAAAACCTCAATGAATAACATATCTGGTAACAGTGCAATTTGGACTGAGGGTTGAACTTTTATTGAAGGAACATTCAAAATCAAGATTTCAAATAGTTCTGGATTTCGATTGAGACCACAGCCTCTCAAATCAGTAACAGACTAAAGCAGCAAGTAACAGAATAAGTGTGCTGTACATTTAGAGCATGTCAGAAAAACAGAAGATATTGCAACCATTCAACGGGTTTGGAGTAATAAAGAGGGTTAACCTTTCAAGTTGCCCTTTCATCTCTTTTTTTCTCTTTTGAAATTCAACTTTCCCACATCTGCTGTGCAGAATGTTACTTTTGGTCAGAGTTAGTGACACAGTGCAGCCACTAGTGGGCATCACTGAGTCTGACAGTACGAGCAGCTTGGAGGTTTCAGCCCTAATGAAGCGAGGAGGAATTGAGGGGTGAAGGGGTTGAGGGTAGAGAGATTGAGAGATTGAGGGGTGGAAGAGTTGAGAGGTGAAAGAATTAAGGAGTCAAGGAGTTGTGGAGTTAAAAGGGTGGAAGGATTGGGGTGAGGGGGTTGAGGAATGGAGGAGTTGAGAGTTGGAGGAGTTGAGGGGTTGAGGGACGGAAGGGTGAGGAGTTGGGGAATGGAAGAGTTGTGTGGTGGACCATAATACCATAGAAGCAGAAATTAGACCATTTGGCCCATCGAATCTGCTCCCCAATTAAATCATGGCTGATAGGTTTTTCAATCCCATTTTCCCACTTAATTCCCATAACCTTTAATCCCCTTGGCAATCAAGAATTTATCGATCTCTATTTTAAATATACTCAATGAACTGGTCTCCACAGCCTTTTGCTGGAGGGTTGGAGAGTGGAGGAGTGGTGGAGGGATGGAGGAGTTGAGAGATTGAGCATTTAAGGAGTTGAGGGGCAGAGGGCTGGAGGTTCAACTCAGCCGCAGCATTGTGTGGGAACAGGTGCTGCACAAATAGAACACCAACACTAAATTGGAAAAACCACTGCGTTATTCTGAATGGTGTGTTTTCACCCCTCTCAAAGAGAAGAATACCCAATACCTTCTGGTCAGGTTAGTTGCAAGTAAAAGAGGAAAGCCATGTTGAACTCAAAACGTTAACTGTGTGTGTGTGTGTGTGTGTGTGTCTTTCTCTCCGTCCCTCCCTAGATGCTGTTAGACCTGCTGAGCTTCTCCATCACTTTCAGGTTTTGGTGCAGTTTTCCAGCTTCCTCAGTACTTTGCTTTTCTTCTAGGAGATTCCTTTACTAAGCGAGCTAGGGCCTGGAGGGTGCTATCTGAAAGGACAGTGGTGGAAGCAAGTTCAATGGGCACTCAGTAAACAGGATTGGATAAATTCTTAAAAAAGAGAAAAGTTATTGTGGAGAAAGAGTGAGGGGTGGGGCAAGGGTATACTTCCTTTCAAGGGGCTGGCACAGATACCATGGACGATATGGCTTTAGGCTATACTGTACAAATTGATGATCAGATGCAATGAGCTGGAATAGGTTTTGTTCTGAGGAACTGAGGGCACTCAGTGTGAGGTGATCCCACACAAACCCAGTTGATGTATTCCAGTTAAAGGGTAGTAAGGTGAGATTTTCATTTCAAGAATCTGAGCCTGGATTCACCCCAAGAACAAATCGAAGGACAAACCTCATAAAGACGCTGTTACCTGTTTACTTGCTCGGACCATCACTTTCTCCTTTTCTATTTTGACCTGCGAAGATGAACAGAAGTGGTTAGAGTGTCTGCTTACATAACAAGCTAACATGGATGTGCAGTTACCCCAGACCCAGCAATACAGTGAGATCGCAGCCATGTTTGACAGTTTTACAATGACATTGGGTAAGTACACGAGGGAGAAAAGAGCAGAAGGACATGCCGATGAAGTGAAGGGGTGCAAGGAAGGCTGATGTGGAGATTAGCACTAACACAGACCATCTGCAACCAAAAGGTGAAAGCACAGAAGAGGCCCTTTGGTCCATCGGGTGTATACGACACCTATCTACATTAATCCAAAGTTCCAGCACTTGGCCCATTTACCTGATTATTATGACACTGCACATGCTCATCCAGAACATTTTTAAAGGTGGTGAGGTTTCCTGCCTCTACTGTCCTCCCAGGCAGTGCATAATGCCAACATTGCCAACCAGTGTCTCTTTCAGTGCTGATGGTCAGGTGGTAACTAAGAGTTTACAATTGTGTAACATAGCCCTAACCCACTATTGCTTGGAGTGGCTTGTTGTAAAGTTCCCTAGTGACCCATTCTGACAAGAAGGACAGGGCACAGGCTCCAACGGTGAAGCTGGACCCTGAACAGTCCCGAACTCACTTTGTCAACAATGCCCCTGCACTGTCCACACCACTGCCCAGATATCCTGGGATTCCTGGCACCAGTATCCAACTTTAAAAGGCCACTGTGCAACTGGTCAAGTGCTGCCAGTCCAGAGCTGCCTGGTGTGGCCCATAAAGAGGAATTGGTTTCCTGCTTTGTGGACAGGGTTCCTGGAAGTTCTGGTGGACAGGATGCTGCAGAGGAGGCCCACTCTCTACCCCCAGGACTGGCAGAGGAAGCTTGCCAGTTTAGTCTGACGTCACCAGCTGTCTCAATGTCCATCAGTGTATGGCACAGCAGTCAAAGCTCCGTCTTCCCTCTGCATCCTCACACTCCTTCTATCTCCGCTCCTGCACTCACCTGCCACCAAGCACCATGCTCCACCATTTTCACTATGTGCTTTCTCTCACTCAATCTTACCGTTCTAAATCCCACACACCACTAACCCTGCATGCCCTCTGGTCTGCCAATTCACTCACTTGGGGCACCTCACCATCTCTCTCCCACCTACACCAGCATTAACAGCTGTGCCACCCACTTCTATCTCACTCAGTCCCTCTATTTGTCTAATTCCAGGAGTAAACAGCCGACAGTACAGTGAAGAGTGTGAAGACGGGCAGTGACTCCCTGATATTCGGCTCCTCACCCCCCCGCCAAGGACAGGGAAATGACCCTGTCCAGTGAGGATTGAGACTACTCGTGATGACTAAATTGCTTATGTTTCAAAACAAAATAAGAGTCATTGTCTACTGCTGTACTACAGACCCTTTACTGCTGCTGTCCATGTACTGTTAACATTGCTGATCTTTAACCCTTTATTTGTGAGAATGTCAGGGGATGTAGAGGTGATGAGTCAGGCTTAGGGTCAGGGCTAGGGTCAGGGTTAGAGTTAAGGTTCGGCTCAGGGCTAGGGTTAGGGTCAGGGCTAGGGTCAGCATTAGAGTTAGGGTTAGGCTCAAGGCTAGGGTTAGGGTCAGGGTTAGAATTAGGGTAGGTTCAGGACTAGGGTTAGGGTCAGGGCTAGGGTCAGCATTAGAGTTAGGGTTAGGCTCAAGGCTAGGGTTAGGGTCAGTGCTGGGATCAGGGTTAGAGTTCGGATTAGGTTCAGGGCTAGGGTTAGGGTCAGGGCTGGGGTCAGCGTTAGAGTCAGGATCAGGGTATGAGTTAGGGCTAGAGTCAGTGCTGGGGTTAGGATCAGGGCTAGGATCAGGGTCAGAGCTAGGGTTAGGGTCAGGGCTAGGGTCAGGGTTAGAGTTAAGGTTCGGCTCAGGGCTAGGGTTAGGGTCAGGGCTGGGGTCAGCGTTAGAGTCAGGATCAGGGTATGAGTTAGGGCTAGAGTCAGTGCTGGGGTTAGGATCAGGGCTAGGATCAGGGTCAGAGCTAGGGTTAAGGTCAGGGCTAGGGTCAGGTTTAGGGTTAGGGTCAGTGCTAAAGTTAGGTTTAGGGCCAGGGTTAGTGTCAGGCTCGAGTTTAGGGTTTGGATTAGGGTTACGATTAGGGTCAGGATTAGCATTAGGTTCAGGGTCAGGGCTAGGGTTCGTGTCAGGATTAGGGTCAGAGTCACAGTTAGGGTCCGGGTCAGTTTCAGGTCAGGGTTAGGGTTAGTGTCAGGATCAGGATCGGAGTTAGGGTCAGGATTAGAATTAGGATTAGGGTCAGGATTAGGTTAGGATTACCGTTAGGTTTAGGGTCAGGGTTTCAGTTAGGCTCAGGGGTAGGGTTAAAGCCAGGATTAGGATTAGGGTCAATGTCAAGATCAGGGTTAAGATTGGGGTTGGGTTTAAGATCAGTGCCAGTGTCAGGGTTAGCCTCAAGTTTTGGGTTAGGGTTTGGATTACTTGTTAGGGTCAGGGTTGGGTTAGGGTTAAGGTTAGCGTTCCGGTTAGGGTTAAGTCAGGGTCAGGGATGTAGTAGGAGGGAAAGGAAGAAGATAATCTTCTGAGAGCATAGAAATGCCATGTGTAATACTTCTTTGGAAATTCGTTCTCATATTTGTAAATATATGTTCACGTTTCATCATCGTCTGTGAGAGTGAATGTCTGTGAGAGTGAATGTCTGTGAGAGTGAATGACTGTGAGAGTGAATGTCTGTCCAGCAGCAACTAAAAGATTGAAGGAACAGAGTCTCACAATCCTTAGCACTACACGAGGTTTCATTGTTCCAAGTGTGGAGATGAACTGTGTGAACCTTGGAAGGTACTTGCGATTTTGGCAATTAGGGTGAATCTTTCCAGACAGCAACACAGTGGCTTGTGCATCGAAGCTGTCAATGGAATTGGTTCCTGATGCTGCCTGATGTGGTGAAGGGAGCCTGGGGTCAGGATCTGATTCCACTCAGTGAGTAAATGCCTCAGGTTCATATCCTGCAGGTAGGTATCTTTTCCCTGTACTGTGTGGGGTCGGAGGAGGAGGTGGGGGAGGTGTATGTTTGATGCTGTTGCCCTTTGAACGGCCTTTCATTGGACATAATTGAAGCCCCCGTCCTCACAGACATAAACAAAACCAGAAATTGCTGGAAAAGCTCAGCAAATCTGGCAACATCTGTGGAGAGAAATCAAAGTTAACATTTCCTCAGAACACACAGACATACCCCTGGTTCCCCAGGAACCAAAGAGCTGACCATGACCCACTGCCTGGATGGTAGAGATACAGGCACCCTGACCACCTCAACCTGACTGTATCCAAGCCCCTGGACTGATACTGGAGGCTGCCCTTGACTTACTATGCAGGGAGCCCTAGCTGAAGGGTGGGTGTCTTGACTTGATCGAGGACTATCCCCCTTAGACTTTGAGCCAGGCCATTCAATTGAGGCACGGAGATTATGGTTGCCAAGTAGGCTGCTGGTGTAGGTGTGGTGTAGGTGTGAGATTGATGTGGCACAGTGCCTTACAACACCATGGCCAGTCATTAACTGATGACCACTGACAACCATGACTAGCTGCCTGATAAAGGGTAAGTCAGGACAGGAGGACTGCAGGCTTCAGCTGAGGGGCCTAGAAACAAAAAGGCAAGACAAGGCAGAGATGCTGTGCCCAAGTAGGCTTAGAGGGAGTGAGTGATGAGACAGCATCCTGAGATACAGCACGGTCCAACCATGACTTGGCAGGTAAGAAAATGTGAAAGGTGCCAATGTGCTCCAATGTGCCATGCTAATGTGGCACCAGTCTGGTGTCAATGTCTGTAGATGGGGCGAGGGGGATATTGTGAGCAGTTGCTGCCTTTGGAATGTGCCCAGGTCAGTGACTGGCTACATCAGAGAAGCAATGGACAGCGCCAAGGTTGGGGCTGGGGGTGGGTGGGTGCGTGGGTGGTGTGGAGATCTTGTAGCAGCAGGGGACACGGCAACAGTTACCTGAAACCTAGGTAGACTGTCCAGTCCAGGAAAGTCTTCGATATCCCCCGTTGCAACATTAAAACAGGCTCCATGCCAGGGGCACCGAACCCGCCCATTGGTCAGAACACCTGAGGATAGAAAGTCAAGCCACTTAGAATGAGTAAAATCACTGGCACAGTTACCACACAGAGGCTTTATTCTGTTTACACCTTGTGATTGTCACCAATATGGATGCAATGGATCGTGGGAAATATGGGTAATAAATCATTTCTGTCTTCTCGTCCAGCTGGTTGGTGTTCTTGTGTCAGTGTATGTCCCTGCGCACCACAGCCTGGACAAATGGGAAACATTCACTCTCATCTGAGTCTGTACAGCTAATGTGTACCGCATTCTGTCAAATTATTCCTACTCTAGGCTTAGGCAGCATCCCTCACCCCTCTCTAATTGCCCTGAACAAGGGGGTGGTGACAGGAATGGTGTAAGTACTTGCAGATTTTGACTCAGCGACAGTGAAGGTTGAAGGACCCTGAATTGGGGATGGTGTGTGTCTTGGTGGGGAACTTGCAGTTTGTGGTGTCCCCACACATCTGGAACTGAGGATGGTCTGGATGGGACAGCTTACTGTGCTACATTATAAGCCTTGGCAATTCACTGCAGTGCAACCTATAGGAGGTACACACTTCATCCTCCTGTTTGGCCGATGTTCACAAATGGGCCAACATTTCCAGTTTGTCAAGCAACAGAGAGAAACAGGGTGCCTTCAATCATCATCAGCTTTAATCAGTAGAAAATTGAGGGCAGCACAGCAGCCATTTTCACTGTCACATCTTATGTATAGCACCATAATGCCTCCTTCATTAAAGCACTGCACAGGGACTGGCCATTATTGCTAAGAGCAGGCCCCCTAAGGTGAATCAACTAGGCAAAAGTGAGGACTGCAAATGCTGGAGATTAGAGTCGAGATTGTGGTGCTGGAAAAGCACAGCAGGTCAGGCAGCATCTGAGGAACAGGAGAGTTGACGTTTTGGGCAAAAGCCTTTCATCAGGATTCCTGATCCAACATCCATAATTGTGGACCTGAGCCCTGCATTGCCCCTTATGTCCTTTGCTTGTTAACTATTGTCCTCTGCCTCTTGAACCTGCATCAGTCAACAACTTGTTGGATGAGTTTTTTTCAACATACCCCATATAGTATTTGAGGTAGCATATTGGCATGGATAAATGATTGACCGGCTAAAGGGAAGTACAGAGTAGGCAGAAATGGGTCTTTTCTAGACTAACAGGATGACACACAGATCGGTGCTAGAGCCTCAATTGTTTATAATTTATATCCATGATTTGGTGAAGGGGAATGATAGTTAAGTTCACTGATGACACAAAGCTAGATAAGAAAATGCATTGTGAAGAAGACATAAGGAGTCTACAAAGAAACATGGATAGGTTAAGTGAGTGGGCAAATGGAGTATAATGTGGGAAAATGTGAAATTGTCCACTTTGGCACGATAAATAAGAGAGAAGCACATTATCTAAATCAGAGATTGTAGAACTCCAAGATTGGTATGCTGGGACATGAAATGCAAAAGGCTAGTCTGCAGATACAGCAAGTAATTAGGAAATCTCATAAGAAGTTATCATTTATCAAAAAAGAAATTAAATACAAAGGTAGTGAGGTTTTGCTTCAGTTTGTGGGGAGACCACATCTGGAGTACGATCAAGGTAAAGTCATCATAGTCCTACCAGATCATAGGGCTCAGTAGAGAGAGAGGATTGGTGCTGTGTTTAAACTGAAGGTCACCACACCTCAGGCAAGGAGAGAGATTGAGAAGGAGATTCCTTCTTGGTCAATTTATTTAATGCATTGGAGGCAAGTACAGATGAATGCCTGGAGTGGGCAGTTTGTTCTATGAGGAATGGTTGGACAGGTGGAGCTTAGGTCTGTTGGATTTGTATAAAACATGTAAAATCCTGAAGTGATCCTGACAAGGTGAATATGGAGAGGATGTTTCCTCTTCTGGGAGAATCCAGAATTAGGAGTCACTGCTTAAAAAACATGGGTCATCCATTTAAAACAGAGATGAGAGGAAATCCTTTCTAGAAAAGGGTTGTGGGTCTTTGGAACTCTGTTCCTGAAGCAGAGTCTTGGAGTATTTATTAAGGCCGAGGTAATTAGATTCTTGTTATTCTATTACCTGAATTTACTTTATATGGTATGATTTGCCTGTACTGCACGCAAAACAAAACCTTTCACTGTACCTAGGTTTTGTGACAATAATAAAACAAATCAAATCTTGTTCAGCACGGGGGTAAGAGGTTACTGGGGTTAGGTGGGAATGTGGGTTGCTTTTACTATTAGATTAGTCACGATCTCATTGAATGTTAGAGCAGACTCAATGGGCTGAATAGCCTGAATTCATATGTTTGTATGTAACTCTGCCCACTGACCTTTTACCAGGGGAGCTCCATAATGGGGACATTTATGACCTATCGCACAGTATTCTCCTCTCTCTTTAATCAGCAGGGCCTTCCCACAGGCCACATCCACTTCTCGCATCCTGTGGGTGAAAAACACTTCATTCAATCACAGTCTAGTATTTTTAGGCTTTACTCACACTTCCCTAACCCTCACTCCACCCCACCTCACTCACAAGTAGGAACTCTCTGCAATTGGTACTGCCTGCCTGGTCTTGTAACTTGGTGACACAATGGAGGAGGTGTACCCTGTGAAACAGACTTCTGTGCCTCCTGTAATGTGCAAATGGCTCATCTTTAAAATCTCATTCAAATAGGTTTGACCATTTCTCTCCATTTCTGTAGCCTCTCCCAGCCCTGAAAACCCTCTGCGATTGCTGTCCATTCCCAATTGTGTATGAACAACCATCTCCACTGCCCTCCTCTACTAGGTATTGTGACAGAGATTCACTTGCCTTTTGAAGTTGTGAAAGAGCTGCAATATGGCTACATTCCTGTTGGTGGCGCTGCTGGGTCACTTATGCCATTTTGCTGATTGACTCCTCAGGGTCTAGTCAGTTTCACTCTATTCGCAGGGCAGGTTGAATTAACCTGACAGTATGAGAAGGAAACACTGTTGTGTCCAAGGTGCACTTCCTTCTGACTATTTACCCGAGGTAGGTACCAGTCATGCAGCAGGCTAAATTAGATGAGATTCCCTACAGTGTGGAAACTGGCAATTTGGCTCAATAAGTCCACACCGACTCTCTGGAGTGTAACCCACCCAGCCCCATTCCCCTACATTTACCCATGACTAATGAACCTTACACTACAGGCAATTTAGCATGGCCAATTCACCTGACCTGCACATCTTAGGATTGTGGGAGTAAACTCACAGGCACAGCTAGAATGTGCAAATGCCAAACAGTCACCCAAGTTGGGAACTGAACCCAGGTCCCTGGCGCTGTGAGGCAGCAGTGCTAACCACTAGGTCACCGTGCCATCTCTAGTTTGGTACCACCGGCTATTCTATTTTGTAGGTTATTGACTGTCAGAGACTTTAGCTCAGTGTCAATTCAATTCAACAAACAGATTGAACCCTGAATTTCAGATTGAGGTCACTTGTTTGAAAACAGCCAATGACTGTGCAAAGGAAATCTCCTAGCTACTCTCTGACCTTGAGTAGTGGCGTACATGAAACAATAGATTAATAATATTTCATTAAATGTAAGTAAACAAGTAAGGGGGATATCTCATAGAAACCTGTAAAATTCTAACAGGACGAGACAGGGTAAAGGATGTTCCAGATGACTGGAGAGTCCAGGACCAGAAATCACAATCTAAGGATATGGGGTAGACCAGTTAGGACAGAGATGAGGAGAAATGTTTTCACCCAGAGAGTGATGAGTCTGTGGAATTCTCTGCCACAAAAAGCAGTTGACGCTAAAACATTGAATGTTTTCAATGAAAAGTTAGATATGGTTCTCAGGGCTAGCGGGAAATCAAAACCTATGAGGAGGAAGTAGGAACAGGGACTGCGTTGGATGATCAGGCATGATCATATTGAATGGTGGGGCTGGCTTGAGGGGCCATATGGCCTCCTTTTCTCCTATTTTCTATATTTCTATGTCTCTGTCGCACTAAGAATTGTTGAAACGAGGGCTCCAACTGCAATCTTGGTCCTTTAGATGAACTAATTTAAGGTGTTTTCCCTGGCCCAACGTTAATCCTGTCACACAGTAATCTCAGTTGTTGCTCAGGCCCTAATACTTACTGTCCATCCTGGAGCTCATTGACGTGACACACTGCTACCTCCACCATGTCCTTTGGATTCTGATAGAAGTCGACTGTGATGGGCCGTTCGTCTATGTGCTTGGTGCTCCCATTGGCCTTGCACGTGGGCATGGGGCTGACTTTGCCATTGGGTGATAGGCTTTCCTTCTCTTTCTCTTTCTCCTTGTCAGGAGCCATCACTTCAACTTTGACTTCAACTGAAAAATAGACAGTGACTACTAAATGCTAAAACCATTGAGGCATATTATTTGGAATAAGATTCACATGTCTTGCAAATACATCAATATGTGTACTAGTATTGCAGCAAATTCCAGAATATTCCAAATCATAACTGAGCATGTTCAATCATTGACAGAATATGTGCCAAACGTTTATATAGTCTTTAAAATGTTCGCTGATAAACTGTTTGCTGTGCCTGGAAGCTCACATAGTTTGCATTGTACATTAATATATTCTCATTGAAAACAAAAAATGCTGAAAATGACAGCTGGTCAGACACTATCCGTGAGACATAGCAAGTCAATATTTTGGGTCAAGATAGCTCTTCATCAGAGCTCACATCAGCTCTGTGAAGAATCACCGAGACTCGAAATATTACCTTGCTCTCCCTCTCCATGGATGCTGATTGTCCTACTTTAATTTTCAGCATTTTGTGTTTTCAGTACAGATTCCAGCATCTGCAGTAATTTGCTCCTATATGTTTTCATTTACTTTACTTCCTCTTGCTGTAAAGGAACATCATCTCAAGGGCTAAGATTACAAAGGGAAGGACATTGTGCTTCGCTTGTACAGGGCCTTATTCCTGAATTTGGAGTTTGGCACCACACCACACCACCACCACCACCACTACACTACCACAACACCACACCACCACACCACACCACACCACACCACCACACCACAGCGCACCTCCTTCACCTAGAAATGGCTGCAATGTAAATTCACCAAAATGATAGCAGGTTAAATTTGTCGTAATGTCAGACCTACACTGTTGTCACTGAACAGCAACAGCCTTTATTGAACATGAATCTCTACAGAGGATGGTACAGGAGTTTGGAGGTCATATTGCGGCTATACAGGACATTGATTAGGCCACTTTTGGAATATTGCGATAATTCTGGTCTCCTTCCTTTCAGAAAGATGTTGTGAAACCAGAAAGGGTTCAGAAAAGATTTACAAGGATGTTGCCAGGGTTGGAGGATTTGAGCTATAGGGAGAGGCTGAACAGGCTGGGGCTGTTTTCCCTGGAGCGACGGAGGCTGAGGGGTGACCTTATAGAGGTTTACAAAATTATGAGGGGAATGGATAGGATAAATAAGTAAAATATTTTCCCTGGGGTCGGGGAGTCCAGAACTAGAGAGCATAGCTTTAGGACGAGAGGGGAAAGATTAGATTACATTACAGCGTGGAAACAGGCGCTTCGGCCCAACAAGTCCACACCGACCCGCTGAAGCGCAACCCACCCATGCCCATACATTTACCCCTTACCTAACACTACGGGCAATTTAGCATGGCCAATTCACCTGACCTGCACATCTTTGGACTGTGGGAGGAAACCGGAGTACCCGGACGAAACCCACGCAGACACAGGGAGAACATGCAAACTCCACACAGTCAGTCGCCTGAAGCGGGAATTGAACCCGGGTCTCAGGCGCTGTGAGGCAGCAGTGCTAACCACTGTGCCACCGTGCTGCCCACTAAGATATAAAAGAGAACTAAGGGACAACTTTTTTCACACAGAGGGTGGTACATGTATGGAATGAGCTGCCAGAGGAAGTGATGGAGGTTGGTACAATTGCAACATTTAAGAGGCATTTGGATGGGTATATGAATAGGAAGGGTTTGGAGGGATATGGGCCGGTGCTGGCAGGTGGGACTAGATTGGGTTGGGATATCTGGTCGGCATGGAAGGGTTGGACCAAAGGGTTTGTTTCCGTGCTGTACATCACTATGACTCTAAGCGAGGACATCTCACCGGGAGCCCTGTTGAATCAGGTGCCATCACCATGTGATCTGAGACCATGACAACAGCACTGTTCACACATGCTGTATTTATAACAAAGGTATACTTCCCTTGACTTTACAAAATTAGGAAAAACAGATTATATAAACCTGGATTGTATTACTTAGAAAATAAGATTGAGAGATGGTCTGATCACAGTATTTAATGTTAAAAGGATTTAATTGGGTAAACACAAAGAAATGACTTCTTCTGGTGGAACAATCTACAGCAAAGTGACCTAATTTTCTAAGTAGACTGAGGTCATTCAGAAAGGACAAATGGTAATAGTACCCTGGAATTATTATAGTCGTGGCATAGTGGTGATAAACAATCCAGCAGCCCAGCCAATGTTCTGAACAATTGGGTCCATGTTCCAGCACTGTGGCTAAGGGAACTTGAAATCATATCCAGCTGATCTCAGCGATTATCAACTGGTGGAAAAGCCCATCTGGTTCACTATACCCTTTAGTGTAGGAACGTTTTCCCTCATTGTCTGGAACACCTATAACTTCAGACCTAAACTCTCCATGCAATGTGGTTGACTCCTAACCACCTTGTGAATCGATGGTTAGGGATTGGCAATAAATGGTGACCTTTACTATTGTGTAAACGTCCCGTGAATGAATTAACAAAAATAAAGACCATGGATGCTGAGACAATTGGACCTTTCAAGACCGAGATTGGAAGATTTTTGTTAGTTCACAAAAGGCAGGTGTTTGGAATTCAGGCACAGTTCAGCCATGGCTTAACTTTTCAGCTGTCCTAACTTCACATGCGATGCTTCATATGCAATCTCATGGGCCTATCAATGAAGTTGTGGAGTTTTTTACAGCTTGAGCTAAGAAGCCCACATTAGCCCTACATCAGTGGTTGTCGATGAGTGTGAAAGTGTTCATACTGTTTGATTGAAAGTGTTTGTACTGTCTGAGTTCCACCCACAATGATGTCACCATGAGAACTAAAGAGAAGACTAACTAAGGATCGTGAAGATGGTCGAGCTTGCCTCCTATCAGTGCCTGTAAGAATGTGTCTCATGTTCACTGCAGCATGTAGATATTAGCAGAGGTGGAATAAGCTGTATCTTCTAGACACTTCTGGTTAAGGTGAGAAGGTGTCTATTCTCATCCACAGGAGAATATGTGGATCTGGAGACAAGTATACCAACAATGTAGTGGCGAACAGGTAAACTGCTCATGCACCTTGTGTGAAAATTATTAGTTGAGATCTGAGGATCTATTCAACCCCAGAGAACAAAACCCATCATTGAAGACTGCTTCAAAGAATTATGGAAAACCTTCCAGACCCACTTTCAAAACAGCTCTCTGGCAGAAGTGCAGGCTGCACCATGATATAGTGGTCAGTGGCAGGGACTCCCAGTCTGAGTAAGGAACCTATTATAAAGGATGAAATTACGACACATCTGGATAGTAGTAACAGGATAGGTCAGAGTCAGCATGGATTTATGAAGGGGTAATTATGCTTGACTAATCTTCTGGAATTCTTTGAGGATGTAACTCTGAAGGTGGATGAGGGAGATCCAGTAGATGTAGTGTACCTGGACTTCCAGAAAGCTTTTGATAAAGTCCCACATAGGAGGTTAGTGAGCAAAATTAGGGCGCATGGTATTGGGGGCAAAGTACTGACTTGGATTGAAAATTGGTTGGCTGATAGGAAACAAAGAGTGGTGATAAACAGCTCCATTTCAGAATGGCAGGCAGTGACCAATGAGGTACCGCAGGGATCAGTACTAGGACCGCAGCGTTTTACAATATATGTTAATGATATAGAAGATGGTATTAGCAATAACATTAGCAAATTTGCTGATGATACTGAGCTGGGTGGCAGGGTGAAATGTGATGAGGATGTTAGGAGATTACATGGTGACCTGGACAAGTTAGGTGAGTGGTCAGATGCATGGCAGATGCAGTTTAATGTGGATAAATGTATGGTTATTCACTTTTGTGGCAAGAACAGGAAGGCAGATTACTACCTAAATGGAATCAATTTAGGTAAAGGGACAGTACAGAGAGATCTGGGTGTTCTTGTACACCAGTCAATGAAGGTAAGCATGCAGGTATAGCAGGTAATGAAGAAGACAAATAGCATGCTGGCCTTCATAACAAGAGAGATTGAGTATAGAAGCAAAGGGGTTCTTCTGCAGCTGTACAGGGCCATGGTGAGACCACACCTGGAGTACTGTGTGCAGTTCTGGTCTCCAAATTTGAGGAAAGACATTCTGGCTATTGAGGGAGTGCAGCATAGGTTCACGAGGTCAATTCTTGGAATGACGGGATTCCTTACACTGAAAGACTGGAGCGACTGGGCTTGTATACCCTTGAGTTTAGAAGACTGAGAGGGGATCTAATTAAGACATATAAGATTATTAAAGGTTTGGACGCTCTGGCAGCAGGTAACATGTTTCTGCTGATGGGTGAGTGCCGAACCAGAGGACACAGCTTAAAAATAAGGGATAGACCATTTAGGACAGAGATGAGGAGAAACTTCTTCACCCAGAGAGTGGTGGCTGTGTGGAATGCTCTGCCCCAGAGGGCAGTGGAGGCCCAGTCTCTGAATTCATTT
>NC_057734.1:43505604-43529334 GCF_004010195.1 Chiloscyllium plagiosum
CCCACTCCGGCCTATCACCCTCACCTTGACCTCCTTCCACCTATCACATTTCCAACGCCCCTCCCCCAAGTCCCTCCTCCCTACCTTTTATCTTAGCCTGCTGGACACACTTTCCTCAATCCTGAAGAAGGGCTCATGCCCGAAACATCGATTCTCCTGCTCCTTGGATGCTGCCTGACCTGCTGTGCTTTTCCAGCAACACATTTTCAGCTCTGATCTCCAGCATCTGCAGACTTCACTTTCTCCATGGGATCATAATTGGCCAGGTTGGATTTCTCCTGCTTTCTGTATACAGGACATACCTGGGCAATGTTCCACATTGTCAGGTAAATGCCAGTGTTGTAACTGTACTAGAAGCATTTGGCCATGGGAGCAGCATATTCTGATGCACAATTCTTTAAGACTACGGCCGGCATGTTGTCAGGGCCCATGGCCTTCACAGTATCCAGTACCTCCAACTGTTTCTTGGAGTGAATTGAATTGGCTGAAGACTGGTATCTGTAATGCTGGAGGAGGCAAAGATGGATCATCCACTTTGCACTTCTGGCTGAAGATTGCTGTGAACGCTTCAGGCTTATCTTTTGCTCTGATGTGCTTGGCTCGTCCAGCATTGGGATATTTGTGGAGTCACCTCACCCAGTGAGTTATTTTACTGTTCACCACCACTAACTATGGCAGGACTGTGGAGCTTAGATCTGATCTAATGGTTGTGGTGCTGCTGTTGGTGTGCCCTCGTGCACTTTTCACCGAAACAATAACACAGGCAAAGAATGGTGTACTCAACATGTGATAATTGAATATTGGGAGGTGGTAGCACTGTGTTATTCTGACTGGACTATTAATCCAGAAACTAAGGCTAATGTTCTGTTGTATCATCTATAGCCATGGGTAAAGTGCTGGAGGACTAGAAGGTGGCTAAGGTTGTGCCTTTATTTAAGAAAGGCAGTAAGGAGAAGCCTTGGAGGGAAACTATAGATTGGTGAGGCTGATATCAGTGGTGGGTAAGTTGTAGGAGGGTATTCTGAGAGATAGGATTTACATACATTTGGAGAAGCAAGGACTGATTAGGCATAGTCAGCACAGCTTTGTGTATGGGAAATCGTGTTTCATTAACTCAATTGGGTTTTTTGAGGATGTCACCAAACGGATTTCTGAGGGCAGAGCTTTAGAAGTTGTCACTCAGACTCTGGTAAAGCGTTTGACAAGGTTCCACATGGCAGACTGGTTAGTGAAGTTAGATCACATGGGATTCAGGGTGAGCTTGCCAATTGCATACAAAATTGTCTTGACAGTAGGAGACAGAAGGTTGTTCTTTTTGGACTGGAGACTTATGACCAGTGATGTTCCACAGGGTCAGTACAGGGTCCACTGTTGTGTGTCATTTATATAAATGTTTTGGATGAGATCTCAGAAGGGATGGTTAGTAAGTCTGCAGATGATATCAAAATTAGTGGTGCAGTCATCAGTGAAGAAGGTTATCTAAGATGTCAAAGAGATCTTGATCAATTGGGCCAATGGACTGAGGGTTGGCAGAGTTTAATTTGGCTAAATGTGAGCTATTGCATTTTAGTAAAGCAAAAAAGGGCAGGACTTCTACAGTTCATGGTCCGGCCTAGGTAGTGTTGTTGAACAGAGAGATCTAGGGGTTCAGGTATGTAGATATTTGAAAGTTGCAGCACAGATAGACAGGGTGGCTAAGAAGGCGCTTAGCACACTTGTTTTAGACATTGCTCGGACCAGTGAGTATAGGAGTTGGGACATCATGTTGAGGTTGTACAGGACATTGGTGAGGCCACTGTTACATTACATTTCTGGTCGCCCTGCTGTAGGAAGGATAATATTAAATTGGAGAGGGTTCAGAAAAGATTAACTAGGATGTTGTTGGCACTTGAGGGTTTGAGTCATAAGGAAAGACTGAATAGACTGGGACTCTTTTCATTGGGGTGTAGGGGTTTGAGAAGTGACTTTATTGAGGTTTATAAATTCATGAGGGGTGTAGATAGGGTGATTGACAGGTGATTGACTTTCCCTAGAGTGGGGGATTTCAAAACTAGAGGACATATTTTTAAGGTGAGGGGAGAAACATTTTAAAAAAGCATGAGGGGCAATGTTTTTACATAGAGAGTGCTTTATGTGTGGAATGAACCTGCAGGTACAGGTACAATGTTTGAAAGACATTTGATTAAGTAGATGAATAAGAAATATTTGGAGGGATATGGACCAAGCACAAGCAGGTGGGATTAGTTTAGTTTTGGAACACAGTCAACATGGACTGGTTGGACCAAGGGGTCTGTTTCCATGTTATATGACTCCATGACTGTGTGATTTTGTAGCATGGGTTCAAATCCCATGGCCGATGGCAAAATTTGAAACCAACGAAACTAAAGAAAGGCTACCCCAATGACAACCATGTGACCATGGCTGAGTGCCATAAAACCCATCTTTAGGGAAGGAAATCTGCTGGCCTTACCTGGTCTGGCCTACATGTGACTCCAGATCCACAGCAACATGATTGACTCTGAAATGGCCCTGACAAAGTTCAAGTGGCAATTAGAACGGATGGACCCTGTGATGCCCACTTCTTTTTAAATAATAAGTAATGATGTCAGATTCAAGTCGAGCTCGCGAAACCACAAATTCAAGTGGCATGGTGGCTCCGTAGTTAGCACTGCTGACTCACAGGTAAACGATTGCAGTAAATAATGCTAGTTCTGATAAGACATTCTCCTAATGAGACCAGAACGTGTCTATCCTCATCCATTTAGACTACATAGGCCCTGGAGAAAAGTACACCCAAAAGGTATTGGTAGCAGCACCTACAATATGGTATTTAGCCTCACCACATAACAACAGTGACCTCTGGAAGGCGATTGGGACAGGTTGACTTGAAGATCTTATCATCATTATTGTGTCCAGCCCAAAACTGAAATGTACCCTGTTCTTCAGATTGCTGGCATTCAGGATTAATTTCACCGCAAAGAGCAGACCAACATCAGGAACAAGTGAGTTGCCCTTTGTGATTCCCAGGTTTGGGATTATAAACCACACTCACTCATTGAAAACCTTCCAGAAATATCTTGAAGAAAATCCAATTGACCAGGCTCAACAAATTGTACAGATGGCCAAGTTGATTAGGCTCTGCTAATCAAACAGTAAGAAGATGCAGGTGATACTAAAACAGGAGGCACAGTGACTAGTTCTGAGGAGAATAAGAAACTACAATTGGTTATTGGAAAGACAGAAAGTGGGAGTTGAAATTTGATGTCATTGGGTGATATCGAAGAGGAATTTTACAGGGATAAAATCAGTTGATATGGAAACTTACGGTGTAATGTGAGAGTTCAGATGAAAAGCAACACCTAATTTGAATAAAGATTTGTGCACCTTGTGTCTCTCACTATGTCTCACACCTGCACACACACACCATGGGTGCTGGGGAAAAAATAAGCACTACCGCAGTTAGGCGGTAGTGTGGGGGTAAAAGAAAATTAAAAATTAAAAAAAAGCAAAAAAAGTGACACCTTGCAGTGGGTAAATCCATAAAACAACTCATTGAATTCTGGGTTGATGGCAGGAAGCAATAGTGTATAAAAAATGAAATGCATTGTTAACTATAATGTCATACCTGAGCTTGAGTACTGTACATAGAATTTGGTTCAACATTAAAACCATTAGCAAAGTTACAGCATGAAAAGAGGCCATTCAGTCCATTGTGTCTATGATTGCTGTATAAATGAACAACCCTTCTAATCTCACTTTTCAGTATTTGTCATAGAGTCATACAGATGTACAGCACATCCTTCGGTCCAACTCTTCCATGCCGACCAGATATCCTAGCCTAATCTAGTCCCATTTGCCAGCACTTGGCCCATATCCCTCTCAACTCTTCCTATCCAGATGCCTTTTAAATGTTGTATTGTACCAGCCTCCACCAATTCCTCTGGCAGCTCGTTCCATATGCGTACCACCCTCTGCAAGAAAAAGTTGCCCCTTAGGTCGTTTTTATATCTTTCCCCTCTCACCCTCTCATCCTCTACTTCTGGACTGTCCCACCCCAGGGAAAAAACCTTGTCTATTTATCCTATCCAAGCCCCTCATGATTTTATAACCCTCTACATGATCACCCCTCAGCCTCCGAGGCTCTAGGGAAAACAGCACTGGCCTATTCAGCCGCTCTCTATAGCTCAATACCACCAACCCTGACAGCATCCTTGTAAATCTTTTCTGAACCCTATCCTTCCGATAGGAGGAAGACCATCCCTTGCAGGTTGCAATATTTCAGGTGGACATCAAGGTTCTTTGTAAATGAAGTGATGATTTCAACCTCAAACACCAAATTGGGGAGTGAATTACAGTCACCCACCAATCTTTGGACAAAACAGAGTTTTCTTGTGCTCCCTTTAATCCTTCCACCATTCAGTTTTAATCTGTGCTCCCTGATAATTGACCTCATTGCTAGCAGAAATAAGTCTTCCATGTCCACTTCATCCAAGTCAGAAAACAGAGAGTAAGCACGATGTACCTTTGTCAGGATGTGATGAGTGGAGTTCTGAGTTCTGAGACCTCAAACCGTTACAATTTATCAGTGGCTCAGATAAAAAGAATGAAGTCATGAACTCAATTCACAGACAACACCGAGATAGGTCGGAAAGTAGGTTACATAGAACACATATGGAAGTTGCAGATGGATAGAGACAGGTGGATGAGTCAGGAAATATTTGGCAGATGGGTTATAACATAGAAAAATGTGATGTCATTCACTTTGGCAGGAAGAATAAAAAAGCATAGCCTTCCTGAAATGGAAAAAGACTGCAGAATTCTGAGGTGCACACAGGTTTGCCTGTTTAGTGTGTTAGTCAGAAAATGTTAGTGATTGGATACAGCACGTAATCAAGAAAGCCAATAGATTGTTATCCTTTATCACAGGACGAACTGCACATAAACGTAAGGCTGTCTTATTTCAGTTATACAAGACATTAGTGACAGCACATCTCAAACACTGTGTATAGGTTTAGTCTCCTTATCTAAGGGAGGACGTAAATACATTGCAGGCAGTTCAAAAGGGATTTGTTAGATTAATGCCTGGAATGAGTGGGTTGTGTTATGAAGATAGGTTGGGAAGGCTGGGCTTGTTTTCACTGGAGTTTTGAAGGATGAGGGGTGACTTGATTGAAGTGTACAAGATCTTGAATGGTCTTGACAAGGTGGATGTCGAAATGATGTTTCTGCTTTTTGGTCAGTTTAGAATGAGGAGGCGCTGTTGTAAAACTAGGGGTCCATCTTTCAGCACAGAGATGAGGAGGTTTTTTTTTCTCTTAGAGGATTGTGCCTCAGAAAGTCATGGAGGTGGGCACATTGAATGTTTCTTTCAGACAGAAATGGACAGATTCTTTTCAGGCAGAGGAACCGAGCATGTCCAGGGGTGAGATGAAAATGTGTGATTTGAGACATAACCAGATCAGCCATGATCTTATTGAATGCAGAGCAAGCTTGAGAGGTCAAATGATTTACTTCTGGACCTACTTTGTATGTTTGTAAGGCATTGTATCCTTGCTTAAACCATTACCAGTCACACTCCAAGGTCTCTCATTCCCTCTACCCCTCCCATCATCCTCCTGTTTACTTTATGTTCCCTTTCTCTGTTTGCCCTTCCAAATGCATAACCTCACACCTCTCCAGATTGAATTCCACTTGCTAATTTTCTGCCCACTCAACCAAACCATTGATATTTTCCTGCAGTCTGTAACCATCCTCTGCATTATCAAATAAACGGTCAATTTTGATGTCGTCTGTAAAGTTCCCAAACATGCCCCAGCATTTATGCCTGAATCATCAACACACACCAATAACAGCAAGGGACCCCTGTGGAATGCCACTGTGATTGGAATTTCCAATCACAAAGACATCTATCAACCTTTACTTTTTGTCTTCTGCCACTGAGCCAATTTTGGTTCCAACTCACCACACTCCCCCATATCCATATGGGACCTTGTCAAAGGGTTTGCTAAAATCCATGTGTATCTAACATCCCCTGCATTACCCTTTTCAATCCTTGTTAGTTTCTCAAAAATTTTAATTGAATTAAAATGACTTTCCCTTAACAGAACCGTGCTGTCAGTCCCTGTTTAATCTGTGCTCCTATGAGTAACAGTTAATCCTATCTCTCAATATTGATTCTAGTAATTTGCCAATGACTGAGGTCAGACGCATTGGTGGAAAATTGTTTGGCTTATTCCTCGCACACACTTTTTGAATAATGGTATGATGTTTGTATATTTGCCTCACAAACCAACAAATCTTCAATCCTCAGAGCATCCAACATTTCCTCCCTGGCTTGCAGTAGCAGCCTATCCATCCCTGATGACGTATCTACCTTCAGGAGCTAATTCCATCCAGTATTTCCCTTCTCATTCTGCTTATTTCATTGATTATGCAATGAAATTGCAAACAGATCGGCTGCCATATTTCCTACATCCCAACAGAATTTTGAAAGACATTTAAGCGACTCTTGGATAGGCACATGGATGATAGTAAAATATAGGGTATGTAGGTTAGTTTGATCTTAGAGTAAGATAAAAAGGTCAGCACAATATCGAGGGCCGAAGGGCCTGTACTGTGCTGTACTGTTCTATGATCTATGTTTCCATCATCCCTGTCCTTTTCAAGACAGAGACAAAATACTCCCTTAGAACCTTGTCCACATCTTTTGTATCCATACGCAAGTTATCACATACATCTGTAATAGTCCAACACTTTCCTTTAGCTCTTAATGTACTGAAGTGAATTCACTTCAATTGAATAGTTTATTGTCACATACATACAATATAAAATACGTTGAAACGTGTGTACTACCACCATGCACAGACACCATTCATAATAACTCAAAACAAAAAATAAAGAAAGATAACTTTAAAGAGAGTCCAACGTTTCCTTCTCTGCTGCTACAGTCCTGCTCCAGGCTTCACCAGCCCACACCATGTCATTGTCAGGGGTCCACTCCACGCAGAAGCAAGAGTCTCGCTCCAGGCTTCACTGCTAATAAAACATCTTTGGATTTTTCCTTATTTTAACAGGAGTATTTTTTCACATCCTATCTTTGCTTTCCAAATTTCCCTTTTCACTTCACCTCTATTCTTCCTATACTCCTCTAAGCTTCCTAAAGTATTAATTTTTTTTGAGATTGTCATAAGCTCTATTTTTCGGACTTATCTTACAAAGATGATATAGTCCTAGCAGATAATAGGGCTGCTCTGTCATTAGAGAGGGGCAACTAGTGGTGGTTTAATCTGAGGATCACCTTGCCTCAGGGGAGGGTAAAGGTTGAGATTCCTTTGTTGTAACCTTAGGCCATAAGGGAATTAAACCCACACTATTAGCGTCACTCTGTGTTTTAAACCAGCTATCCAGCCAACTGAGCCTCTGTCCGTAATTGAATAGTTACAGTATAGATACAGTGAGATATAGAATGATTTGGAGAAGTGGAAATATGAACAGAGACTTGGAAAAATTGGTCTGCTGTTTGTTAGAGCAGAAATTGTGACTTGATAGAGGTGTTTGAAATTATGAAAGGATGGGATAGAATAGGTAGACGTTCTCTAATAGTCGAGGGTTCAGCTGGACGTTAAACACCAACACTGACCAGTTGGTCTGAAAGACGTCTAATTCTAACTCTAGTTTCTCAGTAAAGTCTGAAAATGGCAGTGTTCAACATGATCATAAAGGTTTCTATGTAATTGTAAAGTACCAATGTGTTCCCACATGATAATCTTGATATGAAACCATGCTGTTCAGCTTTAAGGTTGACGCAGAGAGGAGCCTGCTGTGCCTCACAGATGAACAAATCTGCTGACCAGTAAAAGTGAAGCTGCTGCAATCTGCTGTTCAGGATTTTACCCACTGTGTGAAATTTTAATTAGGAGAAATGGCAGAGCACGGTCACAGGACTTGAAGGGCCTTCAATCATTTTGCAGAGTTAGAAATTGCTGTTAACCTGTTTTTTTTTAACGGTCTGTGCTGTACAGTGTGGAAAAGAGTCATTGCATAATAAATGGGGCCATTTGCATCTTTCAAATAAGTGACCTGTCTTTGCTTTCCTTCAATTCATCAATTCCCTCATAAGTTGCTATTAATTCCAACCTCTTAGAGGATAACAATGAAGTCAGCACAATCCAACATGAATTTCTCTTCTCCTGTGAGACAGCTGTTAAAATGCACGGTGTTTTTAGTCGCTTGAGCTGAGGTCTGAGTCTTTAGCTGGCTTTCTCTGTCTATCTGATTTTACTTATTGTTCAGTGAATGCAAATCCCTAAGTACAAGCAACATCTCAGCTCTGTTGCTGAATTTAAGATGTAGAGGGGACTCTGAGCTGTCAGTGATGTACACGATTGTCTATGTGTTTGTCTGTGTGTCTCTGCGAGTGCACAGGGGTTTATACTGAGACCCCAATGATGGAGGCCGGCTGCACAGCTTGTCCTGAACATGTTTAGCTGCACTGTCACCACAGGAGTTCAAACCCTGCCATTCACCAGATGGCTTTTGTCACAAGACACTTGTTAGCTTGATTACATTCCTGTGAAACACCTTGGGCCATTTTTCCACATTAAAGATGCAATTTAAATGCACGTTATGGTTAATGAGATAAATTTCATCTCACTCTGACACTAATGAAAGTGATATGATCTCAAGGAGTGTCTTAGCATCAATTCCACTCTCAGGCGATTGCCTGTGTGGAGTTTGCACATTCTCCGCATGTCTGCTTGGGTTTCCTCTGGGTGCTCGGGTTTCTTCCCACAGTCCAAAGTTTGGCCATGCTAAATTGCCTATAGTGTCCAGGGCCATGTAGGTTAGGTGGATTAGCCATGGGAAATACAGGGTTACAGGGATACAGTAGAGGGTGACTCTAGGTGGGATGCTCCTCCGAGCAAATCTATACCGAGTCGGTATAGACTTGTTGGGCCAAATGGCCAACTTCCACACTGTAGGGATTCTATATGGCACGTTTGGTGGATTGGCCATGCTAAGTTGCCCCGTGGTGACCAGGGCTATGCAGGCTAGGTGGATTAGACGTGGTAAATGTGGGGTTACTGGGTCTGGGTGGGATGCTCTTCGGAAAATTGGTGCAGACATGGTGGGCTGAATGGCCTCTGTCTGCACTGTAGGGATTATATGATTCTACTATTGCTTCATTCAGGCCTTTGTGAGGAAAATGTCGCATCACTGCCTGTGATGGGTGGATTTTCTCAACTCTGCTCCCCAGCACTAAGAAAGAAATAATTAATTGCATTTATTTAACATCTTTCATAACCTCCAGACATCCCAAGACATTTTATGGCCTATTAACTACTTTTGAAGTGCATGCAAAGCTGATTTACACACAGGAGGCTCACCCAGTTGAAAATTAGTTAATGACTAGATAATCTGTTACTGTGATTGAGGTGTAAATAATGACCAGAACGCCAGAGAACTCCCTCACTTCGAAGAGTGATGTGGGACCCAAGAGGACACACAGTAAGTAGATGGACAATATCTCATATTCCACTGAGAGACCCTGCAGCCTTCAGGGCTCAATATGGAGTTCAATAAATTTAGAATCTGAACACCTCATTCCACCCCACCCCAACACCCCTCGCCCTTTCAAGACATGGGCCGCTTTCAGCATAGCCAACCCATTTTCACCACTTCATGGTCCCTATTATCAGCTTTATTCCTTCCTTGGTTTACCATAATCTGTCCCTTCATCTGCCTAATTCTCTTTCTTCCTCTGAGCTTTGTCTCCACCTATTCACCTCCTACCTCCCACCACCCCGTCTTCAGCATATATACCAGCTTTATAGACCACCTTTCCCTAGCTGCTATCAGTTCTGAAGAAGGGTCACTGGACTCGAAACATTAACTCTGTTTTCTCTCCACAGATGCTGCCAGACCTGCTGAGTCTCTCCAGCAATTTCTATTTTGATTTGAGGACTAGGTTATTTGAGGACCTTGGTTAGCATCTCAGTTGAAAGACAGTGCCGCACTCTGACTGTGTCGCACCCCTTCAACGTTGCTGGTCAATACCAGCCTGGGTTTAAGTTTCTGAGGGGTGACCTGAGCCCAACAGCTGCTGTCTGTGGCAACAGTGCTGCCCGGAGTGATTCTAGTTACCTTGAGTAGCACAACATTGAAGCGCAACATAAATGTTACAGTGAGATGGACCCGAAGTGCTGAAAGTGTTGTTAACTTGTTAGTCTGTGGTGAAGAGCCTGTCCCTTTAATAGGGCTGAGTAACTGTGCACAATTATTTCTTGCCCTTATTCCCTGAATAAACACAAAGGGGATTCTTATAGCTCATTCTCCGATGCCTCTGCAGCTAAGAAGTTTGAAATTAAAGTATACAGTGGTAACTTTGTTCTGACTTCCTGGGCCATGCTGTGTTCAATAATCCCTCTCTGTAATCCTTCAAGTAACAAACCTTTTAGCTGCTGATTAGTTCTCCTTGGGTTACTGAGCAAGAACTGTCATCTGCTCTCACTGTTCCTGTGACATGCCATCCACATAGAATCCCTACAGTGTGGGATGAGGCCATTCGGCCCATCAAGTCCACACTGACCCTCTGAAGAGCCCCCATCCCGTATCCTATCATCCTGCATTTTCCATGGCTAACCCATCTAGCCTGCACATCCTGGTCACCATGGACAATTTAGCACGGCCAGTCCATCAAACTTGTACATCTTTGGACTGAGGGAGGAAACTGGAGCATCAGAAGAAACAGATGCATGCACGGAAAGAACATGCAAACACCATACAGACAGTCATCAGGGTCCCTGGTACTGTGAGGCAGCAGAGCTAACCACTGAGCCAATGTTGCACAGCTTTCCATCTTGATTCCTCCTTTTCCTCTGAGTTCCAATTAGTAACACAATCATCCCAGAGACAGACAATTGTGCATTCAAGATCCATTCTAGAAGATTTGGCTCAACACAGTAGGCTGACACTCCAGTGCAGTACTGACAAAGTGCTGCTCTGTCAGAGCTTCCGTCTTTTGAGTGAGGTGTTAAACTGAGACCCTGACTGCCCTGTCAGTCATGGAATATAATCCTATGGTTCTATTCAGCAGACGAATATAGAATCATGCAGTATGGAAGAGGCTCTTCAGCCCATCAAGTTGGTCACATCAAATTTGCACTAAATTTACACTAGTTTCACTTTCCAGAAGGGTGGAAATAACTTTGAATGGCATTTCAAGAGCTCATCCTTGTTCTGTTTAAAGATTATGAGATCTACCCAGTGTCTTGGGAGCGATATCTCTCCCTGAATCAATATCACAAGGTCAGATTAGGTCATATAAGGTGCTATATTAAAGAAAATTTTCCTGTCTCGTTTTTCTCTCCTCTGCAGTCACCACTGGAAATTTGCTGGGACAGAACTTTCTCCTTTCCCTCATGGTCTGACACAAACTCTTGTTTAATCTTCAATGGGATGAACTGGCAAGGCTATCATTCGCTGATGATCCCGGGCTGGTCAGGAACCATGTCGCTTGCTGGGCGATTTCAGAGGGAAGTTAAGAATCGATGTTGCAGTAGGTCTGCAGTCACCATGTAGGCCTGACCAGGTAAGGGTGGCAATGGACATTAGTGAACGAGATCAGTGATCGTTGTTGTGCCCAGATCACTGTTTATTCTGAATGTATTAATTGAATTGGAAGTGTCATGATGGGATGTGAACCAATGGTCACAGAGCCATATTTGAGTTCTTGGGATTACCCATCCAGTGACATTGCCACCTGCAGCACCATCTCCCCAAACTACCAGGGAAAGTCCTCTTTTAAGTATTTTTAGCAACTTTGTGCTGATATTATTGTCTGTGCTTGGGAACTCCCCACTGTTGTCAATTGTGAGGATGGGAATGACAGCGTCAGGAATTAGCAATTTATGTTCATTCACTTATAGGATGTGGGCATTGCTGGATGTCCAGCGTTTTATTGCCTGTACCTAGTTGCCCTTGAACTGCCTTCTGCAGTCCACATGCTGCAGGTTGACCCACAATACCATTAGGGAGAGAATTACAGGACTTTTACCCAGCAACAGTGATGAAACACTCATATATTTCCACGTCAGGATGGTGAGTGGCTTGGAGGGGTACTTGGAGATGGTGTTCCCATGTATCTGCTGCCTTTGTCCTTCTAGATAAAAGTGACTGTGGGTTAGGAAGGTGCTGTCTGAGGAGCTTTGGTGAATTTCTGCAGTGCATCTTGTAGATAGTACACACTGCTGCTACTGAGCGTTAGTGGTGGAGGGAGTGGATGTTTGTGCATGTTGCGCCAATCAACCGGGCAGCTTGTCCTGGATGGCATCCACCTTCTTGAGTATTGGGGCTGCATCCATCCAGGCAAGTGGAGAGTATTCCATCACACTCCTGACTTGTGTCTTGTAGATAGAAGACAGGCTTTGGGGAATTATGAGGTGAGTTACTCGGTGCAGTATTCCTCGCCTCTGACCTGATCTTATAGCCACTGTATTTATGGGATGATTCCAGTTGAGCTTCTCATCAGTGATAACCCCCAGGATGTTGATATTAGGGAATTAAATGACAGTAACTCCATTGAATGTCATGGGGAGGTCATTAGATTGTCTTTTATTGCGGTTTGTAATTGCTTGGCATTTGTGTGACACGAATGTTATTTGCCATTTGTCAGCACAAGCCAGAATATTGTCCAGATCTTGTTGCATTTGAACATGGACTGCTTCACTACCTGAAGAGTCACAAATGGTGCTGAACATTGTACAATCATTGATGGATATCCCCACCTTATGATAGAGGGAAGGTTATTGTTGAAGCAGCTGAAGGTGGTTTGGCCCAGGACATTGCCCTGAGGATCTTCTGCAGAGGTGTCCTGGAGCTGAGATAATTGACTTCCAGCCAATCTCTGGAACTGCTGGAGTCAATGTGCTACAGCAATGTAATGGGCCAGGTCACCTCAAGAGGAAGACAATGCATTGATGTACTGGAAAGGAAGAGAAATTGCCTCAGTATTAATGCGGCCTTTTATAGGGTGCTGGCTATGTCTTCTGCAGCAGCCAGTCTCAGCTGTTTCATGGTGGAGCAGCCAAAGGAGATGGCTCTGGGTGGGAAAGCAGCCCTCAGAAGGGCTTCCAGCTGTTCAGAGACATGTGGAGCTATTGCTGGTCAAAGCTAGGGTCTCAGATGACATGATTATTTCTGATGCTGTGAGGGGGTGTAGAAACCAGTGTAGAAACCATAGGGCCTCCACCCCCCGAGGACAAGAGTTAATGATCTCTCAAGGGTTTCCAAGAAAAGCCAAAGCTCATTGATTCACTGCCTTTACTCACATTCCCACATACTCAGCTCCTTCCCAGCCAGTGAGGTGGCACGATGGCTCAGTGGTTAGCACTACTGCCTCACAGCACCAGGAGCCTGGGTTCAATTCCCGCCTCAGGTGACTGTCTGTGTGGAGTTTGCACATTCTCCCTGCGTCTGTGTCGATTTCCTTCAGGTGCTCCAGTTTCCTCCCACAGTCCAAAGATGTGCAGGTCAGGTGAATTGGCCATCACAAATTGCCCATAGTGTTAGGTGCATTAGTCAGGGGTAATTATAGGGTAGGGGAATGGGTCTGGGTGGGTTACTCTTCGGAGGGTCGGTGTGGACTTGATGAGCTGAAGGGCCTGTTTCCACACTGTAGGGAATCTAATCTAATCACATTTGGGTGTCCTGATAAGTTACCTCTGTACAAAGTAGCATTAGACCCAAGGTGGCTCAGTGGTTAGCACTGCTGCCTCACAGCACCAGGGACCTCAGTTTGATTCCACCCTCAGGCAATTGTCTGTGTAGCATTTATACCTTTTCCCTGTGTCTGCATGGTTATGCTCTGGTTTCTTCCTACAATCCACAGATGTGCAGGTTAGGTGGATTGGCCATGCTGAATTCCCTATCGTGACTAGGAATGTATAGGTTAGGAGAATTAGCCAATGGGAAATGCAAGGTTACAGGGATAGGGTGGGTCTCGGTGGGATGCTCTTTGGAGGGTTGATGTGAACTTGATGGGCTGAATAGCCTGCTTCCACACTGTAGGGAATCGATGATGCTAGATACTGTTCTGGTATTCTCGTTCTTTGTGACAAGATTTCCTGGCCAATTCACCTGACCTGCACATCTTTGGACTGTGGGAGGAAACTGGAGCACCTGAAGGAAATCCACACAGACGCAGGGAGAATGTGCAAACTGCACATAGAGATAGGGAAATAAGCTTTGTCTTTATTCCAAGGTGTTTAATGGAAAGATTGTATCAGACCACCAGTGTGAAAGCCAGTGGTTGGGTGAGGATGAAAATTTATCCCAAAGCATCTTCGACTGTTATTGTCATGAAACCCTTGTGCTCATGGGGGAAAGTATGCATAGCATTCAAAGCTTTCTGCATCGTCTTCTTTCCTTCCAAAGCTCTGGCCTAAAAATAGTTCTAACATAACCTCCCTGCTCTTATAATCTATAGCCACAACTGATAAAAACAATTGTCCTGTGTGCCTTAACCCACCATATTCACCTTTCTGCTGCTTACAGGGACCTATGGTTAAGCATCCCAAGATCCCTGTGTTCCTCTGAGCTTCCTAGTGTCCTGTCATTCATTGAGTACTCCCCTGTCTTGTTATTTCTTCCAAAGTATATAATCTCTCACTTTTCAGTGTTACACTCCATCTGCCACTGATCTAACAATCTGACCAACTTGTCTATCTCCTCCTGTAACATAACACCTCCATTCTCACTGTCAAGTGCCCAGCCAATCTTTGTGCCCAGTCATCTGCAAACTTACTTATTATCCTTCCCACATCTCACCAAATAGTTAATATCATGCACAGAAAGAGACCCAGCACTGATCCCTGTGGTGTGCCACAGGACACTGGCCTCCAGTCACACAAACAGCCTTCTACCACAACACCTCCACCCCCTAAGCCGATGTTGGATCCAATTTGCCACATTGCCGTTGATCCCACATGATTTCTTTCTTTCTCTCAAAGAATTCTAAGTTTTTGGAGCTCTCATCCTGAGAAGATGATGGAAGCAATGTCCTTGAATATTTTTAAAGCAGAAATAGATGGATTCTTGTGAAGTGAAGGTGTGAAAAGTCATTAGGGGTATGCAGAAACGCAGATTTGAGGCTGCAATCAGATCAGCCATGATCTTATTGAATGGCAGAACAGGTTTGAGGGGCTGAATAGAACAAAGAACAAAGAAAATTTACAGCCTAGGAACAGGCTCCGGCCCTCCAAGCCTAAGCCGATTCAAATCCACTGTCTAAACCAATTCCTAAGCATCGGTATCCCTCTTCACCCCATCTACTCATGCATCTGTCCAGATGCATCTTAAATGAATCTCCTGTGCCTGCCTCTACTACCTCTACTAGCAACGCGTTCCACCCTTTGTGTAAAGTACTTGCCGCATGTACTCCTGCTCCTGATGTGCATGTTCATATACATAGGGCCTTGCACTTTGTAAAAAGAAAGAACATGAACATGCACAGTGCTTGTTTCAACTCAGTAAAATAGGTGACAGCCACTCTCTGGTTTATTTCTCAGGCTAATGCCCTAAGCAATCAGAATTAATCTGAGAGAAAGTGAGGACTGCAGATGCTAGAGACCAGAGTTGAAGAATGTGGTGCTGGAAAACACAGCAGGCCAGGCAGCATCTGAGGAGCAGAAGAATCGACGTTTCGGGCATAAGCTGTTCTTCAGGAATTATTCTGCCTGCTTTAAAATCTGAATGAAGTCTGGCAGTTAACTGTCAATTGTCATTAACTGCTGCACACTCCATGACAAGGCTGCTACCAATCAGAATCCTCTCGCCAACCAATCAGCACACTCCTCTCAGGGTATATATCTGTGCTGATGAGTACGAGATGAAGCACTTAGCGAATCAGGAGAGTTCTTATTGTATAAAACACTGGGCCCTACTGAGAATAAATTGTGGAAATGAGGAGACTTCCTGTTCCTTCACAGAGGCAGGGGAATGACCATCCTCAGCTGAGGAATTTAGGGACCTAGATCTTCAGTATTCATAAGAGCCAGTGTTCTTCTTATGTGCAGCTATTGACAGTATTTCCATGTACAATGCATGGTTGAAACATTGGAGAAGTGGGAGGAATCCAGCTGCAGAAATTTGGAGACTGGAACTGTGTAGGAGATTTAAGACGAACAACTCCAAAGGATTCTACCTTCTGCATCTGCTGGCACTACCTTGGGTGCTTTGAACAGATAATATTCATAAAGCTTCTCAGATCTAACTGTGATAATTTAATCTGTGATGCCATGAACCACCAGCATAGTTAAGCTTTGTGTCCAGCCCCAGTACTCAGCCAGTAAATGTCAAAGTTTCTCCACAGGATGGCCCTCATATTGTTTCCTTAAGGCCTCCAACACTGATTGCATTAGAGGGAGTTTCAGTCACACACACACACAGACACACACACACACAGACACACACAGACACACACACACACACACACACATACACACAGACACACACACACACTTGAATTGCTTGTCATGAGCAGAGGAAGGCAATCAGAAACCAGTTCCAATGGGACTGTTGTTTTGCTGAGACTGATGTTATATCTGGCTAACAAACCTTCAAGGAAACTACCCCAGTCATAGATCACTGAAGCTCAATTCACATTTGGAAAGCTTCTATAGTTGACCTGATGCTTGATGAAGTAAGAAAGCTGATACAGAGGGTGTCAGGAATCTCCGTGGATGGCCTGAATGGGTGTTATGCAATCTTAGGGTGAAAAGTTTATGCAAAGTGTACATGTTCTGAGTTCATTACTGTCTGTGTTTGGAACTTTCTAGACTTTCCGATGTTAGCACAGGAACTTCCTTTGCTCTTGAAGGCACTGGGAAACTCTAACATATTGAACAGCTCGTAACTGCATGTGGAACAACCTTGTCAGCAGTTAGGCTGGACTGTCCGGTGGCAAATGAAATTTGCGCTCTGCAAATGCCAGGCAATGACCAGCTGCAAGAGAGAATCAAAGCAAATCTCCCTTTGACACATTACATTGCAGAATCCCTCTCCACCTAAAGCTTATCATTGACTAGAAAATTAGCTGAGCCAGGCATTATAAGTTCTGTTTTAACAAGAGCAGCTTTGAGGTTGTGAATTTTGCAGCAAGTAACTTGTCTCCTGCCTCCTCCAAGCCTATCATCATGTACAAGGTTCACTTCAGGAGAGTGATGACTTACTCTTCACTTACCTAGTTTACCCCAACAATCCTCAGGAAACTCAATGCCATCCATTACAAAACCACCAACCTGATAGGCACCTCATCCACCAGTCATAGATATCTACAGCACAGAAAAAGGCCCTTTGGGGCCATCACATCCATGGTAGTCAAAAATCCCACTGACTGTGACTAGATGTTGGCTTTCCAAAGTCTGGGTGTTTTGTATATTTGCTTCTCTAGTTCCTTTTGTTTCTCGGGTTTCATTGAGAAGGAGGTGAGTAGAGTACCATAAGTCCAACCTCAGTCACTTTCTTGATCTAGATGGTTAACCACAGTCTGACTCATGTTCCAGAGGCCACCAATGCTTTCTCCAGCTCCTTCACACACCTGTTTGTGCATAAAACTGGGGTTTATGATGACGGGGCAGAGAAAGTTCCCAAATCAACTCCACATACGTTGCCTAGTAGCATCCAAAAATTCAAGGTAATGGGGATTTTGACTGGTACAGAAACTGTTGTTCTCTTGAAACGATCTTCCATCAGCAATCAGCAAATCCTTCCTGGGGTAAACAGAGATTTCCGTGCCACTGACAACCAGAAAGATTTAAGTCAGACCGTCAGACTTGGGCTGTGAACAATGATAAGTGTATGTGTGTGTGTGGCCTCCCCTTCTCATATCTCTGTCACATCCACTAGTGGGTGCTCCAGTTCTGGCTTCTTTCACATTTTCCATTTCCTTCACCTTACCATTGGTGACTGTGTCTTCGGTTGGTGGAATTCTCTCCCCAAATCGCTTTGTCTCTTTATCTTTTTCTCCATCTTTAAGACAATCTTCAAAACTTACTTCTTGGAGCAAGCTTTTATCATTAATCCTGATATCTTCCTATGCAGTCTCACATTTTGTTTGATTGTAGTTCTCTGAACTGCTTTTGCATGTTTTTTTAAATGACATTAAAGACGCCATATAAATGCAACTTAGAAGCATAGAAAGATAAGAATGGGAGTGTGCCATTCGGCCTATCAAGCCCACTCTACCACTCCTTTCCACAACAAAAGATTAAGAGGGATCCCCATTGAATGTTCCATGCTCTCAGACCAAAGCTGTCTCTTTTAGAGTAAATATTAAAACCCTTACCACAATGTCTGGCACATTAAATGGGTTACTAATCAGGAAAAGGAATACCAACTTTGTTAAGTTGGTTAAAAAAAAAAGCCTCCTCCCAGCAGTAGGGGATGCAGTGGTTTCATGGTAATGACATTGGACCAATAATCCCGAATCTCTCGGTCAGTATTCTGGGGATATGGGTTTGAATCCCACTAAGGCTGATGATGAAATTGATTTCAGTACAATCTGGAATAAGATGATGGCCTAGTGGTGACCATGTTGGTTGTTGTTTAAAAACCTCTTTGGTTCACTCGTGTCCTTCCTTCAGGGAGAGAAACCGGCTGCTGTGCCCTTTCTGTGACTCAGGGCTATCAGCAATGTGGTTAACCCTTAACTGCCCTCCAGACAATTAGAAATGGGCAATAATTACTGGCAACGCCCACATCCATGAATGAATAAAAGAACAATAATCCTCTGCTATGACCTTTGAAAGCTCAAGTTGATGAAGATGGAACTCTCCAGTTGTGACAATCATATTGGGAGGAATAAATTCCCTGTTGTTTTGTATATGTAGCTCTCATAAAATTATACGCTTGGCTGCAATGACTCTTACTTATACATATATGTGGCAGGATGGCAGGGTGGCTCAGTGGTTAGCATTGTTGCCTCATAGCACGATTCCACCCTCGGGTGACTGTGTGGAGTTTACGTGTTCTCCTTGTGTCTATGTGGGTTTCCTCTGGGAAATCCCACAATCCAAAGATGTGCAGGTTAGGTGGCTGGCCATGCTAAATTACCCATAGTGTTCATGGATGAGGAAGCTGGGTGAATTAGTCATAAAAAGTGCAGGGTTACAGTGATTGGGTAATGGGTGTAGGTCCAGATGGGATGCTCTTCGGACAGTCAGTGTGGGCCAGATGGCCTGCTTCTACACTATAGGGATTCTACCATTCAACTGTGAGATAGACCAGGAGGATTTTGTTATCCTTGGTCATGGTTGTTAATGTTGCAAATACGGTGTCACTATGGTAACAAAGAGCAGATGACACTCAATGGGGAAGATTAGGGGAGAATCTGAAAATCTTCTCATCTATAAAACACATTCACTTAATAATGGCTTCTCATGGCTTGTTAATTGAGAGGATTAGTTCACTGGTGGAACACACAGACAATCAAACTACTAATGCACCAGGCTGCAGTTGTGAGACCACATCTGGCGTACTACATCCTGTTTTGGTCTCCCTACCTAAGAAAGGATATACTTGCCACAGAGGGAGTGCAGCAGAGGTTCAGAGTGTGAATGGGACTAGCATCGTATGAGGAGAGAATGGTTCAACAGAGCCTGAATTCAGTAGAGTTTAGAAGGATCAGAGGGGATCTGATCGAAATGCATAAAATTCAACAGAGTTGGATGGACAAGATACAGGAAGGATGTTTTCACTGCTGGGGGACATAGCCATTTAGGACTAAGTCATATATTCATACAGTCATAGAATTGTAAGAACGGAATTCAATTCATCCATGCTGACCAGATATCCTAAATTAATTTAGTCCCATTTGCCAGCATTTGGCCCATACCTCTCTAAACCTTTCCTACTCATATACCCATCCAAAGCCTTCTAAATGTTGTAATTGTATCCACCTCTACCACTCCATCTGGCAGCTAATTCCATACATGCACCACCTTCTGCATGAAAAAGTTGCCTCTTAGGTCCCTTTTAAATTGTTCCCCTCTCACGTTAAACCTATGCCCTCTAGTTTGAACTCCTTGGCTATTTATCCTATCCACGCCCCTCAAGATTTTATAAACCTCTGTAAGGTCATCCCTCAGCCTCTGACGCTCCAGGGAAAACAGGTCCCAACCTATTCAGCCTCTCCCTCTGACTCAAATCCTCCAACTCCGGCAACATCCATGTAAACCTTTTCTGAACCCTTTCAAGTTTCTCTACATTCTTGTTACAGCAGAGATAAAGAAATTATTTTCCATCAAAGGGTAGTGAACTTGGAAGACTATGGAAGACAAGTCAATGAATAGATTCAAGAAAGAAATAGATACGTCTTTAAATTTTAATCGCATCAAGGGGTGTGGGGATAAAGAAGGATTCTTTATGGCATTGGGATAGAGATCAGCCACAATCATATTGATTGGCGAAGTGAGCTCAAAGGACTGAATGGTATATTCCTGCTCTTGGTTTCTATATCTGTGTCTAGGCCTGACTTCAATCACTGTGGAGAAAGTGAGAACTGCAGATACTGGAGATCAGAGTCAAGAGTGTGGTGCTGGAAAAACACAGCAGGTCAGGCAGCATTCGAGAATCAATGTTTCAGGCAAAAGCCTGTCATCAGGAATCAGAATTCTCATTCCTGATGAAGGGCTTATGCCCGAAAAGCCGATTCTCTTGCTCCTCAGATGCTGCCTGATCAGCTGTGCTTTTCCAGCGCCACACTCTCGACTTCAGTCACTGTGGGAAACAATAACAAGCGGGGAACATGCAGTACCAAAATCAGATGACTTATCATCTTTGACAAAAGGCTGCTTTTCTCAGGTCAGGCATTGACCTGAATTCTACAATTTTAAACACATCCCAGGTTGAGAAATGCTGGTGAAAACAAAGGTGGAAGATTATCTTAGCAAAGGACTTTGTACATAGCAAAGGACTCAGTCATCAGCCACTGGTATACACTATAGCACTGCCGCACTCTGAAGAGTGCATTTGGTTTTAAGTAGCTGCAGCAAGGCCCATAGGTCAGAAGGGAAAAGAATTTTTGATTTCTAAATCCAGCTAATAGCCATGATCAAGTGGAATGAAATCTCTTTGAGGGAATTTAAAGTTTGAGGCACAGAGTTAATGGATTTGTCAAATCCTTCCAGAAAATGCAAATCGTTCCTCAGGGGGTAGGGGTGGGAGTTGTTGGCACAGCTTACAGCAACAAGATTGCATTATGGGATGCATTATTGAATAACGCATCCGCCTGGATTTTACAGGATAGCGGTTAATTGCTACTGGTGTGACATTCCCGTCTGCCAAGTTGTCCACTTTGAATGGAAAGAATGAGTTCAGTGCAGTCTGACTGACTCACTGTTGCAGTTTTGTAAAATAGAAGTAAAACTTCTCAAACAAAATCACAAAATTCTGGAAATACTCCATAGTTCAGACAATGTTTCACATCAGTGCCCTTTCATTGAAAGCATGCTGAGCATTTCCAGTATTTTCTGCTTTTATTTCAGTTGGTTGGCATCTGCAATATTCTTCTTGTTTTAAATTAAGATTTCTCCCTTTACTCTGATCGTTAATGAATCGGATACCATGGATGTGTTGACTATCCATTTCCTTCTACACCACTGCACATCAAGAACACGAAGAGTGATGTTCCTGCAATTAGTGTTTCATTTGAATTTCCAAATTGAATTTCCAGTTAATCACTCTGTGGTATACGAATGTGTTTGTAAAATGGGAAGGTCAATCAGCTTAGATGACTATGGTGTGATTCAGAATTAAGCCAGTAGTGTGGGTTCAGTCCCCATACCAACTGTGGGAATAATGGAGGCACTGTCTCTTCACCCTGTAGAGTGGCTACTCTTATGTTATACATAACCCATTGTCTGTCTCTAATGGAGAGAGATGCTAGTGCTGTTTTTGCGATCTACATATCCTTTCAAAACCATTCATAAAAATTGAATTTGGTTACTGTTTCCTACAAAGTCATGAAGATCTTTGAAACATTAGGCTAGATCTTCAGGCACTGACACCCCCTTCTGATCAGTCTTCAGTTCCTCAAGGCAGCCAGGGTTAGTCTGGAGGTGGCCTCCTGCTGGCTGGTAGGGAATGCCACCCACCCTCTCTGTTCCCTCCTCCCCTCCCCCACACCTGCCTTCACCCACTCCAGCTTTTAGATTCCATTCAACTTCCATCATTGGATGGTGAGCCAGGACACTTGACAGCTCTTGGGAAGATCCCAGGGAATGGATTCCAGGGCAGAATCCTCTCCTCCTGAAGGTGGTGAGTTTGACAAGGGAAAAGCAACTTAATGAGATTGGTGGTGTTGTAGCAAAGCACAATGTAGTGATGCCCCTGGCATCAAGGTTGCATTCAACAGAGTGTGGCATCAAGGAGCTCTAGCAAATATGGAATCCACAGGAATGGATGGAGCAAGCTCTCCATTGGTTGGTGTCATACCTGGCCGATAAAAAGATGGTTTTGGTTGCTGGAGGTCAATCATCCCACGTCCAGGACGTCTCTGCAGGAGTTCTTCAGAATAGTGTCCTGGGTCCAACCTTCTTCAGCTGCTTCAGCAATGACCTTCCCTCTACCATAAAGTTAGATGTTCGCTAATGATTACATGATCAGTGCCATTTGCAAATCCTCAGATACTGAAGCAGTCCATTTTCAAATGCAACAAGGTCTGGACAAAATCCTGACTTGGGCCGACAAGTGAAAAGCAACATTCACACCATACAAAATCCAAGCAATGACTATCTTCAAAAAGAGACAAGTTAACCATTGTCCTTTGAAATTCAGTGGTGTTGCCATCAGTGAATGTCCCACTATTAACATCCCGTGTGTTGCTGTTGACCAGAAACTGAACTGAACTCGCTAAAAAACGCAATGGCTACAAGAGCAGGTTGGAGGATAGGAATACGGCAGTGAGTAATCACCTCCTGACACCCTAAAGCCTGTCCATTATCTACAAGGCACAAGTCAGGAATGTGAATGAATACTCCCCATTTGCCTGGTTGAGTATAGGTCCAACTTAACATCAACTAGGATAGAGCAGTGACATGATTGGCTCCACATCCACAAACATCCACTCCCTCCACCACCAATGCTCAGTAGCAATAGTGTGTACTGTCTACAAGATGCATTGCAGAAATTCACCAGAGATACTCAGACAGCACCTTCCAAATCCATGACCACTTCCATCTAGAAGGACAAGGGCAGCAGATACATGGGAACACCAAAACCTATACGTTCCTTTCCAAGCCACTCACCAGCCTGACTTGGAAATATATCGCCATTTCTTTATTGTCGATGGATCAAAATCCTGGAATTCCCTCCCTAAGGGCATTGTGAGTCAACCCACAGCAGGTGGACTGAAATGGTTCAAAAAGGCAGCTCATTCTCATCTTCTCAAGGGGCAACTAGGGTTGGGCAATAAATGCTGGTCCAGCCAAATATGCCCAAGTCCCATGAGTAAACAAAAAAGGAAGAATCAAACTAAACTCTGAAGTATTTTGGGGAGAAAGTGAGGACTGCAGATGCTGGAGATCAGAGCTGAAAATGTTTTGCTGGAAAAGCGCAGCATCCAAGGAGCAGGAGAATCGACGTTTCGGGCATGAGCCCTTCTTCAGGAATGAGGAGAGTGGGCCCAGCAGGCTAAGATAAAAGGTAGGGAGGAGGGACTTGGGGGAGGGGCAT
>NC_057734.1:43529779-43557614 GCF_004010195.1 Chiloscyllium plagiosum
TGGTGGTGGGGTCCGTTTGGAGGTGGCGGAAATGACAACGGATGATACGATGTATATGGAGGTTGGTGGGGTGGTAGGTGAGGACCAGTGGGGTTCTGTCCTAGTGGCGATTGGAGGGGCGGGGCTCAAGGGCGGAGGCGCGGGAAGTGGAGGAGATGCGGTGGAGAGCATCGTCGATCACGTCTGGGGGGAAATTGCGGTCTTTGAAGAGGGAGGCCATCTGGTTGTACGGTATTGGAACTGGTCCTCCTGGGAGCAGATGCAGCAGAGGATGAACTCTATTTATGTAATTTCTTTTCATCTTTTTGTAACTCAAAATGACATTGGATTGTGGCAATAAAACACTTTTCATGGTATTTTTCTAGCTATATGTGACAATAAGTAACTCATAATACACAAAGTACCTTGTTCGAGATTCTCTGCTTTTGCTGAGTAGCTCTCCTTCCTTTGCACTTTAGTAGGCACCTAGATAATGAATGAGTGACTCCAGCTTAATTTTGCTTCCAGTGCTGAATCAACACCATTACTGGACCAAGCAATAACTCCTAAGTCTTCCACTGTCAGCACTTGAACCTGGCCCCAAACTTAGTGCATAAACAGTTCAGTTTGTGAGCCTGAGTGGACAGTGGCTTCCAGTCACAGTACACAAATGAAGAGAAGTAAGGATATTGTATCTAGATCTTGTTCTAAAACATATACATTGAACTGAATGGGTTTATTGTCACATATACTCAGATGAGTACAAAGAAAAGCTTATAAGTCACCAGTTATGGGGCCATCTTAGGTACAAAGAAACCTAGGTACAGAATCATATTGATCGGGTCTACATCTCTCACTGCACAATGGTCCTGAAATTCTGCTGGGGAATTTCCCAACCTTCTTCTGCATGTCCAGCAGAACCTGAGGAGAAAATGGTCCAGCTAGAAAGGATCCTGATGTGATTTTGATTCATTCCCCACTAGCTTTACTTCACATAAGGACCAGCATAATCAGGTAACAGATCTGGAATTAAGTGCAATTAAGAGTCATAAGTAGGATGTCTCATCCATAAGTGCTAATATTAATTGCAGTACCCGATACCTTCACCACCACCTTTGACATTTGTGAAGATTAATACAACACCATTTGATGCGTTTATCACTCCATATCAGGTTCAGAAAGAATTTTCTCGGTGGTGGCTGGGAATTGAGGGTTTGAGTTGTAATGAGAGGCTGGATAGTCTGGGACTTTTTTCACCAGAGTGCAGGAGGTTAAGGGGTGACATTACAGATGGTTATAAAATAATGACAATGGGTATATGAATAGGAAAGGTTTAGAGGGATATGGGCCAAATGCTGGCAAATGGCAGATTAATTTAGGATATTTGGTCAGCATGGACGAGTTGGACCGAAGGGTCTGTTTCCATTGTGGATGACTCTATGACTCTATGAGGGGTATAGATAAGGTGAATGGCAGGTGTCCTTTCCCTAGGGTGGGGGATTTCAAGACTAAGGAGCATATTTTTAAGGTGAGAGGAGAAGGTTTAGAAAAGACACAAGGAACAATTTGTTTTACACAGAGGGTGGTTCGTGTATGGAATGAAGTGCCAGAGGAAATGGTAGATGCGGGTACAGTTACAAAGTTTAAAAGGCATTTAGATAAGTACATGATTAGGAAGGGTTAAGAGGGATATGGGCCAAATGCAGACAAGTGAGACTAGTTTATTTTGAGATTATGGTCGGCATGGACTGGCTGGACCGAAGGGTCTGTTTCCATGCAGTATAACTCTATGATTCTATAAGCTGGGCATTTTGTGTTTTACTGATATTAAAACTTCTCGCCTGCATTGCTTGGTTCAGTAATTCCACCTGGTCAGCACATTGTATGCATATCTGCAGCCTAGAAAGTGGATGAGGGCTTTATCTATTCACAAAACATTCCACCATTCCCCTTTTAACCGAAACACTCATCTGTTTATTTTAAATTGGTTGGCACCGTGAAATGTTAGATGACCATATTGAGCAGCCAATCAATAATACTGACAGCAATAATTTCTTAGTTTGTATCCTTGAACTTTCCAAATTAATAAATCTGACCCAGCCAGCTCTCCAACTTATATCAGTTTTCATAATTTTAGTATAAAGGATGCAGAATATTGCACAGAAATAAAACAGGGTGGCACAGTGGCTGTGTAGCTATCGCTGTTGCCTCATAGAACCAGGGATCTGGGTTTGATCCCACTCTCGGGTAACTGTCTATGTGGAATTTGCACATTCTCCTTGTGTGTACATGGGTTTCCTCCCAAGACGTGTAGATTTGCTTTGCTAAATTGCCCATAGTGTCCAGGAATATATAAGCTAGGTGGATTAGATTAGATTACTTACAGTGTGGAAACAGGCCCTTTGGCCCAACAAGTCCACACCGACCCTCCAAAGAGCAACCCACCCAGACCCATTCCCCTACATTTACCCCTTCACCTAACTACGGACAATTTAGCATGGCCAATTCACCTAACCTGCACGTTTTTGGACTGTAGGAGGAAACCCACACAGACATGGGGAGAATGTGCAAACTCCACACAGACAGTTGCCTGAGCCGGGAATTGAACCTGGGTCTCTAGCACTGTGAGGCAACAGTGCTAACCACTGTGCCACCGCATCGCCCTATTAGACATGGGAAATGCAGTGTTACAGAGGTAGGGTAGGGGGCACGTAGAGGGATGCTCTTTGGAGGGTCAGTATGGGCTCAATTGGTCAAATGCAGCCTGCTTCCACACTGTAGGGATTCTCTGACTTTGCAAATGATTTCTTTTTAAAGGTGTCAAAATTGGTTTTAGTCTTGATGAGTGTGATTATTCTTGTGGAGAATCAAGCTGAATAAATAAAGTCAGTAACACAGTGCAGCTTTAAGCGTACTGAGAAATTGAGAGCTCTCATGATCAGTGAGAGAAATGTTTTTTTTAATAGGATTGTGTTGGAAGCTGTTGTGGAAATTTGGTGCTCTCAGGGATAAACAAGTTTTCAAAGCCTCCCTAAGCTGCAATGAGTATGGATGAAAGAGATTTAAAATTCCTCTGAGCTCCCCCCTCACTCAGCATGTTGACATACTTCAGTCAGAATTATTCAAAATGTATTGAACCCTCCTTAATTATGAGGAGAAATTAATGTAGCATTTGAAAGGGTAGTCACCTGGTTTTGGCTTAGAGAAACATCCTCCCATGACTGGGCCAAGCGAAAAGGTTGGCGCGTTGCTATAGAAACTGAGGAACAAAGAACCGCTGTATCTTGATGTGGCTGATGAGCAGCTGTTTCGAGTCACCGAGTGTTGTCTACGTCAGATGGAAGGTCGTTACAAGAAAGCCATGTTTGTAGGGCCCGTGCTTGTTAGATGTGGCTGTTCAGACAAATCCATGATAATGACCAATCCATGCTGGGCCAGTGAATGTCCACTTGTCACAGCCTAAGAAAAACACCAGTAACAAAGAGGAAATATTCATATTCTTTCCAAACTATTTTGCACAATAGCTAAACTGAAACCAAAGCATAAACATTCAACTCACATCCCAATATAGTTTCCTACAGTACTTTTGATATTTTTATTAACAACTAGTTTAGACACACTTCTGGTGGGACTTGAACTTTTGCCTTCCGCCTCAGAGATAGGGACACTACCACTGTGCCACAAGACAGCCTTCTTTATGTGTCTATACGCTGCATTTCCCTATTCATTCATGAAATATGGGCATTGCTGGCTGGGTCAGTATCTCTTACCCATCCCTAATTGCCCTTGTGCAGGGCATGCCAGGCTGTTGTCTTGAAACTCTGCAAGCCATGTTGAGAAAGAACAGCCATATCACTTTGAGGGAGAGAGTTCCAGGATTTTGACCCAACAACATTGAAGGAATAGCGATATATGTCCAAATCTGGATAGTGAATGGCTTGGGGGGGAACTTGCAATTAGTGGCGTTCCCATGTATCTACTGCCCTTGTGATTCGAGGTGGAAGAAGTCATGGATTTGGAAGGTGATGACTCAGGAGTCTTGGTGAGTTGTTGCAGTGCATCTTTGAGAAGGTGCACACTGCTGCTACTGAGTATCAATGGTGGAGAGAGTGAGTGTTGAAGGTGTTAGATGGGGTGCCAATCAAATGGACTCCTTTATCCTGGATTGTGTCAAGCTGCCGAAGTGTTGTTGGAACTGTTGCATAGAGTGGTTGTATGTTTAACATCTCTGACAGCACAGCACTCCCTCAGTAATGCACTGAAATGTCATCCTGGATGTTGTGGTCAATTCTCTAGAGTGGGGCTGGGAAACTGCAACCATTTGAGCATGCTACCATTGAGCCCACAGTTCTGTAGTTCAAGAGTCATCTGCAACCTTTCCACCTCCACTTTTGACTCCTGGCAATGTGGTTGGTTCACTATCCTTCTTTGCTCACGCTCTACTCATGGTGGAGTACAGATTAAAGCTTCAGAAAACTAGCTCAGATCTGAAATGTTTAACTGTGCTTCTCTCTCCACAGGAGCTGCCTGACCTGTTGTGTATTTCCAGCTTCTTCTGCTTTTAATTCAAGTGTCTGTGCATCCCAGTATTTTGCTTTTGTTTTCGATTGAACCATTGGTTTTATTTCTGTTTCTCTTGCTAGCCTGTTTTCCTTTGGGCATAATCAGTGTCTGAGGATCGTGGTTAAACACAGACCCATCATCATTTCCTGCAGTGAATTGAAATTGATGGTGGTTCTTAAGAGCAAAATGGGTCAGATTACGCATGATTGGCAGGTAATGGTTAGCGCTATTGTTTCATTTTGAGGTGGCACCATGTATCTGTTTGAAGGAAGGAGAAGCTACTCTACCTGTACGTTTGGCAGTTTATGCGTCTCATGTTGCTTAGACTTGTATTACAGGGATATAGAGGGATATAGAGTCATAGAGATGTACAGCACAGAAACAGACCCTTCGGTCCAACTTGTCCATGCCATATATCGCAAATTAATCTACTCTCATTTGCCAGCATTAGGTCCATATCCCTCTAAACCCTTCCTGTTCATGTACCCAACTAGGTGCCTTTTAAATGTTGTAACGGTACCAGCCCCCACCACTTCCTCTGGCAGCTCATTCCATACACGCATCACCCTCTGTGTGAAAAAGCTACCCCTTACACGTCTTTTAAATCTTTCCCAATTTAAACCTAAGTCCTCTAGGTTGAATTCCCCTACCCTGAGGAAAAGACCTTGTCTATTCACCCTATCCATGTCCCTCATGGTTTTATAAATCTTTGTAAGGTCACCCCTCAGCCTTCGACACACCAGGAAAATTAGCCCCAGCCTATTCAGCCTCTCCCTGCAGTTCAAACCCTCCATCATTGCAAACTTCCTGTAAATCTTTTATGCACTCTTTCGAATTTAATAACATCTTTCCGGTAGCAGGGAGACCAGAACTCAATGTTGTATTCCAAAAGCGGCCTAACCAATGTCCTATACAGCTGCAACATAATGTCCCAACTCCTGTACTCAATGCACTGCCCATGATATATGAAACATGAGCAAAGATGTTCGACAAACAGTGATAACTACGGAGACCGGTTGGGTGAGAGGAACACTGAAAATCTTGAGGATATATTGAATATGAATGAAATCATTAGAACATGGTTTGAACAGGAAACACTGCTGAAAATTCAAAAAAGAGACAGTTTGAGAGCATTTGAAGAATGGATACAGCTAGAATATCTCTCGTAGCCTGATGTACAGGATTACACAGATTTCAGAGAGCTGTATAAACAATGTTGTGTCATAGGAAGTTACTGAAATGGCCAAGCGTGTTCAGAACTGACAACAAGGAGACAATGGGGACTGCAGATGCTGGAGAAATCAGAGTTTCAGATCCTGACCAAAAAGGTGACTCTTTTGCTTGTTGGATGCTGCCTGACCTGCTGTACCTTTTCTAATGCCATGCCCCATTATCAATGACAGACAAGTGTTTAGGAGTTTAATGCTATGAGCTGTACCTGTGGGGTGTCTGTGAATTTGGAGCAGTCAGTGGATGCTGGCATTTCAATGCGTGAAAGTAATTGTATTTTGTCGACTCACTGTGGAAGGGGGTAGTAGTGTAACCTTACCTCTAACCCTATTGCAATGTATTCAGTGGATGAGCAGTGTGTTAAGTGACCAGATCATTTATTCTGGTGATGTTGATTGAGGGATAAATATTAGGAATAGTTTGCCTGTTCTTCTTCAAAATGGGATCTCATTAATCTTTATAAAATAGATCAGGTGGCTGGCTCACCCCATTGTACCAAACCCTGAAATGGTCCCTATAACAGTGAGGGGTCAGTCATGGGTAAGACCCAATTCTGTGGAAATTAATTAATCCACCTCCACTGCCACTTGCTGCTGGGAGTTGAAAGTAGGCAAGAACATGAAGGCCGTTTTCTCAACAAAGTTGGTGCAAGGACAGGAAGGAAGGGGGTGTTGCTTTGTTGGACGACATGGGAGTATTGTGCATGCCCTAAAACCATAAGCCCTCCCCTTTGTGCCTATCTGCCTGGCCTTGAAAACACACCACCTTGTCCACCTATCCCACCACCCAACCGTTCCATACAGTGCTCAATCCCTCTGCTGTCAAGACCCACTATCTCCAATGTCCATGGCACCTCTGTGTGAACTTCCTTCAGTTCACCATTCTCTTCTGACACCGTTGGCACTGCAGAAGCTGCCCACCAATCAGAGCACAGGCCCAAATGACTCAATGTCTCCTCATAAGCCAATCCCTTTATATCTGCCTAGTGAACCTTCTCTGGTGTGCCCCCAATGCCAGTATATCTTACCATCAATAAAAAGCCCAACTGTGCACAGTATTCCCATTGTGGTCTGACTAGTGTGCTGTATAGTTTTAGCAAAACCTCCCTATTGTGAAAATCCAGTCTCTTTGAAATCGAAGCAAACACGTCATTTGCCTTCCTATTTCTCGCTGAACGTGGATGATTCGTTTTTGAGATTCATAGATGAGGATTCCCAAATCCCTCAGCCCTGTAGTTTTCTGAAGACTTTCTCCTTTTAAATAATATTCAGCTCTCTACCCTTCATGTCAAAGTGCATAGGGTCATAGAATCTTAGAGATGTACAGCATGGAAACAGATTCTTCGGTCCAACTCACTCATCGTGACCAGATATCCCAACCTAATCTAGTCCCACTTGCTGGCATCTGGCCCATATCCCTCCAAACCCATATACCCATCCAGATACCTTTTAAATGTTACAATTGTAATAGCGTCAACCACTTCCTTTAACCCCACATTTCCGCACATTTTATTCCATCCAAATTTTCACCCACTAGCCTTCCAATCTTTTATTGGGATAATCCAAAAATATCTCCCTTATGCCAGTTCTCCACCTTCTACTAGTCAGCTGTTCCTCTGTCCATGCTATTATATTATCTCCAACAGCATAGAGTCATAGAGATGTACAGCATGGAAACAGACCCTTTGGTCCAACCCGTCCATGCCGACCAGATAACCCAACCCAATCTAGTCCCACCTGCCAGTGCCCAGCCCATATCCCTCCAATCATAAATCTGATTTGTAAACTAAGTTGGAACACAACACAGTACAATTGTAAGTACAAGGAAACATTCACATGTTGGATCTTTAAAATGAATATTAATACAGCCTGATATGAGATCTCATTCATAAATACAAGCATATGTAAGACAGATATGTGTAAATCAGGGATTGCCTGTAACTTAATGTGTGGCACAGATCCCATGGCTATGTTTCGAAGAAGACCCGCAAAGTTATTCCTGATATTCTGCTCAATATGTGTCCCTCAGGCAACATGACAAAACTAAACGATCGCGTCATGTGAGAGTTTGCTGAAGGCAAATTAGCTGCTGAAACAAAAACAGAAATTGCTGGAAAACCTAAACGGGGCTGGCAGCATGTGTGGAGAGAAATCAGAGTTAACGTTTCGGGTCCACTGACCTTTACTCAGAACTGCTGAGTTCCCGACTGCAACAGTGACAACAGTTTTAAAGAAGTATTTCATTGGCTGTAAGTGCTTTCAAATGGTCATTAACAAAAAAGAGTATAAATGCAGGGCTGTCTTTCTCTTTTCTTTGTTCAAGAACGTGGCTTTGATACCATGTTGTACCATGCCGTAGGTGAAATAATTGGCACTGTAATGTGTATGGAGGTTGGCACCAATGGTGTTAAATAGTGCTGATGCTACCAAATGACTATGAGTCCCACCATTGTATCTGTTAGACTGCAGCATAGTGTGTGGGGCTGTGGCTATGAAGTATTTGACTCCTTATCATCACTGCAGGAGTTATCTGTGGAGTTGGCACCACCGTGAAGAGAGTGCAGGAAGCGTGCTGATGGGCAGACCTTTAGACTAGGCATAAGTCTTTAACTTCTGTGTTCGATATAGCCAGCTCGTGCAGGGTTTTCACATGTGGTTGCCAACTCTCCAGGATGGGCCTGGAGTCCCCTGGAATAGAAAAGCGATCTCCTGGAAGTGGTAGCGGGAAACCCTGGAGAAAACCTACAGTGGTGATCACAAGAACCATGTGTGTACCATTTTTTATATACTCTTGTTTTTTCTTTATATCGCTGATGGGGCAAAGGCTTTCTGAAAGCTTATGCTTTTGAAATAATTGTGGATTAAGATCTGTATTCCAACAATTAAATCATCCACTTGAGCATTGAAGAGTTTTTTTTGTGGTTCCCAATTAACCTCAGAAAGCAGTGAACCAGGAGGTGGATATGGAATCATAGAATCCCTACAGTGTGGAAGCAGGCCATTCGGCCCATCAAGACCACACCAACCCTCTGAAGACCATCCTATACAGACCAAACCCCTCTTCCTTTCCCTGTAACCATGCATTTCTCATGGCCAATCCACCTAATCTGCACATTGTTGGACTGTGGGAGGAAACTAGAGCACCTAGAGAAATCCAGGTAACTATAGACAGATGGGCCTGATGTCAATGGTAGGGAAGATGCTGGAGAAGATACTGAGGTATAGGATCTATTTACATTTGGAAGAAAATGGGCTTATCAGTGATAGGCAGCATGGTTTTGTGCAGGGAAGGTCATGTCTTACCAACTTAATAGAATTCTTTGAGTAAGTGACAAAGTTGGTTGATGAGGGAAGGGCTGTAGATGTCATATACATGGACTTCAGTAAGGCATTTGATAAGATTCCCCATGGTAGGCTGATGGAGAAAGTGGAGTCTCATGGGGTCAGGGTGTACCAGCTAGATGGATAGTGAACTGGCTAGGCAGCAGGAGACAAAGAGTAGTAGTGGAAGGGAGTTTCTCAAAATGGAGAACTGTGACAGTGGTGTTCCACAGAGATCCATATTGCGACTACTGTTGTTTGTGATATACATAAATGATCTGGAGGAAGGTATAGGTGGTTGGACTATTATGTTTGAAGATTACACTAAGGTTGGTGGACAGCAGATAGTGAAGGGGACTGTCAGAGACTGCAGCAGAATGTAGATAGATTGGAGAGTTGGGCGGAGAAATGGCAGATGGAGTTCAATCTGGCAAAAGCGAGGTGATGCATTTTGAAAGATCCCGTTCAAGAGTGAACTAGATGGTAAATGGATAAACTCTGGGGAAAATTGATGTACAGAAAAATCTGGGTGGTCAGGTCCATTGTACCCTGAAGGTGGCAATGCAGGTCAATAGAGTGGTCAAGAAGGCACTCAGCATGCTTTCCTTCATCAGAGGGGATATTGAGTACAAGAATTGGCAAGTCATGTCATAGTCGTATCAGACTTTGGTTCGGACATACTTGGAATACTGCGTACAGTTCTGCTCGCTACATTACCAGGAGGATGTGGATGCTTTGGAGAGGGTGCAGAGGAGGTTCACCAGGATGTTGCCTAGTGTGGATGGCACTAACTATGAAGAGAGGTTGAGTAAATTAAGATAATTTTCATTAGAAATACCGAGGTTGAGGATGGACATGACTGAGGTCTACAAAATCATGAGAGGTATAGACAGGATAGATAGCAAGAAGCTTTTTCCCAGAATGAGAGATTCAATTACTAGGGGTCACAAGTTCAAGGTGAGAGGAGAAAAATTTAAGGGAGATATGTGTGCAAAGTTCTTTACACAGAGAGTGGTGGGTGCTTGGAATGTGTTGCCAGCGGACGTGGTAGAGGTGGGCACGACAGTGTCATTTAAGGTGTATCTTGACAGATACATGAATGAGCAGGGAGCAGAGGGATACAGATCCTTAGAAAATAGGTGATGAGTTTAGATAGAGGATCGAAGGACCTGTTCCTGTGCTTTCTTTGTTATTTGTTCTTTAGAGGAAACCCACACAGATGGGGGAAAATGTGCAAACTCCGCATAGGCAGTTCCCAAAGGTGGAATTGAAACCAGGTCCCTAGCGCTGTCAGGCAACATATTGAACAGCCAAGACTAGGAGTGTGGAGGCAGGGGCAATGGGAGACAGGAGTTCATGAGACAAAATCTCCAGGAAGACCTTCAACCAGAAATTGCAATCCAGATGAAATGAGCTTGGAATTCTCTATTCAGTTATATGTAAGTGGTGGTTAACTGCACATTCCAGGGGTTGGTTGCTGTGGGGTGGTTGCTATGGGACATGTCACATGATGAAGGAAAGCAGTGGGGTCATGATTAACACTTGCTTCTATAAAATGTAATCCCCTATCTGATGGAATATTCCTACCCAGTACTGTAGCCTCTGCTTTGGCATTCAGATGCTAACAGATCTACCAGGTGACCCTAGCACTTTCCCTGTTAATATGTCTAATTGTATTTTACGTTTTTTTTATCATCTTGAAGAGTATTGAAATGTGCAAATGAGATACCAAAGACTCAACTTTGCTGCTTGTCTCAATACAACTGCCATTCTACCTACTTGAGGTCATTCAAAATTAAGCTGCCTGTGCCCTTACGCATACTAAGTACTGTTATCTATTACCATGCGTTTGCCTGTCTAAATTGGCTCCTGTTCAAGCAAAGCCTCATTTTAAGCTTCAGGCCCCTTGCCCCCCCCCGCCCCATTTTTTCATGCTTCCTGAGAGAGCTATTGATGCCATGTTGCTTTGATAGTCTGCTGATCGCCAAGTGCTGACTAAGAGGTCACTGGGACACCTTATAGAACCACTAGACCAGTGAATAACAATGTTTGTTTTAAATATCATTATAAGTTGTCTTTCAAACTCAAAGCGCAACACCCTGTTGTAATCGACATTGCACTGTTACACAACTCATTGAGCACTTGAGATTGTCTCTGCCATGCAAACCAGATTTTAACACAACAACCAAAGATTACTTTGGAGTCAACAATTGACTGCTCCAGCCAGCTCTCATCTAGGGGGTCAGTGAGGTTCTGTCTGGATGTAACACCCGCCACAACTGTGCTCAGTTGTGGACAATGACAGCTTCCTCTGATGTCTTTGCCGTCCTCCTCCTCCTCTCCTCGGAAGACTGCTCCTGTTTCCCCAGTTCCTCAGTATCCAGCACATCGCTGCATTGCCTGCTCTAATTGTGAAAGGCACAGCATGGCAGGATGATGTGGCACATTCTGTCTGGACAATACTTCCAAACTCATGAATGGTCCAAGCAGAGGAACCATATCTTCAGCAGCCCTTTACTCTGCTCCACCATGGCGCCGGATGGGCATCATTCAACCTGTGCTCTGCATCAATCAGGGCTTACACAAATGTGTCATGAGCCATGGTCACGGGGAGTAGCCTTGTCCCAGTAACCAGCCTTGAAAGGCAGTCAGTCTCTCAAACCCAGCAGATACATGAGAGTGCTCCAGGATGTTGGCGTCACGGGGTAGTGGGCACACACTTCCAGGAAGTGGTAACAGTGATGACAGATTGCCTGAACATGCAAGGAAAGAAATGATGGTGAATTCTGCAGCTTTGTGACTTGGGTCTGTCAGTGTCGTGTGTGTCTGGTTGATGGTATCCTACACCTGGGGAAGCCAGCTATGTTCCTGAATCCTCCTGACCAGGGCTGCAGTGTGGAACCTTGTCTTAGGGGAGTGAACTGAACTGATGTGACCTTGCACGGATGGAATCAGGCATTGTCCTGATGCACTAGTGGAAGCATGACTGAGAGATCATACACCCGGGCAGCCATCACTCCCTGAAAGGAGCTAGTTTATTTTTTATTTTTTTTTTTTTAGATTAGATTACTTACAGTGTGGAAACAGGCCCTTCGACCCAACAAGTCCACACCGACCCGCCGAAGCGCAACCCACCCATACCCCTACATTTACCCCTTATTACCTAACACTAAGGGCAATTTAGCATGGCCAATTCACCTAACCTGCACATCTTTGGACTGTGGGAGGAAACCGGAGCACCCGGAGGAAACCCACGCAGACACGGGGAGAACGTGCAAACTCCACACAGTCAGTCGCCTGAGTCGGGAATTGAACCCGGGTCTCTGGCGCTGTGAGGCAGCAGTGCTAACCACTGTGCCACCGTGCCGCCCGTATTGCAAACTGTGGCCTCCCACTGCTGTAGCCCTCAGGTCCCACTGTAGTATCTGGCACCGGGTCCCAGGGCATGCATCGCGCTGCAGCTCACTCAGGTCAGAGGTGAGCACTAACATCTCAGAACAGGCAGATTAGCAAATTAGTCTGGGTTGGGAACCTCTGGGTAGCCTATACATCTCACCATCCCTTCCCGGCTGCTCCTCTGCTACTTGGGCCTTCATTTTCACTGTGTCTGGTAGGCCACCACAGTGACCAGCAGCAAGCTCCATCACACTCAGTCAAAAGGACCTACTGTCGGGTGCAGAAGGACTGAAAGAGTCTCTTAGATCACAGACCTGCAAGTGAGGGCCAGGCACAGACTGATGCAGAGCACAGGTTGAACGATGCCCATCCTGCGCCATGGTAGAGCAGAGTAAAGGGCTGCTGAAGATGTGGTTCCTCTGCTTGGACCATTCATGAGTTTGGAAGTATTGTCCAGACAGAATGTGCCACATCATCCTGCCATGCTGTGCCTTTCAAAATTGGAAAGTGGGAGACAGGTTTGCACTGGGTGTCAGCAGGTTTAGTCCCCTGCAGAAGGAGTTGTGCTGGCTGAGGGATGCCCAACCTATACTCACTTCAATCACTGAAACTCACACTGTGTTCAGTACTTTGATTATGATGGAACACTCACACAGAACCCTTGGGAGCTGCATCAATTGTGGTTGGCTTTCATCCAGCTGAAGCCCTGTTTATATTTTCCTAATCTGCCTGTTCTGAGATGTTAGTGCTCACCTCTGGAGCAGGTGGGAATTTAACCTGACTCCCCAGCTCGGAGGTATGGATGCTACCACTGGAGCTCCTGGCTAAGACCTATGGACATTATCTCTGTGACCCCTGGCTCAGAGGTACGGACATTACTACTGCCCCACAAAAGCGCCTTAGCACTGGTCTTTTACTTTTAAAAAAATTCTAATCCAACAATTCAGAGATGTTAGTCCCTGGTTTGTATGTGAATTGTGCTTGTCACTGCAGTATACATACTCCTCAACAGACAGCAACATCTCTCTTGACTTGAATGAGGCCCAGCTCCAGCAGTTTCTGCCCAGTCTATGTGGTTGAATGAAGAGGAGTGCATTTGCTACACAGGCAGCTGGCACATGCTGTCGATTTCAGATTGATGTCTCAGTGCCCTATCCAGCAAGATCATCCCCATGTTCCCCCCCACCCCCAACCTGACCCCTCCCCCTCCCCCCAGGACATTCTATGTGTCTGCACCTAAAAGCCCCCTTTGAACAGCAAAGATGGCAGTTAATGGTTAGTTTGCTAACAGGCATGACCTGGCATGGCAAGTCAATGCAATACAACACAAGGCCTACATGTTGGAAGCCATGCAGATAGGCACAAAATAAGTGAGTGTGAAGGAAGAAGCAGCCGTGAGGTGCAGTCTGGAACATTCTGCTCTTCCACGCAAAGTGCTCCTCACTGCAGCTTCGCAATGCTGCTGTGCCCTGCAATGTATGCCTATGTCTTGTGAGCAGGTTGCCAGTGCATGAGGAAGGTGACAGGATGGTTGCAATGGGTTTGGAGATGCCCAGATGCCTCTGTCCACAGACGATGGATGTGTGTGATGGCAGTTGCTGCCCAGTGCCCAAGATAGAGGTTGTTGGCAGCAAGTGGGCATTGAATTCCCCCAGTTCCATGCTCTGATCTCCCCATCAAGTTTTCCCCAATTTTTAGTTTGTTTGGTCAGAAAGAAGGGTTGACTACTGTTAATCCCCTTCAATTGATATCTCACCATTTCCTGGCAGGCATCTCGCTATGCCACCTGTGAATAGATGGAGTGGGATAATCTCAGTATCCAGGTGGGCTTTGTTGCACTTAACACCCGATTCCACCACAGCATCTCGCTGTAGCTCACATTACTGAGACCCCTATAAAAGATGACACCCCTTATTCCAACATGCATGCAAATGGTGCATTAAGCAGACTCAGACAGGACATGGGTAGCAAGTCAGATTATTTAATTCTGTTAAAGCCCTTTAGTAATTAACAGCCACTTTCAAATAGCTGGTCCGGAAATTCTCTCGCTGTCCCGACATAGCTTTGGGAGCCAAATGGAGAAAATGCCAGTATATGCAGGATCTCCGCCTGAAGGATTTGCACTCCCTCGGAATCGAGAGAGGACTTCCTGGAGAGTATCATGGCCCATGGCCCCGGCAGCAATCTGCACAATATTGTGTCTGTTGTTCAAATGGACATCAGCTGTGTGAATGCTAGATGAGCCAAGTCACCCATTCACATGCAAATGTGCTGCGTTTGTCCAGATTCATGTCTTCCTGAGAGTTTTGCCGGAAGTTATGCAAATAAGTGCTTTGAGTTTGGAGAAAAATGACCCAATTGGAGTCTCTGAAGACAGTGAGATAAGCTACAGTTTCTGTGGCTGCTGAGGAATTAATTAAAAGCACGAGACGTGCTAAAATAAGACGCTGGGAGGTGTCAGCACACCCTGCAAATACTGTGCCATCGAAATGTACACTAACTTTATTCATCCATCTGCTTCACTTTAGGGAAGGAATATATTGACCTTGGCTACTTGTGACTCTTAACTGATGTCTGCAGTGGTCTAGAAAGCCAATTAAGAATGGGCAACAAATGAAGGCCTTGCCAGTGATAACTACATCCCATGTAAGAGTTTCAAAATGGCCAACCATTGATTGCTCAGAAGCAATGATCGTAAATCTTCAGAGTCTTCTGTCAATTAGACAGCATTAGCTTCATTTGTTCTCTTTGCTCCCAGGAGGTTTTAATACAGCCCTTAATAGACAGGCCCTGAAATACACTGGACATTCTTACAATCTCCAGATAGAATGCTTCGAATCATAAAATCATACAGCATGGAAACAAACCCTTCGGTACAACCAATCCATGTTGACTATGTTCCCAAACTAAACTAGCACCGCCTGCCTGCCCATATCCCTCCAAACATTTCCTATTCATGTACTTATCCAAATGACTTCTAACTGTACCTGCATCTATCACTTCCTCTGGAAGTTCATTCCACCACGAATCACTCTCTGTGTAAAAACGTTGCCCCTTTAATATGTTTCCCCCGCACTTTAAAAATATGCCCCCTAGTTTTAAAATCCCCCAACTCCAGTGAAAAGGCACCTGTCATTCACCTTATCTATGGCCCTTATGATTTTATAGACCTTAATAAGCTCACCTCGCAACATCCTACATTCCAGTGAAGACTGTCCCAGTTGATCCAAACTCTCTTCATAACTCAACCCCTCCATTCCGGCCATTCTCCTGGTACATCTTGATGCCTGTCCCCCTGAAGTCTCACCAATCTCCACCCCTTCTCATTGATAGACAACATTATGGTGGAAAGAGCAGAATTTCAGAAGCTGGGGCTGCATGGTGACTCCTTCCTATTGACTCCTTCCTCCTCAAGAGATGCTACTCTTTCAACTCTGAAACAATGCCAGCTGCTCATTGGATTCGACGGAGGCAGTCTGGCTGGCTATTCAGAGATCTATTGGAGCCGAGGGTCTGGGAAAGTGAAGGACTGAGTAGCAGAACATGCGTGTAGAGAGGGGGGCAGCAATTGGAGGAGGTGAGGAAGAGAGCTCTGTTATCCTAGAAAGGCAGAAGAATTCTCTTTCGGTTGATGGTGGTGAATCTGAGACAGAATTCAGAGCTTTCAATGCAGTGTTGCAACTCCTGGCCCTCACCCTCACCCCCCACCCCTACCTCTCAACCAATGCCACACCCTCCCCTACCTTCCCCCTTGTGGCCCTGCCTGTTCACACTCTGGGCTCACACCGATTTACTTCCTAATAAACCTATTCATAGTTGTTATTCTACAACTCTGGATCAAGCCAGGCCTCCTATCCCACACACTACCACTGTGCCACAAGAGGGCCCTCACAAGCCCTTCAGAACTGCACAGCCTGCAGATAATGAGGAAACCAGGTTGCACATTGAAATACGATAATGCAGACCACAGGCTGCTTGAACCCAGTACCCCCCGACCCCCAATTGCCTGGATCACTCTGAAGCCATCGCATAGGACACCAGAGGGCACATTGTCAATGTTCAGCTCTTGGTGCCAGCCAATCAGCAAGCAGCAGAGGAAAAGGAGCTAATGAATGAGTACACGGCACAGTGAACAGCTTTGTAATGGTGGATATAAGTATACATGCTGGCATTCCTATCAGTGCTGGAAGGTTTCCCAGCAAAACGCACCTCTGCAGTCAAACTCAGACTGGCACCTACACCACTGCAGTGGAACTCAGACTGGCACCTAAATCTTGCCCCCTGACTGAGTAGCAGGTCACTTGTACCCAATGTCTCACCACATACAGATCCCGCCTCAAATCTATCCTTTTAATTATTCTGCGTCAACAGTTATCTGCCAGTTTAAAGCTGACCACCTTCCTCACCGCTGTCTCCATGGTGTTTTTCCACTGTGTGTCGAGGAGACACCTCCTGGGTATCTGAAAGAAGAGAGTGAAAAGGCTAACGTTGTGCTTTTCAGAGTGTAGTGGGGATGTGAGACAGATTTGAACTATCTGCAGCTTGTAAACTGTGCGATGAGAGAAGGAGCATTGTGTACAGGGGTCTTGCCAGCTGCAATGGTTTTGGTTGTGCCCAGCAGCATCTCTGCTACACATTGTGTCTGTCCCACTCCAGTTAGTTCCTGTTGCCTTCTCAGTTGCGCGCCACCTTTTCTAGCCAGACCGAGTGAAGTGTGTCAGTGAGCGTTGCTCACTGTATGTTTGAGGAATTTGTCATGGCTGAATAGTTGGCAGAGTGTGCAAGCTGTGAGATGTGGGTGTGAGGGTATGCTGGAGGACGAGAATGTCAGGTATGCATTCTGATTGAAAGAGCGATGGGGGTGTGTGGTAAATTGAGCAGGATAGAAGGTTAGTGCAGCTGATCAGATGTAGCATTCAGTGACCTCAGCTACTTGTGTGAGGTCAATGGATTTTCTGGCGTGTGGTGTCTAGGTCCTGTGGCTTTACACCTGTGAGAGGCCTCCCGAAACACCTCCCTGTGGACACAGGACATCTTTTCTCCTCTTTATCTTCTCCTCAATGTCTCTTGTGTCCATAAAGCTCACAGCTCACACCCATGTGGTGTCATTTCTCATTGTGTCTTAATTTACAGTCACTTTCTGCATGCCTGCTGCATCCTCAATGCACCTCACATTTAAGGAATGCTTTTAAACAGGGCTGATCACTGTGTCCACTACTGAAACATTCAGCAAATCCACGGCCTGGTCACAAGTTAAGCTCTGGACCATATAGTAATTTTTAAAACCTTCCGGTATGTAAGTTGGCCATTCAGTCTTTCTTACCAGTATTGCCTCTTCAAAAGAATTATCAATTAATCCCAATCACTTACTGTCTCCTCATATTTTTACTTCAGGAGTATACATATAGACTATACTCTAGATGTATTACCTGTGCAAGCCTATTTAGGGGAGGCAATGGCCTGGAAAGGATTATCGCTGGGCTGTTAATCCAGACACCCAGGTAATATACTGGGGACCTACATCTGAATATTGCCAGTGGCAGATGGTGGCACTTGAACTTAATGACAATAAAAATCTGGAATTAAGAATCTAGTGAGGACCATGAATCTATAGTCGATTGTCAGGAAAAACCCATCTGGGTCACTAATATCCTTTAAGGAAGGAAATGGTCATTTTTGTCTGGTCAGACCTACATGTAACTCGGGACCCACAGCAATGTGGTTGACTCTTAACTGCCTTCTGGGCAATTAGAGATGGACAATGAATATTGGCCGAGCCAATGATGCTGCCATCCCATGAATAAATAGGAATAAAAATTATATTATTGTGATTTGTGTATTAACGTATTTAAGAAGCTGGCATGAATTACTCTGTTTCTGCTGTTAATTTGCTTGACTTTGTCCGAGGGATACATTTGTTTGCCATTTTATAAGACAAGGAGCATGGAATCAGTGGGTGACGTAATTGCTAACAGGGCATACACCTAATTAGAACCAGCTACTTGCCCAAGGTAAACTATATCCAACAGCATGAGGAGCCCATGCTCTGTTACAGGAACAAATAAAGTACATGCATCTATGGAACGTGAAAGAACTCAAAGAAACTAACAACATGTGCTATTAAAAAGCACAGGTTCTTGCTTATTTCACCATCTCCCGAACCCACCACTCAAATACAGGCTAAGATATACCGAGAATGCCCATCCCAAGTGGAATGTCTCTCCCTGGGGCAGCAGCGGCAGCATCAGAGAGGTCACAGGAAGAACATTGAAGAATGCAGAGTTGGAGTACATGGTGGGGCAATGGCTGAAGACCAGATTCTGGAAGAGCACAGCAGGTCAGGGAGCATCCAAGGAGCTTCAAAATCGACGTTTCGGGCAAAAGCCCTTCATCAGGAATAAAGGCAGTGAGCATGAAGCATGGAGAGATGAAGACCAACCTCATGAACTGCAGAAGCAATGATCAGCAGCAAACTGGGCAGAGGAATTAAGAAAGAAAGAATTTGGGATTTCCATCCCCAGCTCCCTGGGCTGTAAAAAGGTGAAGGAGATTGTCCAACTGATTATCAAACCCAACCAGATGATCATGTCCATTGAAATCATGAAAATCCGCTGTCTGTGACAACACTATCACACCAATCTAACATTTAAATAGCACCTTGCATGTCTCAAAATCCGATACAGCCCAATTCAATATTTAAGAGACACTATGGTGATTGCCTTTGTAGTTAGATTCAGCAGCTGGTTTGTTCTCAGCAAGGCTCCAGTTACAGTAATGGGAGTGAGCAGTCAGCCTGCTTTTGCTCCAGATGCTCCTCTTCTGTCCAGTCAGTTCTTTCTCTCTCCCTCCGTTAGTGTTTTCAATACAAATGAGCAAAAATACAACAGATACCGAATGCCATCATTTTTCTCTCCATCCATCGGCCTATGGAGATGAATTTGAGAGTAAGCAGTAGGATTGTCAGAAACAGTGATAAATGAAATAAACTCCCTACAGCATGTCAGCAGCTTTTCATTTATGATTCTCAGCAGATTGTGATAGAGTGAGAGATCTCCATATTCAGCACCCTGTATTTACATCACCCCATTCACGCAACAAACTTTGACACAACAATATGTCTAATAAATTGATGAAAGCTTTTCTCAATTCAGTTATGTTACAAAAGAACATGTTTAATATCTTCTCGCATTCAATCTTACTCACCTTGCTATAGAAACTGAACGTTACATACTGCACTTAACATTCAAACTAAATTTAAATTATTAACTTGAAAGACATAAAGACTGCTGCATGCTCTCACAAACCCAACCAGATATCCAGAACTACATATAGTAGGAGAAGACAACCCTGACTGTCCACTAAGGGTAATTAAACCCTCCCACCCAATCAGCAGTGGGTGTTCTGGGATCAAATAAATTTAGCTAAACATGCAACTGTAAGACTAACATATTCCACGAACTACTCTCTTCCAATGCCCAAGCCTACAGCTCAAACTAACTAGTAGCTGTGGAGTAACTCTCAGGCGGAGCTACTTTCTGCAAATTCAGCCAGGATCAGGAAGCATGGTCTAAAAATTAGAACCAGTGCCTCAAAGTGAAATTAGGAAATAGTTCAACTATTCAATGGAACGTGTGTCAGTAAACTGGAACTCTCATTTGCAAATAGGATCAACTATTGTAAATCTTTAGTGTATTTTTCTTATCCAACAGTATGAAGAGAAATGGTATGAATGTGGGTAAATAGAAGTAGGCTGCAGATTAGCCATGATCACAATGATCAAGGGGCTGAGTAGTCTCCTCCTGTCCCTTTGTTCCAATGCAGACAAGGTTGTCATTGATCCTGAGTCAGATTAGAAGCAGGATTCTGGGGTGAAAGGCCAGTGATTGATGTGTGACTCCATCCATGTACCTAAATTTATACAGGGAAGAACTGAGTCTGAGCATCCTCAAATCCTCAAACATTGCCCAACTGCTGTTTGCTGAGCTTTAACAATTATATTTGAAGGGTGGAGGTCAGGACAGGCCCAGCAGAAACAAGAGCAGGAGTACGGTGTTAGCCCTTGAACCTGTCCTGTAATTCAATAGGATCTGATACTCCTCACTTTCCACCCCTTTCCCTGTCACCCTTGTGTAGTGATTGGAACCAGGCAGATCCCATTGATGTCAAGATCCTTGATTGGAGTTGGTAACCTTGGCCAATCAGGAAGCCCTGGCTGACCAATATAACCAGGGGAAGAAACCTCCTTCTCTGTTTTCAGTTGCACTTCAGTCCCACGTTCCTGATCTTCAGGCACCCGGTACGGAGGAGGGAGGGCAGCTCTGAAGACCTCCTCGTGGGTCTGCTCCTGGGCCTGGCCGAACAGGTCCAGGCAGCGGGCCGTGGAGGGGGTCGTTAGGGCCAACTGCCTGCCCCTCTTCCGCAGCTACGTTAGAGCCCGGGTGTCCTTGGAGAAGGAGCATGCGGTGTCCACCAACACCCTGGAGTTGTTCAGGGAGAGGTGGGCGCCGCAGGGAGTGGATTGCATTATTTCCCCCTCCAACTCTATTTTGATTTAGTCCCTACCCTTCCCTTCACTGTTTTGATCACACAGCACTGCCCTTTGATGTGAAGGGCAGTGTTTGTCACTGGCCACCCGGGTGTTTTCCTATCTTCCTGGTGGTGGAATTTGAATAAAGATTCGTGCATTTTGTGTCTTTCACTGTGTCTCACACCTGCACACACACACCATGGGTGCTGGGGATAAAATAAGCACTACCGCACTTAGGTGGTAGTGTGGGGGTTAAATAAAAAAAAATTTACAGAGGAGTTCACTGCCCTTTGATGTGAAGGGCAGTGTTTGTCACTGGCCACCCTGGTGTTTTCCTATCTTCAAAAAAAAAAATAACCAGGGGAAGAAACCTCCTTCTCTGTTTTCGGTTGCACTTCAGTCCCACGCTCCTGATCTTCAGGCACCCGGTACGGAGGAGGGAGGGCAGGTCTGAAGGTCCTCCTTGTGGGTCTGCTCCTGGGCCTGGCCAAACTGGCCATCAACAGGTCCAGGCAACGGGCCGTGGAGGGGGTCGTTAGGGCCGACTGCCTGCCCCTCTTCCGCGGTTACATTAGAGCCCGGGTGTCCTTGGAGAAGGAGCACGCGGTGTCCACCAACACCCTGGAGTTGTTCAGGGAGAGGTGGGTGCCGCGGGGAGTGGAGTGCATTATTTCCCCCTCCAAATCTATTTTGATTTAGTCCCTGCCCTCCCCTTCACTGTTTGATCACACAGCATTGCCCTTTGATGTGAAGGGCAGTGTTTGTCACTGGCCACTTGGGAGCTTCTTTTCTTCCTGGCGGTGGAAATTGAATAAAGATTTGTACACCTTGTGTCTTTCGCTGAAGAAAAAAAAGGAAAAAAATAACCAGGGGAAGGTGTGCAGGCCACCCTGATGCTAGTCGCCCCGACAGCTGGAAGGTGGGTAGGCCATTCTGAGCGCTGTCATCCCGAAAAGGGGTAATTGGGACGGGCTGTCCTTGAGGTGGTGGGAAGGTGTGTCAGAGCGGCCAAGAGCCAGAAGGTGGGTAGGGGCAGGCCGAGATCCAGAAGGCTTGTGGGCTGCACTGTGCACCGTTGTCCCAGGGAAGGGGACGGGCTGTCCTACAGGTGACAGGAAGGTGTGTCAGGGCAGTCCACAGGCCAGATGATAAATCGGGGTGGGTGAGAGCCAGATGGTATGTAGAGGTAGACTGAGAGCTAGAAGGTGGGTAGGCCGTCCTCAGCGCTGTCACCCCGGGCACGAACTGGGGTGGGCTGTCCTAGAGGTGGCCAGAAGGTGTGAAGGGCGGTTAGGAAAGCCAGAAGGTGGGTAGGCCATCCTGATCGTGTTGTCCTGAGGGGATTAGGGAAGCAGGATGGGCTGTCCTAGAGGTGACCAGAAGGTGTGTCAGGGTGGACCAAGAGTTGGAAGGGTTATGGGGCAGGCTGCCTCAGAGTGGCTGGAAGGTGGGAGGGATGGATGGGTGGGTGGCTTGCTGGTTGCTGGGGGCGCAGGGCTTGGGGGGGGCTGGGTCTGCATTCTATGCACTGTTTTTTAATCTGATTGGACTGTCTTGTGTGTATTTGTTACTGCTTCTTTTGTGATGACTGAAGGTGGGATTTCAGGTTTGTGCTCATTTCCCTGGTTGAGCCTGGCTTTGCAGCCCCTCTCCCTTGTAAGTTGCTGTTTCTCTGTGTACAGCTGTTAATGTTAATTGTTCGTAAACTGTATTGTTGAAATAAATAAATAAACAGGAAAAAAATATAACCAGGGGATTGTACTACCAATGTTTGGTGGTAGTGTGGGGGTTTATGTTTAGAAAAAAACAGGAGGTTAAAATCTCCTCAGTTAAGGACTGACTCTGTGCTGGCTGGCCACAGGCAGTATATGTGCACATGTGAATAAAGGTGATTTGGTGATGGGAGACCAGCCTCTGCAGTTATTTCACCTACTGATCAAGAATCTATCTATCTCAGCCTTAAATATACACAAGGACTCTGTCTCCACAACTCCCTGTGGCAAGAGGTTCCAAAGACTCACAATCCTCTGAGAGTAGAAATTCCTCCTCCTCTCAGTCTTAAAATGGCACCCTTTATTCTGAGACTATTCCCTGTGGTCCTAATCTCTCCCATGAGGAGAAACATCCTCTTAATATTTACCCTGTCAAGCCCCTTAAGAAACCCTATACATTTTAATGACATTACTTTGTATTCTTTTAATTTTCACATTCTCTGAACAACGCCCAACCATCCTAAACTCACTCAATCTTCATCCTGTTCAACCAACCATCTCTCACAGGTCACCATCGTTCAAACTTTGAAGGTAACAATGTGCTCAAAAGTTTCATCAATAATATCACCAGTGAGACACTCCAGTTAGAATCAGAAGCAGAAATGGAGATTTTCTGAACGTCTTCCATAAGGAAAGAAAAACACATTTTGGAGACTTTGGAATACTAAAATGCAGGTCTTCAAGGCCTATGTACAAGTGGGTAAATGATCACAGATTAACTGAGAAGGTTGCACAGGGCTTGAAATCTAATAGACCTCATGCAAGGACAAACAGACTGCCCATCACTGAGTACATCTATAATTCCTCACAGGCAAATCATTACTTGGTGTAATACAAACTGCCTTTCGTTTCGCATGTTTGCAGCTGTCATTGACCAAGTGATTGAGTTGCAAAGGAATATTAATAACAGGAAACAATACTAGATGGTGTCAAGATTGAAGGAGAATATCGTGGAAGAAAACAAACTGCATCTGAAAATAAGACATAGATCAAATAATCCATCTGAATAAATCAGATAAAGGTGCAACACAAAAATATATACATGTGCGTGCACATAGATTAAATGTACATTTATACTGATAGCATACTTTGTAAAGATAGAGGCATAATCCATGAATGTATACGGGACACACTGCTATAACCTGTCTAGTAAGTGGATAAAAATACCTTGGGGTGGAATTTCTGCCAGGAATGTTCTGAACGTCTGCTGCACCCTCAGTGGAGGATTAGTAAAACGCTCTAGAGAAACAGCCAGTACCATGAAGCAATGGAGAAATCCCAGAGAAGCTATGTGGAAATTACATTTTTAAAAATTAATTCATGTGATGCTGGTGTCACTGGTCAGGCCAGCATTTATTATCCACCTCTAACTTCCTACAGTACACCTAAGAGTCAGCTACATTGCTGTGGGTCTGGAGTCACATGTAGGACAAGAGATTTCTTTCCCAGAAGGGTTTTTACTGCACTTGGCAGCAATTACATTGATGCCATTACACCAGCTTCATTATTGAATTCAAATGTCATTACCTGGGATGGTGGGATTTGAACCCATGTCCACAGGGGTTCTGGAATGCCTATCCAGTAACGCTACTTCATGGCCTCCCCATGTAACACTTGATTCCAGATTTTTAATTAAATTCAAATTAGACCTTCTACAATGGTGAGATTTGGCCACACGATGGCTCCGTGGTTAGCACTGCTGCCTCACAGAGCCAGGGACCTGGGTTCAATTCCACCCTCGGGTGACTGTGTGGAGTTTGCATATTCTCCCCATGTCTGTATGGGTTTCCCCTGGGTGCTCCGGATTCCTCCCACAGTCCAAAGATGTGCAAGTTAGGTGGATTGGCCATGCTAAATTGCCCCACAGTGTCCAGGTATGTTCAGGCTGGATGGGTTAGCCATGACATTTGCAGGGTAACGGGGTGAGGTGGATCTGGATGTGATGCTTTTTGGAGGGTCGGTGTGGACTTGATAGGCTGAATGGCCTGCTTCAACACTGTAGGGATTCTATGATTGAACCCAATAGCTTTGAAAGGTGGCACTTACACCCAGACCTCCTGAACCAGAGGTAGGGGACAATACCACCGCACCACAATAGTCCTTGAGATGAGCTTATATAAAGACCAGAATGCCTGATTAATGAGGGAATCATTAAAACTAATCAATTGGAAAAGGAGTTCCAACAAGATTTCAACAAAAAAAATATGGATCATGCAAATCCATTCCTCACATTAGCAAGATCAAACTTTACAAATTCCAACTGAAATAAAAAGAATAATGATCGAGGAAAATGTGTTTCTGTTGAAGTGAAATACTACAGTATAATAGAACACTTTCATTTCTGCAATAGTGTGGAGGCCGGCTAATAAGTATGAGATCATTGTAAGAATCAATTATGTAGCTTAAAACTCAGGGTGTGCTTGAAATAGTTCCAACTCTGAAGAACTCTTGTCTTAAAACATTCACAAAGAAGAACACTTACAGCACCCGTCATCCTAAAACTTAAGTCTTCAATCTAAAGTCCTCAACAGGGTTAAAAGGTTTAAAACAAATAAATCCTTCAGGTTTGATAATACGTATCACAAAGTATTGAAAGAAGCTAAGGCGTCCATTTTACAGGTAGTGAGACAATGGGAAAATATTAATACAGCTAGATTGAAAACTGCTTTCACAACCTTGTTCAGGAATGTAATTAACCAGGACAGAACAGAGTTGTTATGGTTTGGAATGCATTGCCTGAAAAAGGGGTGGAAATAAATTCAGAGATACCTTAAAAAGAGAATTGGTGTTGCTTTTAAAAGGGAGGGGGAAATGGAAGGATGATTGGAGATAGAGCAAGGCAGTTTTATAGAACTTTGATTAGGCCACACTCAGATTATTGCGTTCAATTCCAGATACCACATCACAGGAAGGATGTGGAGGCTTTGGAGAAGGTGCAGAAGGGTTTTATCAGGATGCTGCCTGGATTAGAGCTATAAGGAGAGGCTAGAAAAACTCAGGTTGTTTTCCCTGGAGTGGCAGAAGCTGAGGGGAGACCTGATAGAAGCCGATAAAACTATGTGATGCATAGAAAGGGTTGACGGTCAAATTCTTTTTCCCAGAGTTGAAATCTAAAATTAGGGGGCTTTGCGTTTAAGGTGAGAGGGGTAAAGTTCAAAGGAGATGTGAGGGGCAAGTTTAAGAAGCCAAGACACATAAATAGAAAGTGGAACATAACACCAGCGCTTCATCAGAAGTTCTCACGGATAATGTTACCTAGTCATGGCTCGAAACGTCTGAAAACAAGCCTTCCAGCTCAGCGAGCAAACTTACAACCTGAGGGATATATGCGTTCATCAAAAGAATTTGGAGAGAAGTTTGTCAGAGGTCTTGCCAGAGAGTGGTAGGAGTCTGGAACACACTGCCAAGGGTGGTGAATGGAGGCTGACACAATGGGGATGTTTAAGGGTCTTTTGGATAAGCACATGAATATGCAAGGAATAGAGAGATATGGACCAAGGGCAGGCAGAAGGGAGTAGTTTAATTTGGCATCATGTTCAGCACAACATCATAGCCCAAAGGGCCTGTTCCTTTGCTGTACAAGTCTATGTTCTAAGTTTGACAAATCAATAGCTCATCTTGAGAGTAATCACATGATTCAAAACAGTTAGAGATATATTTATTCTCCAGCTAGTGATTGTATTGCTGAGCATTAACAATTTCGCAAAGAATGATATCATTGTTTAAGTTTTGGGGAAACTTAAGTTCTGAACAAAAGTCTCACAAAGAATATTTTTTTTTCAAAGGTCTCTACATCAGTGTACTGAGTACCAGTGCCGAACTCATTGATAAATGAGCAAAGAGGGAAGTTAAACAATGAAGATTTTGAAGCTTCTATGGGCTTCACTTTAAAGATCCAACCCCAGTGGAATAGAGAGCAGAAAGTTAACTTCCTCTTTACTTCCCTTTCAGATTTATACATGTATTATTATTGTCAACTGGATCGATCAAACTAACATAATTGTTTCCCAAACTCTGGCAAGACCTCTGACAAACTTCTCTCCAAATTCTTTTGGTGAGCGCATATATCCCTCAGGTTGTAAGTTTGCTCACTGAGCTGGAAGGTTTGTTTTCAGATGTTTCAATGCCATGCCTAGGTAACATCATCCATGAGAACTTTTGGTGAAGCGCTGGTGTTATGTCCCACTTTCTATTTATGTGTCTTGGCTTCTTAAGGTGGGAGATGTCATTTCCAGTTCTTTTTCTCAGAGGATGATAGATGGGGTGCAAATCGATGCGTTTATTGATGAAGTTCTGATTAGAATGCCAGGCCTGTAGGAATTCTCATACATGTTCCTGTTTGGCTTGTCCTACGATGGATGTGTTGTCCCAGTCAAAGTAGTGTCCTTGATCGTCTGTATGCAAGGATACTAGTGATATGGGTCATGTCTTTTGGTGGCTAGATGATATTCAGGTATCCTGGTTGCTAGTTTTCTGCCTGTTTGTCCAATGTAGTGTTTGTTATAGTCCTTGTATGGTATTTTGTAAATGACATTCGTTTTGCTGGTTGTTTGTATAGGGTCCTTTAGGTTCATTAGCTGCTGTTTAAGTATATTGGTGGGTTTGTGGGCTACCACGATGCCAAGAGGTCTGAGCAGTCTGGAAGCCATTTCAGAGATGTCTTTGATGTAAGGTAACAGGCTAGAGTTTCTGGGCACATTGTGTCTGATGTTGTTGTTGGGTTTGTTGTTGAGAAATCAATGGACTGTGTTGATTGGGTATCCATTTTTCCTGAATACACTGTATAGTTTTTTTTCCAGCTGTTTGTAGTTCCTGGGTGCTGCCGTGTGTTGTGGCTCATTGAAATAATGTCATGATGCAGCTCCGTTTGTGGGTGTTGGGATGATTGCTTCTGTAGTTAAGTATTTGATTAGATTACTTACAGTGTGGAAACAGGCCCTTCGGCCCAACAAGTCCACACCGACCCGCCGAAGCGCAACCCACCCATACCCCTACATTTACCCCTTTTAACCTAACACTACAGGCAATTTAGCATGGCCAATTCACCT
>NC_057734.1:43557655-43595573 GCF_004010195.1 Chiloscyllium plagiosum
ACACTTCGGCGGGTCGGTGTGGACTTGTTGGGCCGAAGGACCTGTTTCCACATTGTAATGTAATCTAATCTAATCTAATCTATTTGGTCTTTGTGTGCTGTTTTTCTGCAGATGCTGGTTTGAAGTTCTCCGTTAAATGTTTGTTCTACTGTGACATCTAGGAATGGGAGTCTGTTGTCGTTCTACCTGTCGTTTGTGAATTTTATGCCAGTCAGGGTATTGTTGGTGGTCTTGGAGGTTTCCTCTAATTTGTTCCGTTTTGTAATCACGAAGGTGTCATCCACGTAGCGGACCCAAAATTTGGGTTGAATAGTTGGGAGAGCTATTTGCTCAAGTCTCTGCATTACTGCTTCTGCTATTAACAGTATCCTTACCAGGATACATGAACATCAACTAGCCACTTAAAAGACATGACTCACTATCACTAGTATCCTAACATACAGATGAGCAAGGACACTACTTTGACTAGGACAACACATCCATCGTAGGAGAAGCCAAACAGGGACATGCATGGGAATTCCTAGAGGCCTAGCATTCTAACCAGAACTCCATCAATAAACGCATCCATTTGCACCCCATCTACCATCCTCTGAGAAAAAGAACCGGAAATGATATCACCCACCTTAAGAAACAAAGGCAGATAAATAGAAAGCGGAACATAACACCAGCGCTTCACCAGAGGCTTTCACTGATGATGTTACCTTGTCATGGTGATGAAACATCTGAAAACAAACCTTCCAGCTCAATGAGCAAACTTACAACCAGAACCTCAACCTGAGCTACAAATCTTCTCAAAAATTGCAAGCATATATCCCTCTTCCCACTGTTCAACTCTCTAATGTCTGACTCAGTGTGTGCAGGAGATATGATACAAAGAGTGCAACTTTCTCTTTGGTCTGACAAGTGGGTCTGATGGACTGAGTGAGAGACAGGCTCTCATTGGGATCTTCCCCACGGAGTCCAATTAATGGGCAGAGGGCAGAATGTCTGTCCAATTAAAGATGGTCAGTGGGCTTTGGAAATGGGAAGGTCAATCTGCGGCCTTACAACTTGAAAGCAGCTGTAGGTTGCACTGGAAGATGAGTAAGGGAGAGATACTTGAAAATGGCAACACTCTCTCCAATCTCCTTTAACATCTGACGTGAAAGATAGCTTTTGAAGCCAGGTCTGCTTCCAGCATCCGAATTTGCCTCTATTGCCTTTGGGAGCCTGGAGGCTTACTGGAAAATGCCAGTCAGCTTTTTTCAATTGACCTTAGGTAACCTTACGTCAGATCAGCTAACCACCATGTGTGATGAATAGCCCCTATCTTTCCTCCCCAAAAATCCCTTAGGGTGGGGGCAAGAGAGAGGCATGCGGGACAAGACACTATTTTTAGCATCAATCTGGATCTTGTCAGAGCTAAAAGCTGAGTGCAAAAGTCTGCTTGTATTAACAGTTCTGTCAGTCACACTTCTTGTGTCATACTTTGTACAAATTCTTAGTGCCTGGTTCACAATGCATTGGGTTGAGTCAAACCTCATCTCCCTGCAGAAGGACAAAATCAGAACTGAATTGCCAGGGAGATTTTGAATCACATTTAGTCAGAGTCAGATGTGAGAAGGATCATGTCATGACATAGTAAGGATACATGAAAGTGACAAATCACGGTTGAAGATAAAGCAAAAGCTAAAATCAATTAGATCAAAATATGTTTGCAATTTGTCCAGGCCATTGTTATAAGTCTCCCACTACGGTTGCTACTTGCTACTGAAAATTAGTTTCGCAATAAGGATATTAAGAGGTCAAGGTTTACAGTAAATTAATTAAATGTACCGTTATGATAACATTTACTATGAATTAAATTCCTTTTATCAATATGGGAGATTTAAATCTTGTGTTCTTCCAGGTTCCCAAGGTCTTCCCAATTAGTGAATGAGACTCAGGGCATAGAATTACCACAGTGTGGTTAATTACGAGAATTAAAACCACTCAGGGAAATCACTTTTTCAATGTCACATTGTTCCTAACATTGCATTGCATTCATCAGAAGGTTTGCAATGGAGAGTGAGTCACTGATCTGGATCCTCATATCACCATTCAATTGTAACAGTTCTGTGAATGACCTCAGCCTACAATAGCTCCATGGAGGTGTCTATTGGAGCCATAATTTTAAAGGAACAAGCCAAGGTAGCAGCTACACATCACAACCACAGTCTATCTAGACCATGCCACAGCCTCTACTGAAGTTATCAATTTGAGTTCCCATGTTACATAAACAATATGGTGAGGCTCCATTACTGTTCCCCTTAGTGCATTGACTATAGGAATTGGGATGCTCAGTTGCAACTGTACAACAAATTGGTTAGGCCACTTTGGAATACTGCATTTAGTTCTAGTCTCCTTGCTATAGGAAGGATGTTGTTAAGTTTGAAAGGGTTTACAAGGATGTTGCTGAGGTTGGAGGATTTGAGCTATAGAGAGAGGCTGAATAGGCTGGGTCTATTTCCCCTGGAATGTTGCAGGCAAAGGGGTGACCTATAGAGGGGCATGGATAGGATGAATTGCCAAGGTCTTTTGCCGAGGATAGGGGAGTCCAAAGAGAGAGGGCCACAGGTTTAAAGTGAGAGGGAAAGATGTGGTGCATGTATGGAATGAGCTGGTACAACTACAACATTAAAAAGGCATCGGGGTGGGTATATGAATAGCAAGGGTTTGGAGGGATGGACAAAATTCTGGCAAACGTGACTAGATTAATTTAGGATATCTGGTCCGCATGGATGAGTTGACCAAAGGGTCTGTTTCCAAGCTGTATAACTCCATGACTCGATGTCACTGAGCCACATACGGATGGGAAGGTGTGTGTTTGAAGAGATTGGTTCCATATATAAAAGGGGGTCAGAGATGCAGAGAGGTTTAGAGAAGACATTTCAGAGCTGAGGGCCTAGGCAGGCGAAGGCCAATGGTATAATGATGAAATCAGGGATGTACAAGAGGCAGGAAGAATTGGCCGATTTCAGAGATTGCAGAGGATTGCTGGAGGGTTTCATAGAGATAGTAAAGGGCAAGGCTATTGGAGAAATTTGAAAACAACAATGACTACACTTCAAGAACATTTCATTGGCTGTGAGATCTTTTGGGGCACTCTAGGGTCAGGAGCAATATTCCCTTTAAATGTTGTTATTGTGCACATCCTTTTGTTTGAATAAAAGCAAATTACTGCGGATGCTGGAATCTGAAACCAAAAGAGAAAATGCTGGAAAATCTCAGCAGGTCTGGCAGCATCTGTAAGGAGAGAAAAGAGCTGACATTTCTAGTGTAACTGATCCTTTGTCAAAGCTTTGTTTGAGTGTATGGTTCTATTATATTTTTTGCGTGTGTCTATACAGACATATTATTTATCAGAATACAAGGTGGGCATAATATCTTGCAGAGTGCTGCATGGTCATGCACTTACTCAGCTTAGCAAGAATATGGATCAATTATAAATGTAGTAATGTGAGATCTACATTCTTGTGAGTGAACTGCAATAGGTTTAATTGAACAGAACTATATCAGGATGGTAAAAGAGAAAGTCAGACTTGGAGCCCTGCAGACTCAGCCTCCAGCTCCATGTGAACTGAGGTCACCATGACCTATACTGCAGTTCAGTGGCTGTACTTAGAGTAGAAGATACAATTCTCTTCATTCTGCATCTTCCCCAAAGTTCTTTTATTGTATCTCTTTTTCCCATTATTATTCAGCCATGAACATTTAACACTGCTACTGCCCTTGCTGGAACCCCACGTGTCTTTTGTGCTTCAGGGACTGATTTCCAGCAACACACCTGGTTCTCAGAGAGTTTGTAGGATGTGTGTATGTCCTTGACATTTCTCCAATGACTGGTCATTGGGCTGACTCCCAGCTCCCCTGCATCTGCATTCAGCCCAGTGAAGCAGTTGAGGCTGCCTCATTGAATATTTTTAAAGCAAAAATAGATAGATATTTGAACATTAAAGGAATTAAGGTTTATGGTGAGCAGGTGGAATCCATGAATAACGGAGCAGGCTCAGATGGCCTATTCCTGCTCCTATTACTTATATTCTTATGATCAACAATTTCAACGCATTGTATACTTACAAGATCCACTTTGTACTTGAACATCTCTGTCTGTCTGGGTGGCTTCCTATTAGTTACTAGAAGTTGTTGCATTTTCCGTCGATGGGCCTTTGCTGCGGTTTGAAGTTTTTTTCTGTAAACACGCCACACTTACAGTGATGCTCTCTGTGCACCATTGCTATAATTTGTTGTATACAATTGGCTTCTGCCTGTGACTCTGTGGCTCCATCCAGCCTGACTGAAGCTTCAATTGTTTTCAAGTTCTGAGTCTGGTATGACCGCAGAGCTCTTGCTAACTCCATTGTTGCCAGCAGCTGAGACTTTGTGGTGACTTTACCGGCTGTAGCAATTTCTGAAGCAACACTTGCTTTCACTATAGACTGAACCAACACAAGGCTACTTTCCCAGAGGTGATCTGACTATCTAAACTTCACTAACTAATGGTGACTACTGTTGATGTTGCTGCAGGTTCTGTGGAATAAGTAAATCATTTTATTTATTCTTTACCTTCTTCAAGAGAGGACTGGTTCTGATTGAAAGAGACCATTGTGCGACTAGGAACTGTGTCCCCTGACTCTGACAGTACAGGAACATCTGAAATTTTAGTTTCAAATAAATGAGCATCCTGTGGGCTGGGTTCATTCTCTGTAACTAAACCTGAAAAACCACACAATCATTTGGAATACCCTTGGGTGCTGGCCACCTCTTTCTTTTACCTTCTATTTCCAGTTTCTGTTTTGGGAGAAATGGTGGAAGGTGGGCTTCTTCCCCAGCCTCCTCCAATGTCTTTGGTGTTTGCCAACCAAAGGCTATTTAAAACTTCACAAGCAGCTTCACTCAATAAAGAACTGAAATGATTAGGAATTATGTATAAGGTCTCGCGATCTCCTTTTCACTGCAGCAAAATATAGCATGCATCTGGCTTCTTACTCTGATTTTTGTATCCTTCCAAGTCTCAAAGTGGATCCCTAGTCTCAACCAGAGCATCTTAAAGGATCGAAAGCTCTGCTCCAGAATCCAATTTAAAATTAATTGTCTGCCATTTCTTTAACCTCTGTTTGCCAAAAGTCATCTTGCAGTCTATCATTTCATCCAAGAAGAATTCATTCATAGATTAATTCCAGAGATAAAAGATGCGGCTCACGAGGAGAGATTGAGCAGCTTCAGCCGATACTCCTTAGAGTTTACAAGAATGGAAGGAGGTCTAATCCAGGTTTATAAGATATTAATGGGATTGACAGAGTACACACAGTGGATATTTCTCCTTGCAAGGCAATCTTGAATGGGAGGTCAACGTTTTACGCTGGGGGCTGGCAGATTTAAACAGAGATGAGGATGAATTGCTTCTCTCAAAGGAAGTCATTACCTCAGAGAGCAGTGGGTTATGGGATACTGAATAAATTTGAGAAGGGGATAGATAGATTTTTAATTGGTAACAGGTTAGAAGTGGAACAACTCCTCATAGCCAGTAGCTTATCACCAAGTCACCCTTTATTTACACATACATAGTACTGGACATTGGTCCAATTTCCTCAAAGTCAGTTCTCAGAGTAAGGAGAACCTCTGACACTCCTGTTTCTATCTGTCAGCCAAGGCTCCCAGATTCACAGCCCCAATCAGTGAACTCATATTCTATGAGGTCCATCCGACTGACCTAGTCACAGCTACAAAACGGTTATGGGGATTGGGCAGAAAAGTGGAGTTGAGGCCAAGATGAGATCAGTCATGATCGCATTGAATGGCAGAGCAGAATTGCCAGGATTACCTGCGCCTGCTCCTTGTTCTTATGTTCTTATCGACTCTTGCTTACGGTATTAACTTTTTGCCAGGTCTAACATAGGATTTCTTCTCAAACTCTAATGGAAGATGAATGCTTTAACAGCATAATTCCTTAACGCATTTTCTTCTACAATACCTTGTTCCTTGAGAATGGTGTCCGCACTGTTGCTGATCACATGCAATACACTCTTGTCCCTTGTCTGGCTTCTTTTTGAGACCTGCTATTGCAACATGATATCGGCTGAACTGTTACCACTAACTTAGCTAATACACAGCCTTGACAGCACCCTCCACCTAATCTAGAAGGTCAATTAAAGGGAAAGTTTTTCCCATTATCCAGACAACTGAATTATTTCTTTGTCCTCATGCTACAGGGGTGTTCTCTCGAATAAGTCTCTTCCCGGGGTGTCTGGCATGTGGAAATCTATTGATCACTGCAGCCTAGTGATTTCTTACTGTTGCTAACCGTGGGTCCTGCCTTGGGGGCTTCCCCTGCCCTTTCTTCACCTTTTGGGTGTTTTTTCCTGTTCTAAGGTTCAGTGCCAAGATGTGCCTTGAAGCTGATGTCTAGTTGGGCACCACCATTGCTGAACTTTACTTTGGCCATTTCCCTGCCTCTGGATTTGCAGTACTGAGTGGGGCTGGTGGTTTCCAGTCACTGGACTTCATATTAGGTTCTTACCATCTTCCTCTGATTCCAAGCTACCGTGGCCATTTCCACCAATGTGGGATTTACTTGTGAGTGAACTTTTGAGTAATAAAGAAGACTTTATTGAATAAAACTATGTAAACAAGATGGTAAGAGATGATAGCTTACAAAGAGACACACGTCAATGGTCCATAATGTCAACTTGTACAGGAATGTCCTTTTGTACAGATTCAATAGTTATTCTTCCACTCATTTATGGGACATGGGTGTTGCTAACTGGCCACCATTTATTACCCGTCCCTAGTTGCCCTTGAGAAGGTGGTGGTGTGCTAGCTTCTTGAACCATTGCTGTGAGTTGACCCACAATGCCAACTGAGAGGGAATTTCTGGTTTTTGAATCAGCGACAGTAAAGGAATGGCGATATATTTCCAAGTCAGGATGGTGAGTGGCTTGGAGGGGAACTTGAAGGTGGTGGTGTTCCCATGTATCTGCTGCCCATGTCCTTCTAGATGGTCCTAGGTTTGGAAGGTACAGTCTAAGGATCATTGATGAATTTGGTGAATTTGGTAAAGATACAATTGCCTTCATTCTGTGCTTTCAATGAGCTAGCTCTTCACATCATTATTTGAATGGTTCAGTGATTATGTCCCTTTTTGTATTTACTCACTACGCCATCAGAGGGAGCTGTTTAATCTTTTTGTAACTTAATAATTCTTCAACCTTTGAGAAAAACCCTCCGTTATTCTAACCCATTTAAAATAAAAGCTAACATTGCAAGCGGTCATTTGTAACAGATTCCTGGTGACTAATTTTACAGAGACAGCTTGACACATATCCCCAGTTTCTGCTGGGTGCATTGCATTGATTTTAAGTGAAAACAGAGGAAGTGAGGAAGCTGTCACAGTGTTTGTCAATTTTATTATGAGAAAAACATTCAAATCCAGACAATCCATATGGAATAAAAGTGTGATTTTTCACTGGGAATTTATTTCATTGATTTTGTCTCCTGACCAACAGTCACTTCATGTGGCTGATAACCAACAAAGTAATGAACAGCTCAGCTCTTCACTTATTCCTGTTCACTGCTCCCTCTGAGATTCTTGGTCCAAACACATTTAAGGATGTTTGGCAGGTTGTTGAATAATAACCCCTCGCTGTTGAAAAACATGTTCTCAGACCCAGAATTCTACACTTAACATCACCAGTGTCAATGTATTGAGCTCCTGCATTGTAAGTGACAGCCAGCTGTTGATATCCTCTTTATAGCACAACATTATCCTCTTTGAAATTTATTGCCAAGTGCTCATTTACCTCAGTACAATACATTCAAATATCCTTGGAAATGGTACTTGGTCAAATTCCCAGCACTGATTCACTTGTACCCACCAGGTTTAACCCTTTCTTCTTTCCTTTGGACAGGGTGTAATATCTGCAATCTGTAGCCACTGTTTCAATATATGCTGTTAACTGTCTACACAATTCACTGCCAGGTTTCGACCATTTCATTCACCTCAATTGATTTATTGCTCGTGATTCAACTCACTGCTACTGTCTATTATTATTTGCCACTGCCATGTTTTTATTACCCTGCTATTTAATTCACTGTCAAGGGGCTGCTACTGATCATTTAACTGTGTGACATGTACAGCTGATGGCAGCTTCTTTGTCATGTCACCCATTGTCCTCCATGTAATTCATTGGCATTCCCTATCTCTAACTCACTTCCAAATGTTTATTATCCTTTCCATGTTTAACTGCGTTCTAACCCAAATGATCATCTTTTAATCTCAGAATTCATCCACTAGTTATTTTCCATGTAATATGCTCCCTACTACTGCACATCTTCAATGTACCTTATTGTATGGACTTATTTTTCATGTAACTCATTACCTAATCATTCTGAAATTTCACCAGCGGTTCTGCCGATCTTCAGTAATAAATTATTGTTTAATGTTTAATTGAGACCCTCTTAGAGCCTTATCTTTAAAGTCCCTTCAGCCCTCTTTGTAACGGAGAGGGTAGGGGGTGTGAGGTGGTTTGGAAAGATACCACAGTGTGAAACAGTTATGAAACTGTGAAACAGCAACGAAAGTGGAGAGAAAAGATTAACTCAATCTTTGACAGCTGTCAGTCGCCATTCCTGCCTTTTCCTGTACAAATTGTGTTCAGACTTATGGTTAAAGAGGGGTTTTCCACTGCTTGTCTTCCTACAACAGCAGTTTCAGACTGTAGACTTGCAGAATTGTTGCAGAACACGAGGACTGTCACCCAACAAAGCAATTCACCTGGAGTCATCCCCTCTATCTCCTTACAAGCTTGCACTAATCAACGAGGTCCTCTGGCTTACATCGCTTCCTCAAACAACATTGACTACAACACAGATTATCTGCTCTTTATAATATTGTTGGCTATGAACTATTTTCTATATAACCTCTGCCCCATTAATGTCTGCCTTCATATGAGTTATCCACTTATCCCCTGTCATTGATGAATTACCCTTTGTCAGAGAAGTTTGTCAGCAACCAAAGGGTTAATGCAGATCTCTGAAAGTACAGGTCAGCTCTGTAACTCAATCATTTCAGGAGAGGAGCAATTCAAAAATACAACCGATCAGGTCCTTTTCATGCAATAATCGCCCATAGGATCCTGTTCACCACAAACTCTGAGCAGTAATTAATATGTGCCAAAAAGATCAAATAGACAGTCAAGTCCAATTTAAGCTTACACCCTGCGTTATGCCTTTCAATATCACTAGCACTGTACTTCCAGTATAAGGCAAAACCTAAAGACAGACTGCTAGAGATTGCATGTTCAGTCAGGGTGACATATAGTTGTCAGATGCTCACAACACTGCAAATGTTTATTTCAGAAATTCATGCTGCTCTTGCCTGCATGCAGACAGAAGCGAGCAAGGTGGGTTTTTTTTTGCCAACCAAGGTTTTAGGCATTTCTTCCTTAACAGAGGTCTGGGTCAGCCAGAACAGCTGAGAATGTTACCTGATTTCTGCAGGGATGCGGGCACAGTGACGCTTACCTGGGCTCAAGCAGCTGATGCAGACTGATACTTCCCAGTGAGGTTTTGTGGGTTTTTTTTTCCTCAAACCGATCCAAGATACAGAATTCCTTTACCTTTGCTGTTGTAAATAATACAAATAAAAAAGGCTCTCCGTCTTCCTCTGCTCTGACTGGTTGTAAGCGTGTTTGCCAAGGAATTTCCTGAGTGGTAATCACATGAGAGCGAAGCCTCTGCAGCAGAGGCGAACTGAAAGAAACTGAGTGGGTTGCAGCGGGGAGCTCTGGCAAGCAGCAACAGAACAGCATTGGTGAAGGGGCAGGATGCTAGCGCAGCACAGATTGAGAAACAGCCCTCCTCCTCTTCTCTGTCCCTCCCCCCGCACCCCCTCCACCTCTCTCTCTCGCTCTCTGTGAACACTGTCCTCAGGAAGGCTGACTCAGACTTTCTCCCCTGCAGCCCTGAGGTACTGCCTTCATCTAGCGCAAGTGAATCCTGTTTGCCATTTCTGAGATGGGAAATTCCCTTTTATGTTTTCCAGTGCCTTCACTCCTTCTTGTCGAATGCTCTGGGGAGGTTTGGAAAGATACTGCACAGTTAGCAACAAAAGTTGGAGGGGAAGAAGATTTGAACCAATCTTGGGCAACTGTCAGTCAGTGTTCCTGCCTGTTTCCGTATGGATTTGCAGTCAGATTTATGATTGAAGGGAACTGGGATCCCACAACAGCAGAGAGATGCCACAGAATCACAGAACTGTCATAGACTCACAGAGATGTACAGCACGAACAGACCCTTCGGTCCAACTCATCCATGCCCGAATTAATCTAGTCCTATTTCGCCCAAATCCCTCTAAACTTTTCCTATTCATGTACCCATCCAGGTGGCTTTTAAATGTTGCAATTGTAAAAGGAGCCCATCCAGCCTATCATATTAGTGCCAGCCCTCTGATGCAGCAATCCACCCGTTACACTCCTTTGCCTTCTCTCTCTCTCTGTCCTTTTTAGTAAATAATCCAATTCTCGTTTGAATGTCTGAATTGACCCTGCCTCCACCACACTCTGGGCCAGTGCATCCCAGCTCCTGTCCATTCACTGCATGGAAAAGTACTGTGGGTCCCCACTGCTTCCTTTGCCAATTGCATTCAATATGTGCTCTCACCTTTTCAATTCTCCCACCAGTGCCAACAGTTTCTCCCTCATTTTTTTTTGTCCAGACACCTCATGATTTGCACATCTCTATCAAACCTTCTCTCAACCTTTGCATCTCCAAGGGAAACAGTCCAAATTCTCTAATATATCCATGCAACCAAAGTTTCTTATCCCCAGAACCATTTTTTGTGAATGTTTTTTGCAGACTCTCTAACTCCTTCACATCTTCTGTAAAATCTGGTTGAGCGTGTGGTGCTGGAAGAGCACAGCAGATCAGGCAGCATCTGAGGAGCAGGAGAATTGATATTTTGGGCATAAACTCTTCATCAGGAATGCGATGAAGGGTTTATGCTCGAAGTCGATTCTCCCGCTCCTCAGCTGCTGCCTGACCTGCTGTGCTTTTCCAGCACCACACTCTTGACTCTGATCTCCAGCATCTGCAGTCCTCACTTTCTCCCTGTAAAATCTGGTGCCCTGAACTAAACAGAATACTCCAGTTGAGGACGAACTAGTTTTTAATAGAAGTTGAACATACTTGCTCTTGTATTCTGTGCCAATATTAATAAAGTCTATGATATTAGGATGCTCTCTCAACCTGTATAGCCACCTTCAATGACTTATGCACATATTCATCCAGGTCCCTCTCTAACAACCCCCTTTAAAATTGTACTGTTTATTTTATCCTTCTACATTCTTCCGACTAAAGTAAGTCATTTTGCATCACTCTACATCAGGGTTCAGTTACCACCCGTTTATCTACATCCTTTTGAAGTTCCACACAGTTTCTAGTCGGAGGTCACAGTGCATCCAAGTTTCATATGACTTGCATGTTTTAAACTTGCACCCCAGACACCAACGAAAAGTCAGTAATATTGATCAGGGAGACCAAGGGACCCAACACCTGAAGAACTCCATAACAAATCTCCCCCCAGTCCAACACATATCCATGATCCACTCTTTCTCTTGTCAGTCAGCCAATTCTCTATCCTTGTCACAACTGCCCTTTCATTATGAGGATTATAACTGAGCTCACATGTCTCTTGTGTGGCGCTGTATCAGATGCCTTTTGGAAATCCATGTACAACACATCAACAGCATTCCCTTTATCCATCCTCAATTTGCCCTGAACAAATATATTTTGATTTTCCTTATTAAATCCATATTTGACCAAGGGCCTATTAGAGTTGGTATTATCATTTCTAAAAGCTTAAATGCTACCACGGATACACCGAATGGCCAGGACTTGTTGGACTTATTTTGAACTAAACTGTAATATTTGCAATTCTCACATTCATTGGCACCATACCTTAAGGGAGTGGCTCCTCAATCCCCTTTCACTTCTCTCAGTATACTTGAATGCATCCTGTAACTGCTAAGTTAACAAGTTAATGATGACTCAGGGACAAATTGATAATGCCATCATGACCAATGTTTCCCACCACTACCACCATCATTACCACCAAATCTGGCAAGGCCCTGAATAAATCCATCAGTTTGTTCCTCCTGACCTGGAGTTGTGGCTGCCAGAGGTCCATCGATGTGTCCCGCAATTGTGAAATGATGGCTTGGCAGCTACTGAAAAAAACAGAAGAAACATTTCCACACTGGCAACACCCACCTGTTCCAGTGGAACTGCGACTATTCACAATCTTGAACTTTCTGATTGGCCCATTCTACCTGCACAGCCTGACCCACCAACCCAAATTGGACAGAAATACTGGGATGGGGGCGAGCTGTTAATTCGCTGACTAAACGGCCACTTCCAGGAAGATTACACAGTCGAGCAGAACTTGAACACCATTTGGATAAGGACCCATACAACGCCTGGTGTTGGAAAACGTTTGAAGGCAACACTCAGCCCTTCTTGTTTGCATTTGGAACTAATCAGGTTTAAGTTAAAAATGGATTCAAACTCAGGTAAGAACTAGGGGACAATGTCCAGGATTTCCAAAAATGTTCAATGACATTGACAGAATAAATAAGTTGAAACTGTTCAGAACAGTCATTAACAAGAGGACATAAGTTTCAAGTGGGTGGTGTAAGATTCAGGGGAGGCATGAAGGAACCAATTGTTAACAGATGAAGTGTTAGGATCTGGAATACATTGTACAAAAAATGAATACTTGGAATGGAAAGGATTGCTGAGTTATGGTGAAAGGGCAGAGGATCAAGACCATACTCTGATATGATGGGCCAAATGGCTTTCATCTGGCTAGATCAGTCTATGTTTCTATCAGAGATTACAAAGAGAAAGGATATTTAGGAAAAGTCCAACATGATTACAGATAGTCACATGGACACTGATAGCCAAAATAAATGGAGTCCGCATTTAGAGTGAAGAAAGGCAAAATGAAGAATATGGAAGCACATGTAAGGAAAAGCTTCCATTATATTAGCTCTTTAATAACTTCAGGATGTACTAAAGCACTTTAAAGCCAATAGTAATTCTCAAGTTGAGGAATAAGTACTGCCCATAATACCAGGGAGAACTCCCCTACTCCCTTTCTCCAAGCAGTATGGTGGCTCAGTGGATAGCCCTGCTGCCTCACAGTGCCAGGGACCCGGGTTTGATTCCACCCTCGGGCGACTGTCTGTGTGGAGTTTACTGATTCTCCTGTGCCTGCGTGGGTTTACACTAGATGCTCCAATTTACGCTCACAGCCCAGGTTAGCCATGCTAAATTGCCCATAGTGTCCAGGGATGTGCAGGCTAAGTAGATTAGCCATGGGAAATGCAGGTTATAGGGAGAGGGCAGGGGTTGGGTCTGGGTGGAAAGCTATTCGGAGGGTCAGCATAGACTTGATGGGCTGAATGGCCTGCTTCCACATTTTAGAGATTCTATGGTTCCTCTTCAAATATCTATTACCCCTACCCGAGTGAACAGATGAGACTTGGGTTTAACCTCTCAATTGAAAAATGACATCTCCATTTCTCTAATCTTGTACTGGAGTCTTGGCTCAGGTCCAGGCAAGGAAATCTGGATCTACCTGCTGAGTCAGGGGGAGAATGTGGTCCTCATTGCAGCACAGCTAACACTGCGAATTAAACTGAGATTGGAGACAGTGCAACTAACCACTGGAATAAATGATAAAACGGAGCTTAGGAAAAAAGGGTGTGCAGATGACTCTTTCTGAGTGTTTGCCTTTCTCCTGTTTTAACCTGGGGAGCCAGGAATTCTGTCTGCATTAGAAATACTTTGGCACCCACACATATCAGCATTTTATAAACAGCCCAGAATGTATGAATTATTCAAAAAGCCCACTCTCATGCTGCATTGATGTTTCAATCTTTGCCCAGTACCTCATCTCTCGTCATAATTACAATGCATCACTCTAGTCTGTACTGGAATAAATCTTATCAAGTCATGTGATATAACTACAAAAGCTTATCTCAAGCTGTTTCCTCAACTACTTCTTGCTGGTAAAACCTCTCATAGTGAATGAATCCATTTGTATATATTGTATAAATTGCAATACATTAAGGAATCAATGCTCTTCAAGATTGAAACACCACTGCAGTTTGTGGCAACACTCCAACACTTTGATTACATAGTGCAGCTTTCAGCCCGTGTGTAAATCTGTGTATATTCTCCAGTCCAATATCCTTCAGCCAGAGGATATACCGGACTCTATGACCAGAGTTCTAAAGTCATGGAGTTTTTTAGCACAGAAACAGACCCTTCAGTCCAACTCAGATGTCCTAAATTAATCTAGTTAAAAATCACACAACACCAGGTTATAGTCCAATAGGTTTATAAACTGGTGTTGTGTGATTTTTAACTTTGTCCACCCCAGTCCAAGCACCTCCAAGTCATAAACTAATCTCGTCCCATTTGCCAGCATTTCACCCATATCCCTATAAACCGTTCTTATTCTTGTATCCATCCAGATGTCTTTAAAATGTTGTGATTATGCCCACCTCCACCACTTCCTCTGGCAGCTCAATCCATACACACACCACCCTCTGTGTGAAAAAGTTGTCCCTTAGGTCCCTTTTACATCTTTGCCGTCTCACTTTAGACCTATGCTTTTTCATTTTGGACTCACATATCATAGGAAAAAGACCTTGGCTATTTACTCGATCCATGCCCCTCAGGATTTTATAAACTTCTTTAAGGTTACCCCTCAGCCTCCAACGCTCCAGGGAAAATAACCCCAGCTTATTCAGCCTTTCCATGCAGATCAAACCCTCCAGCCTTGGCAACATCCTTGTAAATCTTTTCTGCATGCATTCAAGTTTAACAACATCTCTCCTGTAGCAGAGAGACCAGAATTGAATGCAATATTCCAAAAGTGGCCTAACCAATGTCCTGTACAACCGCAACATGACGTCCCAACGTCTTTACTCAAAACACTGTTTTAGAATTCATCACTAATACTCACCCAAGCAGTAAAATGATACATTAAACCAACAACAACTTGTATTTACACAGCGCCTTCAGTAAATACAATATCTCATAGCATTTGATAAGAGTATTTTCAACAGGATTTGACACTTATCCACATGAGGAGACATTAAAAGTTGAAATTAGTCAAAGAGGTAGGTTGTTAAGGAGCATCTAATGGAGAAAAGAAAGAATGAGGAGAAGGGAGGGTCCAGTAGGGGAACTCCAGAGTTTGGGAATGAGGCAGACGTAGGAGTGGTCACCAGTGATGGAGAGATAATACCAAGGAGTGTGTATGAGAACAGATTTGGAGAAATTGTGATACATTGGAGGAAATCGCAAACGGAGGGAGGTGTGAGGTTAGCGATAGATTTGAAGGCAACAATTGGAATTTTTAAATCAAGGCATTGCTTGACTGGGAATCAACTGACAGTTGAAGGGAAGTTGGGGTGAGTCATGTGAATAAGAAACAAAGGAAAGCCACTTGGCCCTTCAGCCTGCTCTGCCAATCAATAAGATCATGGCTCATCTGACTTTAACCTCAATTCTACATTCCTGTATATCACTGATAATCTTTTGTCCCTTTGCTTTAAAAATATTTAAGGATTCTGCATCCACTGCCTTTTGAGGAAGGGAATTCCAAGGATTCAAAACATTCTGAGACTCTGAACAATGACTCCTAGTTCTAGATCCTCTCACAAGAGGAAACATGCTTTCTATATCTCCCCAGTCTTACATTTCAAATAAGTCATCTCTGATTGTTCTAAACTCTAGATTGTATGGACCTTGCCTGTCTAGCCTTTCCTCATTAGGCAATCTGTTTATTGCTAGTATTAATCTAATGTGGCCAGACGGGCTGCTCAAAATGATGGATTTATGAAAAGTGGACAACAAATGAGACATTATGCTTGAACTTGAATGGAACGGAATGGACCTGAATGACATCCCCAGGACAATCAGAAACACCAAGTTGTTTACCAGACACAGGAGCACCTCACACCCTTGTTTGGAGAGGGCTACCTGACCTATGTGCGTCCAACACCTCTAGAAATGGAATGTCAGAATGTCAACATCTGGTTGGGTCAAATCAATCAGAATGATCAAACCCTGATTAATCTATTGGTGGACATCAAAGACCCTCCCAAAAGGGCGTGAAGACTTCTAACAATCACCACAACACCACCCTCAGGAATGGTAACCCAGGACTAACCACTGTGAAGAGAAGACACCCCTGGGATCACTGGGAAAATAAGACCAGATGATCATTGCCACGTGAATCAAGACTAAGATCTAATGTGTTGGTATATGATCATCCAGAGTTAATTAAAGCACAAAATATTTGATTAGATTTATAGAGTACACTGTTAGTTTGTAGAGTATTTAATTATTATTATATTAATTGTGTTAAATAATCATGTAATATCATGTAATATTATTAAGATTCGACTCGCAATTTGTTTGCTGTGTGGCAAGCGCCATATTAGTAAACATTCTCAGAACTGATTCCAATGCATTAACATCCCTCCGTAACTACAGTGATGAGTACTGTACACAGTACTCCAGGTGTGGTCTCACCCATGCTCTGTATAGCTGAAGCATAACCTCCCTGCTCTTGCATTCGAATTCCCCTCACAATAAAACTGAACATTCTATTAGCTTTGCTGATTACATGCTGAACCTGCACATGAACGTTCTGCGAATAATGTACTAAGACACCTTTGCTCTGAGATCTCTGCAGCCTCTCACTGTTTAGATAATACGCTTTTTTAAAATTCTTTTTGCTAAAATGGACAATTTCACACTTGGCCACTCCTCACTTGCGTTTTGTATGTTATTAAGGATGCCTTGTGATTGTGGAATTAAAATTGTAGCATTCCAAAATCAAAAGCACTGCATCTTTGAAAAGAAGAAAGCAAGAACTTAGATTGATTCAGCAGCTTCAGGATGTACCAATGCACCTTATCTTAAAAACCAATGGTTGAAATGTAGGAAAATTGCAGCAGGCATCACAAACCAAATGGTCTCCTGCGGTGGTGCTGTTGAGGGACAAATAACCTTTGATACTCAATATTATAACAATATTACATAGTAGATCTCACAAATAAGATAAAATAAAGCAGCTTTTAAAGATTAATCAGTCGTGAGTTTTACCTCTATTATGTTCCAGTTTGAACACATGCAATGTATTCATATACATTTCTGTCAGCAGTGTTTTAACACAGACATTAACCTGTTCAAAATGGCATTCATGAGTGTAAAGAACACTAACAGAAACATATCTGACCATTACTGGCTGAATTTAATGGGTAGAAATAAATAAATTCAGTAACAGCATCAGAATTGATAATGTTCAGACACCTGTAGTACTGAAATAATCACATTTTTTTCTTCCTGGGTACCTTTCTGGGAATTGTACTCTGTCGAGAGGAGAAGCAGGTGCAGAGACTCTGGAGAGTTAGCAGGAGAGCAGAGGGAAGGGCATTGTATTCAAAGGGATTCTTACCTTCCCATCAGAAGATAAAGCAACATGGCTGCAGTTCTATGACGAACAGTGCACTGAGGAGTACCAGTCAATGCCACATGAGGAGTACCAGTCAATGCCACATTGCCCTTGGCAGTCCGTACCACCATGGGTCTGAACTCCATTGCTTCCACCACCTCCTTCCAATCTGCCACTGGGGATATCACTAACATCAGTCAATCATTGGCTGATGTTGACATGAAGTAGGTGACCCATTTCCTTCCTCTGCAGGTGAACAGCAACTGAAGGACCTGACTCAAGGCTTTGTCCAGATTGCAGCCTTCATCCGAGTCCAGGGAGTTGATGTCTAAACCCGTTCCTTTGCAGCCTCATTCAAACAACCCCTCTCCCTCTATGAATCGCAAAGATGGCCATTCCATTCATGTGTGACCACCAGTGGATCATCACCAGCAGCACATACTGTCGATCAGTCGTAGCCCTTTGGGCATTCCAGGTGAACATTCCAGTTTCCTATGCTTTTGTAGTTCATTTCCAATGCCCGTCCCAGTTTTCCATCCTCAACGTAACTATGCCTGCCCACAGCTATCAACTAATATTGCAGAATCCCCACAGGAACACACTCACAAGCAAAGAGTTTAGCATGGGTCATAATTTTTATGACTTACTCAAATACTTGCATGTTCATTATTACCCCAGTGTTGTGTTTGTCTCAAGTATTTTCTTCTCGAGCTGAGTGACCTCCAAAAGGCAGCTGCTCAAGAGAAGCTGTGATGTTCACAGTCAGTCTACTCAAGGAGCTCAATCCTAAAAGGCTTTCTGCTATGGTAATACAGAGTGGCTCACTTTTTGGCATTGATTCAAAGTTTCAGGTAGCGCCGGATCTGCTATTATCATGACGAATGGTGTATTCTTTCCTTCCCTGCTACCAAACAGTGGATCACTCTTCCTGCAGATCAATGGGAGGCTAGCCTGCAGAATACCCAAAACCCTAATTACTCCACCTCACAGTTTGCTCAAACTGTTGGAGATGCTACAGCCTGCAGCCTGAAGGAGTTTGCTGCATACTATTCCAGCGCTACAAACTCCAAGTGGCCTGAGGAATTTCGCTGCCTTATCTGCTCAGTTGGATTATGCTCCACAGTTGAATGTGGAGAGACAATCTCAAGCACTGCAACCCATCTCATATTGTCCTTTCAGTTGTTGAGAGTGAGCAGAGTGAATAACAGCAATGCAGCCTAGTGGCTAGTATATCCCCACTGTGTCAGGGTAACAGAAAGCATGAATTCATCTAAGAGAAGCCAAATTTCCTTTGAGCATATCCAACCTCCTTGTAACAATCACCCAGTTCATGTGAGCTAAAGGAGAACTGTCTGCACTGTCATGATTTGGAGCAACGCTCCAAAAGCTAGTGCTTCCTGTTGGACTATAACCTGGTGTTGTGTGATTTTTAACATCTGTACTGTGACATGTTATATTCAGAGAAATACCCATTCAACTAGAGAGCCAGACAACCTGAGAACCACAAAGCAGGATAGCAATAGTTTAGCTCCTACCTGCCAACCAATAAGGAAACCAGCTGCAGTTCTTGCTACGGATCCATTACTCCCAATAGGTCCAGAATAAAGATATTGCCTTTACAATTCTCAACAAGTAGGGTCACTGAATTATATATTGATGGATTTGCTTTATAGAGCGACATATCAGCTCAGATTTAATTCCCATGTGATAATGGAGGGAGGTATGGCAACACTTTCCCAGCTTCGAGCGAAGTTCAGCCACTTTCCTCGTTATCACGGTTCCGGTTTTATAGCTTTGAGAGTTAACCATTCACTCTTTATAGCCCCCGTAAAGGAGCAGGTTCACTGAACTCTCTGGTGTCAAGATCATGACAGGAAAGAAGGTTAGCAGATCTGGAGCAAAGGCTTCAATTCGATTGGCTGGGATTGAGAGAACACACTTGGTTCACCAGGAGAAAACGCGATGAACGAAAGCAGGTTCGAGCACCCATAGAGTTTCAATAGAGGACTTGGTCTTCAGAACTCCCCACCGGAGATGAAAGGCAGCTTGTTACAATCTTCATTTGTTCTGCAAATCCCTCATGCCCGCTAACTACATATAATTTGAATGCTTTGACAATATTTTGATTGTGGCATTCAGCCTTGATGTGCTGTTATAGATAAGCAGAAGAAAGGAGTGTATTGTATATTATAGTGCATAGCCTGTGCAATTGGGATGGGTGGGGCAGTCAATGTTCCAGGGTCAGATCAGTGAGAAGAGGGGTTCTCATGGGATTCTAGTTTGTAGCCAAGATTATCCATATAAATACCTTTAGAGCAGATGAGGAGGAGTTTGTTTATCCATTTAGATTGTGCAGAACCTCTGAAATCTTTTGATCACTGTTCTCCAGTCAGTTAAAATGTTACTCAGCTTGGTCCCGCAAATTAACACCTTATTCATCACCCTAGAGTTCCTCTCCTGTGGCTCAGGCCCACTCTTGCTGCTCAGTCAGATAGTTCTGAAAACATATTTTGCTCTAGAGATTTGAGCACAAAATGTCATCATCTTAAGATGCTGCATTAATGCAAACTTTTCATTTTCTTGATAGGATAGACACCGAGAGATTATTTCCACAGCACAGTCTTGAGATAAGGGACCATTCAGACAGGACTGAGAAATGTAGGCATTCCTTCACACATGAATCCATGGAATTCTCTATCCTGGAGTGTTGTGGACCATTCATCATTTGATCTATTTAAGGCAGGGAAAACAGCCTGTTGATATCTCAGGGATGTGAGGAATTGCCTGCGAGGTGGATTTGAAATCCCTGAGAATAGTTATGATTGTATTGAATACAAAGCAGGTTTAATCCACAATATGATCTCCTCCCACTTCTATCCTGTGTTCATATTCCTGTTTGTGGCAATTTGCTGCAGGCATCTGACAGGACAGACCTTCCATTCTGCCTTCCCTCCACCAATGGAGCTGCAGATAATGCTAGTGATCACTCACATTAGTTATTGCTGTGTGTTCCTGTCAGTATTATAGCCTGCAATCAAAAGCTTGCTTCTGTAAGTGGGGTGTGCAGAGTTTTCCCAGTGCTGTGGACAATAAACAATCTCCCTCACACACAGAATAACTGAAAACAGATCAGTTTCTCATTGTGGCATTGTTGGCTGTTGGACCCTGCTGTGTGGAAATTGGCTACATTACAACATTGAGCAGAATAGCTGGGTTGCAGATGGATGAGACATTAAAAAAAAGACTCACTATGTCAAACCCTTCTGATTTCACGAGAAGTGAATTGAGGAGCGAATGAATGACTTGCTCAGGAGACAAGTTGACCACTCCAATCTTACAATGAATTTTTATTTTTTAAAACAAAGAGGATTCCGGAGCTTTGAGGATCCAGTTAAGGGTAGAAGGAGGTGAATAGGTCCATGAGGTAAATAGTTTTATGGCACTGCGTGTGGGCCAGGAGGAGGACTGGTGCTTTCAAAGCATCAACAAGCTTCCCTTGACTTTGTTGGCTCCTCAATCAACTGGCTCCTGCAATATCAGCTACCCCGGTGAGAAGCCCCATCATATCCTTCACCCTGATATTCCTCCCCTCCACAGCATCTGCATTCCCTTTGATGCCTTTATTAGAGTCTGCTTCTGTGATGTTTGTACCCCAAGGTTAGACCTACACAATACCCATAGCCCATGCGATATCCACATCAGCTGCAGCCCCTAGAATGTCTGAAGCATGCACAAAGTCAAACATTGCCTGTGATATTAGTACTTCTGTCTATGTCAGACCCTCATGGTATCTGAAGTATGTACCTGGCGAGGCATCCTGTTGACCCTGTGTGGCAGTCTCCTGCCCCTGTATGGTGGTCTCTTAGCCCGGTGTGGCAATGTCTTGTCCTGAGGTGGCAATCTCTCAGCCTGGCATGGTGGTCTCCAGGCCTGGCGTGGCCTCAGCGTGGAAGTCTGGCCTCAAAGTGAATCAAGATGCAGCAGACACTGGAGGTTAGGTGCCGACTGGAATAACTGCTATTCTAAACTTTCTCTATTTTCTAATTTATTCCTATGGTCTGTATTGCTGGATTCCTTTTTTTTATTTTGCTAATTCTTTTTGCTCTGACTATTCTTACTGAAGAATATGTACCTCGGCACCTTTGTACCTAAGAGCATAAGGCCATAAAACGTAGGGGCAGCAATTAAAGCATTCAGCCCATCAAGTCTGCTCCACCTTTCAATTATGGCTGATAAGTTTCTCAAACCCATTCTCCCACTTTCTCCTCGTAACCCCGATCCCCTTGATACTCAAGAACCTATCTATCTCCGTCTTAAATATACTTAATGACCTGGCCTTCACAGCCTTCTGTGGCAATGAATTCTATAGATTCACCACTCTCTGGGTGAAGACGTTCCTCCTTATCTCCATTCTAAAAGATCTTCCCTTTACTCCAAAGCTGTGCCCTCAGGTCCTGATCTCTTCTACCAATGGAAACATCCTCCCAACATCTACTCTGTCCAGGCCATTCGGTATTCTGTATGCTTGAATTAAATCCCTCCTTATCCTTCTAAACTCCATTGAGTGTAGAACCAGAGTCCTCAAGCATTCCTAAGATGGCGCCGTAAGTAGTGACTTGTAAACGTTTTATTGTATTCATGTGAGTACGTGTGACAATAAAGCATATTCAATTCAATTCAATTCTATAAGGCAATGGGCCTTGATGGAAATTAAGAGCAAGTCCTGCTGATAAAATTGGCAGTACATACCTTTCCTTCTCGAGTGCCTGACCAAAGATTTCTGCAGTCTCAGTCCTGCACTGTCTTTCAAGATCCCAATAAGTATGAGGTTTTCTATTCCCATTTTCTAGGCACTATTTGTAAACCTGAATTAAGCAATGAATTTTATTAAGTGTTTCAGAATACTTTCAGTGCACCAACAAAACCTTCGTTTTATTGATGGGCTATACATCTTGGAGAGCAGACAGCTACCATTACAGAATTTGCCTAATTTCTGTTTGATTTTATGAAGGAGCTGCACACGATCACACAAAATTACAGTAAGAGAGAATAAATGCCCACCCTATTCTGCAATCTGCATGGAATTTGCCTGCTCCTCTGTCCTCACTCCAGTGTTAGAGCTTCAAGTAAATATATTTCAACTCAAAACGAGGCATGGCAGTGTGGAGCTCTCTTTCACAAATGGAATGTAAGCTGGATCTGTTGTTTAATCTTAAAGATGACAGTGATAGATCTTTATTTAGCAAAGATGGGGGCAAAGGTGAGGATATGGAATCAGGTCACATGGTCTCATTGATTGGAGTGGAACAGATTTGAGGAGCTAAGTATGCCTACATTTATTTATATGTTCTTTAAAAAAAAGGTCAAGAATGCCACCCAAACCTTTTTGCCTTCTGGCGTGTGTTAAAGAATTATAGCACAAGGATACGGAGATCCAGCAGAAATTCCCATCAATTCCTGAATACGTCTTGACACTTTTTATAAGTTTGTTCATGTGAGCATTGCTGGCAAAGTCAATATTTCTGCCTGTTTGTAACCGACCGAAGGAATGGGATGATGAGCTAACTTCTGGAACTGGTAAGACCCATGAAGGTATGTGGTGCAAGGACAGGTAGCGCTATCAGGGAGTGAGTTCCAGAATTTTAATTCAGTGAGACTGAAGGAACAGCGGTATATTTCCAAGTCAGGAAGGTGAATGGCTTGGAGGAAAACTTGCAGGTGGTAGTGATGTGGCCCAGTATCTGTTGCCCTTGTCCTTCAAGGTAGTAGAGATCGAGGCATTGGAAGTTGCTGTCAAAGGAGGGAGGTTGAGATGCTGCAGTGCATCTTGTAGATGGTACACATTGTTTTCAATAGATGCTGTTATGACAGTCCATGTTGACGGTGGTGGAAAGGGTCCTGATCAAGTGGGCTTGCTTTATCTTGATATTGTCGAGTGTCCTGAGTGCTGTTGGAGCCATACTCACCCAGGTAAAATGTGTCATTCCCCACTGTGCATTTAGGGAATGGTCTTCTACATATGTCAGCTGATTCAGTTGTTATAAGTATGCTACCAAATTGGATTTTTTTAAAAAAAGATTACTAATTGGGATTTCCTTGACTCTTCATTGCAGAGACATCAGCACAAACTCTAGGCTGACACTTCGATGCAGAGCCGTTGGAGTGCTACTGTACCTGAGGTGCTGTCTTTCACAGGCAAAGTTACATTGAAGCCCCATCTGCCTTCTCCTGGGGACAGAAAAGGTCACCTGGCACTAATTCACAGGATAACATGGGAATTCACATCATGAAGCGGCCAATTTCCCTCAACCAACATCACTGAAACAGATGATCTGGTCAGAGGGTTTTGTTTGTAGGAGCTTGCTGTGCCTAAATTGGCTGCCGTCTACATGACTACAGTGACTGTGCTCAAAAAGTATTTTATTCGATGTCAACTATTTTCTGAGGGCCTGAAGGTTGTGAAAAGGCCCGGATAGATGTCAGGGTTTTTCTCACTTAAACCTTTAGGCTGCGTGACAGCAATCCAGCTTTGTGGTTCACATCAGCATGAAGTGACAGTATCTGAGGAGAGATGTCTGGGAACAGTGAGATCTCAGATGGTAGCCTCTCCCGCAGCCTGACTCACATAGTTCGGAGTTTGTACCATCTGCAGGATAACTCCAACAAGAAAAACAGGAAAGGCCGATGACCTGCTCTCACAACCAAAAGGACTTCAGTTGAATGTTTCCACTCATTTGGGCTTTATTTCAGATTTCCAGCTTCAGAAATGTCTGGTGTTTGCTGCAGGAGAGATCCAGCTTTTGTTTTACAAAATCACGGAGCAGGAACTGGCATCCCATCTGCTGCTGCTCCCCATTCTATGTCTAATCGGACCAGTATATCCTTCAATCCCTTTCTTCATCAGGTATTTATCAAGCTGTTCCTTAAATGCAACTATATTTCCATCTCAACTGTAATCATTTCCACATTCCTACAATTCTTTGAGTAGAGATGCTTTACCTTTATTCCCTATTGGATTTATTGGTGACTGTATCAATCCTGGGAGAAAGTGTGGACTGCAGATGCTGGAGGTCAGAGTCGTGAGTCAGGTGCTGGAAAAGCACAGCAGGTCAGGCGGCATCTGAGGAGCAGGAGAATCAACGTTTTGGGCATAAGCTCTTGGTGAAGAGCTTATGCCCAAAATGTCGATTCTCCTGCTCCTCAAATGCCGCCTGACCTGCTGTGCTTTTCCAGTGCCCCACTCTCCACTATATGAATTTTGTATGGTTTTAGGAGGTTCGCAATTACAGTGACCTAATCCAGGCAGTCGATAATTTACAAGTGATTATCTGACAGTTTATTGAGTTTGTTAAGGAGCAGCAATTGAGATATTGATACATTTAGTTAATTAGATAAAGAATGTATATAACCATGATGGTGGTTCACTGTTACCAGAGGACTGTTGGCGAGAAATGTGTTAGTCTCTTTAAACATGGTGGGAGTGCCAGCATCTTGCTGTCCAGTCAAGATGTTAGAGAACTCTTCCCTCAGTCTTTCTCCTCTTCGTCTGGTCCATCTTCTGCCTGAGGAAGGAGCGGGGGCTCCAAAAGCTTTCGGTTTCAAATAGACCTTTTGGACTACAACAGGTGTCGTGTGGTCTTTGACTCTATCTGGAGAAGATAGCTCTCTCAGGACTGACTCCTCCCTACAAGATCTCTCTGCCTCTGAACACTTATTGTTATGTCACCCTTCTATGGATAGGTTACTTTCTCTGAATTGTCTGAATCCTTTTGACCCAATACTGTGGGACAACTACACATAACGTCAGATGACCTTTATCCCTTGCCCACTTCCATTTGAAGGTTAGTTTTCATTCCTTCTAAGAACAAACTCTTTTCAGTTTCAATAAAAATAAATTGAGAGTAGGTTACTTTTGGCACGAGATGAGCTGCTAACACTAGTTCAATGGAGCATCGTGACCTCTGTGATTCTTTAACTCTTCCCTTTTGTTTTCCCATAGTTAAATACGGTTGTAACTGCTGTTGAATAAAATCTCATTCTACACAGCAAATTCTCGGAATATTCAGTTTTTTACGGACCCCAATAACTAGCACCTGGAAATAATGGTACTGGTCAGAACCTATCTTTTTATACCAAGCCTTTTTTTTCAACTCTGTGACTCCTGGAAACATCTTCTCCCTGTCCTAAGCCTCTTCATGATTACCTTTCAGCCAGCACTTTTCTGGAGAAAGCAGCCCTGACCAATTGCCTTTTCAGCTAGTTACACCCTCTCCTTTCTGGTGGCAATTATTGTCAAGAAGTGTAAAGGTGTGGAAGGTTTAATTTTGAGAAGTGCGATGAGCAGCAGCCACTGAGATGATATTATATAGACTTGGGGGGAGAACAGCTTAGGGCCTCAAAGGATTGAGACTTACTAGCTGGGTCTTCCCCATAGTCTCCGTATAAGATTGATATCCTACAATATGGTGAGCAGTGGTGAGGGTTTATCCTTCAACATAGCTTAGTCCAGAGATCTCAGCTACAGCAAAAAATTCAAGTTCCTATTTCAACAGGACAGCCATCTTAAGCAAAAAATGTCACGAGATTCCTCCAGAGATTATAAAGAAGCAATCAGTTTAAGAAGAAAAATACATTATCTTCAAAGGAAATCCAAGAGATCGAAAGGTTAAAGACACTCACACTATCAAAGTCATGATTTGGAGATGCTGGTGTTGGACTGGGTGTACAAAATTAAAAATCACACAACACCAGGTTATAGTCCAACAGGTTTAATTGGAAGCACACTAGCTTTCTAAGCACCGCTCCAAAAGCTAGTGTGTTTCCAATTAAACCTGTGATTTTTAACTATCAAAGTCAACAGTCTTCAGGAGATTGTAGGTTCATATCCTATCTGGCTCGGGGACAGTGCAGACTTTATGGGTGGCACGGTGGCACAGTGGTTAGCACTGCTGCCTCACAGCGCCAGAGACCCGGGTTCAATTCCCACCTCTGGCAACTCTCTATGTGGAGTTTGCACATTCTCCCCGTGTCTGTGTGGGTTTCCTCTGGGTGCTCCGGTTTCCTCCCACAAACCAAAAATGTGCAGGTTAGGTGAATTGGCCATGCTAAATTGCCCGTAGTGTTAGGTGAAGGGGTAAATGTAGGGGAATGGGTCTGGGTGGGTTGCGCTTCGGCGGGTCGGTGTGGACTTGTTGGGCCGAAGGGCCTGTTTCCACACTGTAAGTAATCTAATCTAATCAATCTTCAGGGTTTGAGGAGAATGTATTCTAGAAGAAAAATGAGACCTCTAGACCCCTCAATGTGTGGAGACATGAGAGGTGGAGGGAGGTGAGTGTCATCAAAATAATTATATACGCACATGTAGGAATATTCAAACTAGAGAAAAAACTTGAGGGGTGATAAGGTGTAAGGGTCTGGAAGAGTTAATGCCTTAAGCAGTATCCACTATGACAATGTCATACAAACTTGGTGGAGAATAGCTCAGGATCTTAAAGGTCTGAGACCTTCCTCAGTCTCTATAATTATGTCTATCATATTAATGTAACTTGCACACAGTTGCTATCATGCAATAACAACAAGACAAGACCTTTTTCTTGTTCGAGTACCAAGTGGTTTTCCTCAACCACACTGATCCCTATGTAGAAAGAGGATCATAAAACTGTGAGACCCTGTAGAAACAGGCCTTGCAGCCCATCAGGTCCACACCGACTCTCCAAAGAGCATCCTACCCAGGACAACCCCCAGCCACCTCCTCAACCCAACCCCACATTTCCTATGGCTAACTCACTTAGACTGCACACCCCTGTACACTTTAGCATAGCCAATCCACCTATCCTGTACATCTTTGGACTGAGGGAGGAAATCAGAGAACCCAGAGGAAACTCACGCAGACACGGGGAGAATGTGCAAACGCCACACAGTCAGTCATCCATGACTGGAATCGAATCCAGATCCCTGGCTGTGTGAGGCAGCAGTGCTAACCACTGAGCCACCACTTAGAAAGCTTTTGTATTCATCCATTGATCGGATATGGGCATTGCTGGTTGGACTAGTATTCATTGCCCATCCCTGATTGCCCTTTGAATTGAGTGGCTCACCAGGGCCATCTTCGAGTCAGCCATATTGCTGTGGGTCTGGAGTCACATGTAGCTCAGACCAGGTAAGGAAGGCAGATTTCCATCCCTAAAGGCCATTAATGAATCAGAAAGGCTTTTACTAAAATTAATAATGATTATGTGATTACCAGCTTTTAATTCCATATGTTCCCAGTGATGGTGGGATTTGAACATCAGTCTGGGTCTCTAGAATGCTATCTCACTGACTAAACCACTACGCCACCACCTCAGCTGCACAGCTGCAATGTGCAATGGTGAAGATTTAGCTTAAAGTGTCAATGTTGTTACCACTTTTTGTTGTCTCTCCTATGCTTCTATATCCTGCCTTTGGAGACCAGCTCCAAACTGGCTTGTGATGGACAATACAAGGAACCAAATCTGTCTGAAGTGTCCTCCCATCCCCTGCTGCCTGGAAACAGAAACCACCCCCCCCCCCCCCCCCCAAACGGTTTTCCAGCACAGAAGGTCACCATGGCCTGAAAGGTTTGCACCCAGGCAGATACAAACACTGGTTCAGCAGTAGCTAAAGCTAACAAAGGCAGCATTGCAGCACAGTGTTAAAAATGGGCTGATTGCGATAAAAGAGACCTGTCTGAAAAACTGTAATCTGAGGTGGGGCCACCAATAAACCCACCCCCAGTGAAATCCATGATTTTTCAGTTGTTCCAACAACTTACAGCTGAGGCCTTTATCCTGAAGTGGTTTTCTCTGTTAAGGTCAAGTGATTCTGTACAGCACAGTCTTCCTCAATGTTCAGTCGATACAATTACAGTTTTACTCAGGGATTAGAATTACTGCGGCATGGCCCACCAAATTCATATATTAGACAATAAAGCAGGCTGCATAGACTTATTCTAAATTTATTTCTGGCCATTTCTGACAATTATTTGTAACAATCATGCCAAACCTTTCCTGTTTCAACACAATTAGAATTATTTTGATCTCCTTTGGTTTAGGTTATGTTTTTTGGAGGTTAATTTTAAGACTTAATTATAAATAAGTCTTGAAATTGTAAATAAATAAATGAATAAATTGCTAATTGTAATTGTCAGGCTCAATGAACCATCTATTGGCAAGACAGGATTATTTGATTTGTTTTATTGTTGTCATGTGTACCTGGATACAGAGAAAGGTTTTGTTTTGAGTGCAGTACAGGCAAATCATCACATACCAAGTACATTAGGGTAATAGAACAGGGCAAGGAATACAATGTTACGGCTGCAGAGAATGTGCACAAAGAACAAGATCAACATTAACTTTGAAATTTGATGAGGTTCATTCAGAAGTCTAATAACAACGAGGAAGAAGCTGTTCTTGAATCTGTTGGTACATGTGTGTAAGCTTTTGTATGGATGTATTGGAACACAGGAACAGGCCTCTCAAGTCTGTTCGACCATTCAAATAGATCAAAGCTGATTTGTATTTTAAATTCTTCATGGTTCTACCTGCTCCCAGATCTCTCCCATTGCCATTTGTGAGGCTGCCTATACCCATTTGGATGTTTTTGACAGTATCTAATGTTTAATGCTCATCAGCAACTTGTACAATTAACTGGCTGGATTTGCATTCCTCAGGCAAATAGGCAGAGTTGGTAAATTCCTCCCCTCACCAGCCTTCCCTCATGAAACACTGGCCCAAATGATGGGATATTCATTCTAGTGGAATAGAGTCATGTTTACAGACCCAGATTGGAGGTTGCTGAGTGCCAAAGCTGGTTAAAATGTCTGCCTAGGTTTCTGAAGTTTCCATAGCTCTATGAAAATGGCAAGCCAATCTATTTGGCCTCTGTTGAGCTTCAAGGCAAAAACCTGTAGTTCCTCATGTTCTTTCTTGCTGGCCATGTGATAGTTTCTGCAGGTGTGCTGCAAGACAATACCATGTCAAACAATTTCAGAACATTAGCTAATCTTCTTGTTTGTATCCAGTCTAGATGGCACAAATAGGAGGCGAAACCCATGAATGTAACAATCACAGGCATGAGTTCATGGGAACAGCAAATTGGTCAGTTTTGGTTAGTTATGTCCAGGATTAGAGGTTGGCTGAGGAGCTGTAATTCAGACATTAACAGTTCAGTTCAGTTACATTTCTAACGAAGGGAGCTATTACTTATTTAAGTCTGAGGAGCTTAAGGGTCACTTAATTGTTCACTTCAAAGATGTTTCATTGGAATCCTCTCGGGTCAGTTCAGACCTCAGTAACTTCTAAAATGGTGATGACCAAAAGAAGATTAAAAGTGAATTAAAATAGCAACGCTTAAGAAAAATTAAGGCTAGCATAGGGTTAGATAATAGAATGGTTAAATTATAGAATACATGAATTCTGTTATTTTCTTTCTGAAAATATTGATAATGCAACTTCTATTTGAAACATATCTGTGTTTTATCACTCTCATATACTTGCTTGCTCATCTTTTATTCAATAAATTCCATTTTGATTGCTAATAGCCTAAAGCATGGTCTGATGGGTTACTCTTATATTCTACAGACAGAAAATCTCCATGGAGACATGGAATTGATCCATTGGCTAAAATAATTAGTAGAAAAGCTTTTATGTCAGAGAAAATGTACCTGTATATCAGGATTAGTGGATATCCTGTAAAGGCCATAGGAAGTTCAGATTTAACAATGATTTGTACTCCATCTTCTGTCTCCATTGAACTTGCTGCTCCCATGAACTTGAGCCTGTATTATTTTACCCCCATGGGCTCTGCCTACCATGAGATCTCGGTATTGGGTGTCTATATTACATGCCTGAAGCTGCTCTACTTATCTAAACTGTCTCTACCCTGAGTCCATAGAACATAGAACTGTACAGCACAGAAATGGGGCCTTTGGCCCACAATGCTGTGCAGAACATGACACCGAATTAAACTAATCTCTTTTGTCTGCTCATGGTCCATATCCTTCCATTCCTTGCATATTCATGTGCTTATCAAAAGGTCCCTTAAATACCCCTATCGTATCTGCCATCATCACCACACCCGGCAGCATGTTCCGGACTCCTAACACTCTCTGTGTAAATAGAATTTACCCCTCACACCTCCTTTGAACTTCCCCCTCCCTCCACCTTAAATGCATGCCCACTAATTTTAGACATTTCAACTCTTGAAAAATACTTTTACCGTCAACCCTATCTGTTTAATTCTACAGACTTCTGTCAAGTCTCCCCTCAGCCTCTACTGCTACAGAGAAAACAACCCGGGTTTTTCTAGCCTCTCCTTATACCCTCTAATCCAGGCAGCATCCCGGTAAACCTCTTCTGAACCCTCACCAAAGCCTCCACATTCTTCCTTAATGTGGCAACCAGAACTTAACACATTGGTCCATTGCATTTCTGTCTCCGCCTTATCTAAAAGTGAGGATCTGACTGTAAGCAGATCCTATAAATGCTTCATTTACATTCTAGAATACAAAATACTGATTACAACTCTCTAGCATGTTTCATCTCTACTTAAAGTCTCAGTAACATTTTTGAATGAGTTACCTCAGCACGTACATCAACATCATTAATATATTCATTCTCCTTAATGTGATAGAGTCTAAGTGAGAAGCTTCAAGAAAGTTATTCATCATTTTTATTCCATAGATTGAATCGCAAATTATGTGATTTTTGGAATTCTGTTGAAAATGGTGGCCTTTGAAGTGAACTAGCAATTTAAGGAGTCAGTGTTGTGACCGTTAAAGGACTCAGGAGCATAATTCACTATTGTCAGCCCATTTTAAAAGTCAGGGAAAAAGGAAAAGAGATGTGTGGTCTGTTGGTATTTGCCTTCTGTTGTATTAATCTGCTTGTCATGGCATTTAGCTGCATTTTAAATAACTACAATTCATTTTACCTTCGGTCACTTATCTCATTGTGTTCTGTGGTATCATGCTGCTTGCAAGTTTGCCTTTGAAAAAGTAGCAAATACTGTTCAAAAGCAAATGTATGGGGTGAAATAAAGATGTAAAAGGTGCAAAATAAATGTAAGTTTTTTCTTTGAGCATGTAAGTTAGAATCATGAAACCCTCTCAGCCCAACAAGTCCCCATTGACCCTACAAAGAGTAACCCACCCAAACCCAATTACCCTTGACTAATGCACCTAACCTACACATCCCTGAACACTATGGGCAACTTAGCATGGACAATCCACCTAACCTGCACACCTTTGGATTGTGGAAGGGAACCAGAGAACCCAGAGGGGACCCATGCAGACATAGGGAGAATATGCAAATTCCACACAGACAGTCACCCAAACTTGGAATCACCCTGGCATTGCGAGACAGCAGTGCTAACCACCGAGCCACCGTGCCACCCTATTTTGAACCAAATTTGCATTTCATCACTTTCCATGTTATCCCCTTCCACCTTGCTTTCCTGATACTATCTGAGCTACACTTAAACATTTGATTTATATTTCATGTCCTTCTAGATTGTACTTGCTATTCTAGCCTGAAAATTCATGGGATCAGACCTGTTGCTCTCTACAATACTGTTTCTGAGGTATTATATTTTATGGTGTATCGACTCAAACTGAACTCAATGTAATCTGTGATCTTATCCATGCACCACGAAACCTCAGCATAATGCCCCAGGAAAGAAATAAACTCCTCTTTCAAGAAAGGAGGGAGGCAAAAAAATGGGAAGTTATAGTTAGCTGGTCACCTGTCATTGGGAAGTTGTTAGAAATGATCTTTAAAGAGGTTATAACGGTTCACCAATGCCATTCGGGGAAGGAAACTGTCATCCTTACCTGTTCTGGCCTACATGTGACTCCAGATCCTTAGCAATGTGGTTGACTCTTAATTGCCTTCTGGGCAATTTGAAACTGGCCAAGCCACATATCATGAGTGAATTTAAAACAACGAACAAGTTATTTAGGAGAAGAATTCCAAGGGATCTAGGTGTTCTAGTGAACAAAACATGAGTGAAATAACTACACAGAGGCCAGGTCCTGTCACCAAATCACCCTTTATTTACTTGTGCATAGTACAATAGCCAGCTCAGAGTCAAGCCACACTGAGGAGATTCTGATCTCCTGGTTATATTGGTCAGCCAAGGCTTTCCTGACTGACCAAGGTTAATAACTCCAAACAAGAACATCACAGTTACTGAAATCATGATGTGGAGGAGCTGGTGTTGGACTGGGGTGGACAAATTTAAAAATTACACAACACCAGGTTATAGTCCAACAGGTTTATTTGGAAGCAGTAGCTTTCAGAGTGCTGCTCCTTCATCAGGTAACTGTGGAGCAGTATATGGGTGTCTTATGATCTTGTTCCACAGCTACCTTATGAAGGAGCAGTGCTCCAAAATCTGGTACTTCCAAATAAACCTGTTGGACTGTAACCTGGTGTTGTATGATTTTTAACATAATTAATGAAGTAATCCTGGTCCCAATCACTACAATTAGTATGCAGGTAAGCAAGCTGATTGAATACTATTACTGAAAGAAGAATGTGTATCTTTCTGAGGCAGTTCAGAGGTGGTTTACAGGAAAGAGTAGGTTGCCGAATAAGAAAATGTTGGACGAATGTGTTTGGCTTCACTGGAATTTGTAGATCTAGGGGGTGATTTGATTGAAGTTCAAAAGGTCCTGAATGGTTCTGCAGAAGATGAGCATGAAAAGGATGTTTACTCTAATGGATGAGTCCAGAACCAAGGGGGCACTGTTTTAAACATAGGAGTCACCTTTTTAGGATAGAAATAGAGGGAATGTTTCTTCTCTCAGAGGATTGTGTGACTTCAGAACTCGGCCACAGTAACAGTAAAGATGGGCTCATTGAATACATAAAAACATAAGAACTAGGAGCAGGAGTAGGCCATCTGGCCAGTCGGGCATGCTCTGCCATTCAATAAGATCATGGCTGATCTCTTTGTGGACTCAGCTCCACTCACCCATCTGCTCACTATAACCCTTAATTCCTTCATTGTTCAAAAATCTATCTATCTTTGCCTTAAAAACATTCAATGAGGTAGCCTCAACTGCACCATTGGATAGGAAATTCCACAGATTCACAACCCTTTTGGTGAAGAAGTTCCTCCTCAGCTCAGTCCTAAATCTGTTCCCCCTTATTTTGAGTCTATGCCCCCTCGTTCTGGTTTCACCCAACAGAGGAAACATTCTCTCTGCTTCTATCTTATCTATCCCCTTCATAAATTTATATGTTTCTATAAGATCCCCCCTCATTCTTCCAAATTCCACTGAGTTTTATCCCAGTTTATTCAATCTCTCCTCACCTCTGGAATCAACCTAGTGAAACTCCTCTGCACCCCCTCCAGTGTTAGTACATCCTATCTCAAAACTATACACAGTACTCCAGGTGTAGCCTGTACCCTATACAGATGCAGCATAACCTCCCTGTTTTTAAATTCCATCCCTCTAGCAATGAAGCACAATATTCCATTTGCATATATAAAGGTAAATCAACTCTTGTCAGGCAAAGAATCGAACGGAACACAAACAGATCAGACATGATTGGGAGAGCAGCCTTGATGGATCGAATAGCCTACTTCTGTTCCTAGTTCATATGTTGTTATTCATTGGCTCAGCCACAGTATTAACATCAGAAGCTAAGCTCCACACTGTGTTCAGTTTCAGTTTGAATCAAGCAGGCAGGAGAAGGATTAATGCCCAGGACAATGAGAAGGAAGAAAGAGGATTTATTTTATATGTAGCTAATCTCCAGTGGCTCAAACCTGCATTCCTTTTGTCCAGTCAAAACAGCGGGGCTGAAATTCACTGAGCAATTGAGATTCCCATTAATATTGGCTAAACATCTTTATTAAACATTCAACCTGACTGCTGTGCAAAGAAACAGAGGAAATGAGAAAATTAAATCTTCAGATTCTTCTTAACTGAGAAAAAGTGATTTTAGATGTTGCATCATTTCGTTTGTAAAATCGTAACACAAAAACAATGGTTGTCTTGAATACAAATCCTCCTTTTTAAACTCCCACCCCCACACCGTCCATTGACTTGAGTATAAAATATAGCCTTAGATTCCAGCAACTGAGCAATGCATTCAGAGGCAGCATCTTTCACATGAGGTTTTAGACAGAGTCCTTGTCTGTCCACCCAGCCAGATATAAGATCTCATGATACTGTTCTGATGAACAGGTTTATAAGGAGACGTTGAATAGGCTGGGAGTTTTATCGCTAGAGTGTAGAAGATTGAGAGGTGACCTTATAGAGGTCAATCAAATCATGAGAGGCACAGACAAGGTAGATTGCCAATAGCTATTCCCCAGGGTAGGGGAGTCTAAAACTAGAGGGCATAGGCTTAAACTGAGACAGGAGAGATACAAAAGGCTCTGGAGGGGCAAGCTCTTCACACAGAGGGTGGTGAGTGTCTGGAACAGGCTGCCAGAGGCAGTGGTGGAATTTAGACAAGTACATGGAGGGATATGGACCAAATACAGAGCAAATGGAACTCGTTTATTGTGAAAACAGATTGGCGTGGACAAGTTGGGCCAAATGGCTAGTTTCCATTCTATAGACCTCCTTGACTCGATGACAGTGTTAGAATTCTCAACAATGGCCTCACCAATTATTATCTTGCCACTGAAATTATTTTTTTAAAAGAACAAGTTACTGTAATATATAGTTTTGGGGTCTAGCTGTGTACAAATTGACCTTCCCCGATTTCTAAATTACACATTAATGTAACACATTAAAAATCAGAAATGCTTTGAAACAACTTCAGGTTATGACAAAGGCTTCTTTTATTGTAAAACTGCTGATAGTCATAAAGTTGTTGTGTCTCGCTTATCTCCATAAAGGAACATCAACAGACATCTCAAAGCCACATTCCTCAATGCTCAGTCATTTCTCACACTCCCATGTCTATTTCACAAAGACATCTAACCACTTCCAGGACATTTAAGGACATTAGGAGGTCCTCACTGTACACCCTTTTGAACTAATCTAGGTTAGTAAAGTTCACATTAGAAGCTGCCTGAAAGGCCACAAGTGTAATTGAGCCATGAAGCCAGAAAGGTGCCTAAAGTGTGGTTAATGAGGTCTGTGATCCCAGATTCATCAGTGTAATAGCTGATGCTATATCGCTGTGGTAAGAGCAGGAAAAGATCAGATCAGCCAAGGTTTCCACTTTCTGGGTTTGCAGTGCAGTGTTGGATTGTTGGCGCGCATGTGTGAACAGTGGATGAAGACAATGGCATCCAGTATCCTCAGTGTTGCTGACAATCTCGTCATACTGTGTGAATCATGACTACATCAGCAAGGTACCGACAATGGCTCATATCAATCAGGACATTCAGAAAGGAAGGGAAAATTCCTTTTATTTGAATGCCATACCTTATTCATAAGTAAGTAACTACAACAGGCACTTCACAGAAAATGCAGAAAGTGCAGTGCAATTTTTGACATTCCACATTACAACTTCAATCCAGTTGCAACAAAAAAGACATTTTCTAATCATGAAAGGAAACTATTTACATTCCCGTTAAAGTTATGAGCTGCCTGATGGATTTGTGGTCAAAGGTGGTGTTCTTTATAAATGTTTCCATGAGGGACAGGTCCAACTACTTGGAGCGTTCCACCGCAATGAGGCCAGTCCGACCTTTCACTACACCTGGGACAGGTAGACCCTCAGTGCGTACCGACACTTGGTGTTTGTGTACCAAGAGTTTACGGACAGCTTGACGTAGCCGGCACACAAAGGTGGCTATCAGGATGAGGACAACGTTGGGTACGTTCACCCCCCCTTATCCAGAGCTTTGTACATGGAGTCCCTGTGGACACGGTCCACCTTAGACCTCCAGATGAAGTACAAGTTCTGCAATGGGTCAGGTTTGGGGGATGGGCCAGACCTGCGCATTGTACAACACCGGCGAGTGTACCTGAAGACCACCATTTTACCTGCAATGGAGAGGGAATGGTGCTCCCAATAGCCCATTTTCTGCCTCACCTTGGTGATATGCTCCTTTTAGCACATATCCCAGCCCTTCTGAACCATATTCCCAGCATCTCAGGTAACCTGTCCTGATAGTGAAGGGCATAAAGGATCGGTCAGCCTGATTGCCAAAGGACATGGCCTCGCTCTTGCTTTGATTTACCTCGGCTTCTGAGGCCAGTTCGAACTGGTCACGGATGAACGTGAGTCTGTGCACTGACAGTAGATCTGAGCAGAAACAGCGACGTCATCCGAGTGCAGGGAATCTCTGACCTGCAGGCCCCATTGCCAGGAATAGTCACCCCTCTCAGGCTTGCATCCTTCCTGATGGACTCAGCAAAAAGTCTACAGAAACCAAGAGAGAGTGGGCAGCCCTGCCTGACTCCAGATCAGATCGGGAAGCTTTCTGCTTCCCACGCATAGATTGAGACTGCACTGACAATGTTGGTGTAGCGTAGTTGGATTCAATTGCAAATTCGCTCCCCAAAGCCCATTTTGGGAGCATGTCCCACATGTAGGTATGCAACATCCTGTCAAAGGATTCTGTAATCTGCATTCAGCCATGAGACTAATCACCAATTTCTAATTTCCTCTCACTTCCCCTTCCACTGGGTTTCCTCATAGGTTCGCACATGCTCCTTGCCAGTAGCATAATGCTCTCTTCTGGATCAGTGGTGCTGGAAGAGCACAGCAATTCAGGCAGCATCCGAGGACAGGCAAAATCGGGCAAAAGCCCTTCATCAGGAATAAAGGCAGAGAGCCTGAAGCGTGGAGAGATAAGCTAGAGGAGGGTGGGGGTGGGGATAGAGTAGCATAGAGTACAATAGGTCAGTGGGGGAGGAGATGAAGGTGATAGGTCAGGGAGGAGAGGGTGGAGTGGATAGGTGGAAAAGGAGCTGGGCAGGTCGGACAAGTCCGGACATGTCAAGGGGACAGTGTTGCTGGAGGTTAGAAACTAGGATGAGGTGGGGGAAGGGGAAATGAGGAAGCTGTTGAAATCCACATTGATGCCCTGGGGTTGAAGTGTTCCGAGGCGGAAGATGAGGTGTTCTTCTTCCATGCGTCTGGCGGTGAGGGAGCGGCGGTGAAGGAGGCCCAGCACCTCCATATCATTCGCAGAGTGGGAGGGGGAGTTGAAATGTTGAGCCACGGGGCGGTTTGGTTGATTGGTGCGGGTGTCTCGGAGATGTTCCCTAAAGCGCTCTGCTAGAAGGCGCCCAGTCTCCCCAATGTAGAGGAGACCGCATCGGGAGCAACGGATACAATAAATGATATTAGTGGATGTGCAGGCAAAACTTTGATGGATGTGGAAGGCTCCTTTAGGGCCTTGGATAGAGGTGAGGGAGGAGGTGTGGGC
>NC_057734.1:43600624-43614799 GCF_004010195.1 Chiloscyllium plagiosum
CCCTCCTCTAGCTTATCTCTCCACGCTTCAGGCTCTCTGCCTTTATTCCTGATGAAGGGCTTTTGCCCGAAACGTCGATTTTGCCTGTCCTCAGATGCTGCCTGAATTGCTGTGCTCTTCCAGCACCACTGATCCAGAATCTGGTTTCCAGCATCTGCAGTCATTGTTTTTACCTAGTAGCATAATGCTGTCCACCTCCAGCAGGTCTTGGCCAAACGTGTCCCACTGAGCAAAATAGAACCTGGCTGGTAATCCATTACCTCCGGGAGCTTTACTCTCCTCAAAGGACTCCAGGGCCTCGGTCAGCTCGTCCCAAGGTAACAGCCGGTCCAGCTTCTCCCAGGTGCTGTCCTCTAAGACCTCCATGATAGAGGACAGGAAGGACTGGGAGGCCTTGTTGTCTGTGGGCTTCATGTCATATAGAAAGGGAAATAAGTTAACTGAATGAGTGTATTGGCTAACACTTGGAAGACTGCTGCTATTCATTTGCAGAACAGTGATGCTGGAAGAAGCTCTCTAGAAATGGGGCTCCTCTGTAACAGTCACTTCTGAAACTCCTTTTCCAGATGAACTTGCAGAGAGCTACAAACAAGTGTTCTCAGTGTAGAGCAGATTAACTTGTGACTTTTAATAACCAGTATTTGATTACACAACAACACATAGCATTGTCTGGTTGATCAGGACACACATACCTGGAACTTCTGAGGAGTTGACCAAGAGTTGTAGTGGCCATTACAGAGAAACGAAGTCTCAGTTCAGGGAACCCAACACCGCTTATGTCAGCAGAGGAGTGTGAAATAACAACCGGTGCCAAATGAAGGCTACCGCTTGGTTTTCATCATTGAATAATCGCTGGGTTTTTCCACTATCAATATTTAAAGAGACAATATGCTGTTTTGGACATCAGTGGTGACAATTTTGTGCTGCAGAATAACGTCAAGTGGGATCTGCATGCATTCATTTGAGTTGTCATAGAATCTGGAGGTCTGTTCACATCTGTCTGAGGGTCACATTTGCAGGTTTCACAATGTTATATTCAAGAGAGGAAATTGATCAGCCAGGATCTTACTGAACAAGCTCTGATTTCATACAATCACATGCTGCTGCTCCTGTTTAGGGCCAGATTTGCTTCAGATCTGAGAGGAGAGAGATCATATTCTTATTGTCTGCATTCCTACAGGACTCCCTCACTTGGAATCCCGGAATGCAGATAGGAAAGGAAGCTGGCCGGTGGTTTTGTGGGAACAGAATTGAGGGAGTGCTGTGGATAAGATGACTGGAGTGGATCGCAGGTCCATCACCTGAATCCTGGGAGAGTGGGAGTTGTCTCTAAGGAGAGTTTAGGTCTGTATTTTCAAACTGGAGAGGCAATCCCATTGAAGCATAAGAACATAAGGAATAAGAGCAGCAGTAGGCCATTCAGCCCTTTGAGTCTGCCCCACCATTCAATCATGATCTACCTGAATGCCATTTCCCTGCATTACTCTCAAGTCCCTTGGTGTCTTTAATATGTCGCAATTTGTAGATCTCTGTCTTGAACATACACATCGCTGAGTCTCCACCGCCCTCTTGGACAAAGAATTCCAAAGATTCACCACGTCCTGAGTGAAGAAATTCTTCCACATTTCAATCCTAAATGGCTACCTCATATTCCAAGGCTGTGCTACCTGGTTCTGGTGTGATTTAAGATCAAAAGACCATAAGACATAGGTGCAGAAATTAGGCCATTCAGCCCATTGAGTCTGCTCTGCCATTCAGTCATGGGGCTAAAAGAACACAGCAAGCCAGGCAGCATCAGGTGGTGGACAAGTCAATGCTTTGGGTGTAGCCCTTCTTCAGGACTGGGGGTGGGTGTTGGGGGGAACTGCAGATTAGGGGGTGGCAGGAGCAGGATGGTGTAAGTGGGGATGGGTGAAGACAGGTAGAGGGTACAACCTGGTTGGTCAATGGGAGGAATGAATCTGGTTGGTGGCAGGGAGCAGTGGAAGGGAGGAGGAGGAGGGGCTGGGAAGGGAGTCAGGTGATGGGAAAGGAGGTTATTTGAAATTGGAGAACTCAATGTTGAGTCCATCGGGCTGTAGGCTGCCCAGGCAGAAGATGTTCCTCTAATTTGCAGTGTGGTTCATTGTGGTAATGGAGGGGGCCAAGGATGGCCATGTCAGAAAGGGAGTGGGATGGGGAATTGAAGTGGGCGGTGACTGGGAGTTCCGGCCGGCCCCTGTGGGCCCGGCTGTGAAGCTCAGTGTACTGTTCCCTAAGTTTACATTTGGTCTCCCTATTGTAGAGAAGACCACCTGATGCAGTAAACTAGGTTGTAAGAGAGGCAGGTAAACCTCTGTCTCACTTGGAAGGACTGTTTGGATGGAGGGGAGGAGGTTTGCATCTTTTCCAGTTGCAGGGGAAGGTACCTGGGGTTCAGGGGCATTAGTGGGGAGACTGGCACAAACCAAAGACTGCGGAAGGCAGAGAGATGTGGGGACGGGAAGATGTTCTTGGTGGTGGGGTCTAGTTGGAGCTGATGGAAACGTTTAAGGATGATACGTTGGATGCAGAGAAGGGTGGGGTGGTAAGTGACGACAAGGGGTCCCTGTCTTTATTGTGTTGGGGGGGGCAATGTTAGAGCAGTGGAATGGGGAATGGAGGTGGTGTGGCAGAGGGCTGTCTGGATGACAGAGGGGAGGAAAGCATGTTGCTCAAAACAGATGGACATCTGGGATTCTTGGGAGTGGAATGTCTCCTCATCTGCAGAGATGAGGTAGAGGCAGAGGAATTGGGAAAAGGGGATGGAGTTCTTGCAGGATACTGGGTGGGAGGAGGTGTAGTCCAGTTGGTTATGGGAGCCTGTGGGTTTTTAGTAAACGTCTATCTGGAGACTGTCACTGGAGATGGAAATGGAGAGGTCAAGAAAGGGGAGGGAGGTGTCCAAGATGAACCAAGTCAATTTAAGGGTAGGGTGAAAGTTGTTGATGAAGTCGATGAACTGCTCCAGTTCAGCATGAGTGCAGGACGCTGCACTGATGCAGTCATCGATGTAACTATGGAAGAGTTGGGTCACAGTGCCTATGTAGGTACTGAAGAGGGACTGTTCGACATAGTCAACAAAGAGGAAGGAGTCGCTAGGGCCCATGCGGGTGCCCATAGCCACCCCCTTGGTTTGGAGGAAATGGGAGGAGTTAAAGGAAAAGATATTAAGAGTGAGGACTAGTTCGGCTTCCCCCACCCCCGCCCCCTCCTCTGTCATCCAGACAGTCCACCACTACTATAAAGCTGCCCCACTTCAAATGCAATAAAGTCAAAGCCCCCCTAGTCCTCACCTACCACCCCACCAGTCTCCACATCCGACACATCATTCTTAAAAACTTCTGCCAACTCCAATTAGACCCCACCACCAAGAATATCTTCCCCTCCACAGTCCTCTCTGTCTTCTGCAAGGACTGTTACCCTCGCCAGCCCTTGGTTTGTTCCACTCTCCCCACCGACACCCCTGAACCCCCAGGTACCCTGCAAAACCTGCTGGCACGCCACCCACCTCCCCTCAATCTAGAGCCCCTAACTCCTTCCAGGTGAGACAGAGACTCACTTGCCTCTCTTCCAACCTAGTTTACTGCATCAGGTGCTCCCGGTATGGTCTTCTCTACACCAGGGAATGGTTCGCTGAGCATCACAGCCGTGTCCACAGGGCTGACTGGACCTCCCAGTCATTGCTCATTTTAAGTCCCCATCCCACTTCCTTTCTGACACGATCCTCTGTTGCCACAACAAGCCAAATCACAAATCGGAATAACAACGCCTCGTCTTCCGCCTGGGCAGTTTCCAGCATGGAGGACTCAACACTGACTTCTCCAATTTCAAATAACCTCCCTTCCCTTCCCTCATCTCCAATCCAAAACCCTCCCCTTCCCTTTCATTGCTCCCAGCCACCACATTCATTCCTCCCATTGACCATACAGGTCATACCCTCTGCCTGGCTTCAGCTAAACCCACTTCACAACCCTGCCCCCACCACCCACTTTCTCTGGAGCTCCCCCCAAACTCACCCCCCTGTCCTGAAGAAAGGTTACACCCGAAACGTTGACTTCTCCAGCTCCTGAAGCTGCCTGGCTTGCTCTGTTCTTCCAGCCTCCTGCTTGTCTACCTTGGGTTCCAGCATCTGCAGTTCAATCATGGCTGATAAGTTTCTCAAACCCATTCTCCCGCTTTCTCCCCATAACCCTTGATCCCATTGATACTCAAGAACTTATCTTTCTCAGTCTTAAATATACTCAATGACCTGGCTTCCACAGCCTTCTGTGACAATGAATTCCATAGATTCACACTCTCTGGCTAAAGAAGATTTTCCTTATCTCTGTTCTAAAAAGGTCTTCCCTTTACTCTAAGACTGTGCCCTTGGGTTGTAGTCTCTCCTACCAATGAAAACAGCTTCCCAACAGCTACTCTGTCCAGACCATTCAGTATTCTGTGTGTTTGAATTAAATCCCCCCTCATCCTTCTAAACTCCATTGAGTATAGGCCAAGAGTCCTCAAACATTCCTCATATGTTAAGCTTTTCATTCCTGGGGCCATTCTCATAAATCTCCTCTGAAAACACTCTTAAAGGCCAGTACATCCTTCCTGAGATATAGGGCCCAAAACTGTACACAATACTCCAAATGTGGTCTGACCAAAGCTTTATAGAGCCTCAAAGTACATCCCTCCTTTTATGTTCAATTTTGTGTCCAGCAATTTGTTTTAGTTAATCTGGCAATGCTTTTGTTGCCTCCAGTCACATAGGAAACTGGGCATGGATACAATGGTATTGAAGAATCTGACCGATGTTATTACAATTAACAATGATATAGCAACATTCCATTTCTCAGGCCCATTGTATTCGAGCTAGTATGAAGCTACTAAGTTACACAGAGTGGCATCCTTCCCATAGTATGAACACCAGGTAAAATGGAATATGAGACTTCTATATCCTCGGATCAAATACTATGATACAGTTCTGATATCATGAATATGTCTCTTAAAGGTATACTGATGTACTGACTATAAGTCATAACACAACATCTCCTTTCTTCCAAAAATAAAATTTTATCCTAACTAAATAAACACATATTGATAAATCAATAATTTTACAATAAGGTTTTTAAAAAGTGCTTTTCGAGTCATACAGTCATACAGAATGGAAATGGGCCCTTTGGTCCAACTAGTCCAAGCCAAACATAATCCCAAACTAAACTAGTCTCATCTGCCCACTCCTGGCCCATATCCCTCCAGACCTTTCCTATTCATATACTTAAGTAATGCCTTTTAAATGTTGTAACTGTGCCTGCATCCATCACTTCCTCAAGAAGTTCATTCCACAGACAAACCACCCTCTGTGGAAAACATTTGCCCCTCATGGCTATTTTAGATCTCTCTCCTCTCACCTTAAAGATATACCCCCAAGTCTTGAAATTCCTATCCTAGGGAAAAGACTCCTACCATTAACCCTATCTCCACCCCTCATGATTTTATAAACTTCTATAAGGTCACCTTTCAACCTCCTAAACTCAAGATAAAAATAGTCCCAGCCTTTCTTTATAACTCAAGCCTTCCATATCCCCAACATCCTGGCATGTCTCTGCTGAACCCTCTCTAGCTTAATAACATCCTTCTTATAACAGACAAAAATTCCAAATTTCAATGTAATGCTTTCAAGGTTGGGCAACTCAACCTGATCTGGTGATCATATACCCATCTGGAGAGGGACACACTGTTCTCTATTGTACTTGTTTGACAGTTTGGTTATCTTGCTACTAGTTGCTGAATAATCACCATCAGCAGAGTGTTCTTCCTCACCCCCTTGATACATGAGTGGTGAGCCGTACACTGGGCTAAGCTGATTCCAGTCCCTTTGCAAAGTAGCACCATGTTCAGTAATGATTTTGTATGATCTGAGGTGGTTAAATATTCCAGACACTTTTACTGGTATCCTCCCAGTATATGTATTTAGATTTCTACATTACACTCTCTATCCAGTGCATAGTTCTGTTATCTCTCTATCTGGTCACTCATTGTGTATCTCTTTCTTTCACTTCTATCTTTGAAGAAGAGCATCTTGCATTTTGAAAAGATTAGATATTTGGCAAGGTTGTTCACACTTGCTTTCCCAGAATCATTTATGTTGGGATAATAATCCTTTCTCCATCAATGATGCACAAAAATGAAGCAACACAATCTTGCTTTGTTGCTTGATAATCAATTAATTGTAGCATCATAGGTTCTAGAATGATTGAGCATTTGCAGTGGGGTGATGATGTGAAAAGGGTCACTCCTCGTGAGTAAACTTGTCTTGCAATGAGATGCCACTGTACTGTGATCCAATAGTGGACATCATTTGATCCTGATGCCAAATTAACTGAAATTGGTGCTCATCATAGCAATGTTAAAAATCACATAACACCAGGTTATAGTCCAACAGGTTTAATTAGAAGCACTAGCTTTCGGAGCACTGCTCTTCATCAGGTCGATGAAGGAGCAGCACTCCGAAAGCTAGTGCTTCCAATTAAACCTGTTGGACTATAACCTGGTGTTGTGTGATTTTTAACTTTGTACACCTCAGTCCAACACTGACATCTCCAAATCATCATATCAATGGCTGTTGCACTGGTTCGATGCTAAGTGGTCAAACTATAGGAAACTTAGAGTGCAATCCATTACAAGGATGTCATCTTCGCTACAAAGTGCAAATAGATCCTATCAAGGAATGGATGAATATTGCGTAAATGTAAAGTCTCAATCCGCTGCTGAGGTTGATGTTTGGCATGTCTCACATGTATTCACAAGTCATTGCATATCCTGTTTCATCCCTGGTCAGTATCCAGAGTCTTGTGCTAGCCTTTTTGTGTGTTCAGTATCTCTGTGCCCCTGGTGTAACATGGTCATAATATTTTGACATAAAGCTTTTAGTATCAGAATTTATTGCCCTTGAAATTGACTTGTTGTGAAATATCAAGTTCGCCTGACATTTATGGCCAAAATGAATAAATCTTCTCAGGTATTTCTTTATTACTGCCGGGTCATTCCTGGATAATGACCTTTTGTAACACTTGGAGCTCATCTTCAGCTGTTACCACATTGTAACTGTTCACCCAGGCTCTGCTCAAAGTATAACACATCAACCTTGGAAACAACTTAAACTTTGCAATATGGAGAATCCTTGTGTGGGTCAAGAGGAATATCTTAGTCTTTGTACGGGTTGGATAATCTGCTCAGTGTGTTAGCTCTCTTCATCCTGGTATCTGTCTTCTATCTCACTTCCAACTCTTTTCCTTGGACCTTGAACCAGTAAACACTGAATAAATAGTGGTGCACTAGTTAGAGCAGATCATTTCAAGTAGATTTTGATCTGTTTCAATGGTTTATTTCTTGAGAAATGCATACACATGAAACTGCATGTACAAGACCTAATGTCTTACATTCTACACAGAGTAGTGGTGGAACTGTAAATGATAGTGGACCATTAAATAAGTACATCAAATAATTGAAGCAATGAACAGGAGGTGGAAGCTCTGCAAATAAATCAATTTTCAACGAGTCCAGAGTGTCACTACAAAATACGAAGCTAAAGCATTTGCAATAACCTCCAGAGGTCCCCAGCATCATGCATGCCACTGTCAGAGGTGCCTTGGTGAGCCTTACTGCAGGCAGAACACACACTGCTGCCACTGTGCAGGGGATAGGGAAGGTGATGCCAATTAAGAAGGCTGCTTTGTCCTGAATGGTGCCAAGTTATTTCAGTTGTCACTCACTCAGGCAAGTGGTGAATATTCCATCACACTCCTGAGTAGATGGTAGAAGGCTTTGGGAGACAGGAAGTGAGTTAATCACTGTAGTATTCCTAGCCTTTGACCTGCTCTTGTAGCTACAACATCTATATGATAGATCTAGTTCAGTTTCTGATCGGTGGTAACCCCCAAGATGCTGATAGGGGTATTCAGCGACGCTAATGCCATTTAATGGCAAGAGCAATGGTCAGATTTTTCCATTATGTAAATATCCATTGCCTGGCACTTGTGTGATGTAGTTGTTACTTGCTGCTTAGCAGCCCAGGACTGGACGTTATCCATGTTGTGCTACATATGGACAGGGACTGTGAGATGTCCCAAATGGTGCTGAGCATTATGCAATCATCAGCAAACATTCCTAATTCTGACCTTATGATGAAGGAAGGTTATTGACAAAGCAGCTGAAGATAGTTGGGCTGAGGACACTACCCTGAGGAACTCCTCCAGAAGTGTGCTGGAGCTGAGATGTCTGACCTCCAACAACCACAACCATCTTCCGATGTGTCAGATGTGACTCCAACCAGTGGAGAAGTTCTTCTATTCCCACTGATTCCAGTTTAGCTAGGGCTCCTTGATACCGCACTCAATCAAAAACAACCATGATGTCAATTCAGCCAATTTGATTTACTCCATGTAACATATATAAACAGTTAGAGTTATAAACAGTAACTCACCTCCTGTCTCGCAAAGCCAGTCTACCATCTACTCAGGAGTGTGATCGAATATTCCCCACTTGTTGGAAAGGCTCTAGGCCCTGAAATCATTCCAGCAACTGAAGACTTGTGCTCCAGAACTTGCTGCTTCCTAAGCCAGCTGTTCCAGTACGATTACAATACTGGCATCTATTTGACAATGTGTAAAGTTGTCCAGGTGTATTGGTGCACAAAACGCAGCACAAATCCAATCTGACAAATTAGCTTCCCATCACTCTACACTTGATCATCAGCAAAGATTTAGAAGGAGTCATCAACAGTGCTAGGTTTGGAAAATGTGTATTTCTGCGTTATATCTTGTCAATGGTACACACTGCTGCTACTGAACAATGGTGGTGGAGGGAATAGATGCCAATGAATGTGGTGAAAATCAAGCGACTGCTTTCTCCTGGAGAGTGTCCAGCTTCTTGAGTGTTGTTAGAGCGACACCCATCCAGGTGAGTGGGAAGTATTCCATCACACTCTTGATTTGTGCCTTCTAGAAGGTGGACAGGCTGTAGGAGATCAAGAGATGTGTTACTAGCCGCAGTGTTCCTAGCCTCTGACCTGCTCTTTTGGGCACTGTATTTAGTCGGCAAGTCCAGTTGAATTTGTGGTCAATGGTAATCCCGAGAATGTTGCAGTTGGAGAATTCATTGATGGCAACACCATTGAATGTCAAGGGGCGGAGGTTAGATTGTCTCCTTAACTTGTTGAGTGCTTTTAAATCAAAGCTGGATGGATTTTTGAGCAGTAAGGGAATTAAGGGTTATGGTGATCAGGAAGGTAAGTGGAGCAAAGTCCATGAAAAGATCAGCCACGATCTTATTGAATGACGGAGCAGGGTTGAAGGGCCAGATGACCTACTCTTGCTCCTATTTCTTATATTCTATGTTCTTATTGGAGATGGAATTTAAATCTGTTTAATCCACTTAAATTATAGTCTGCCTTTTGATTCTCCCTACCAAAGTGCAGGACCTCACAGTTTCTTATGTTCAACTCCATCTATCAAATGTTTGGCCATTCACTCAGCCTAGCTAGACTGTAACTTGTTGCCGATTCCTTATGTCCCCATTATAAAATGCCCTCCCACCTAATTTTGTATCATCAGAAATGTAGATACATTACATTCTGCCCCCATGTTAATATAAATAGTAAATAATTGAGACCCTTGGACTGATCCCTGTGGCATTACTCTAGTAATGTCTTACCAATCTGTTAAAGACTCATTAATCCTAGCTCTGTCTTCTGCATTTTTACCAAACCTCAATCTATGCTAGTAGTTTATCCACAAAAGTGGATACTTTTATAGCCCTTGAATGGCATTTGTCAGTATTCCTCCATAGAAAAGTGTGAGGCACTACCAACTCTATCAATACAGTCTTCCAGCTGTGGAATTAGGTACCGGTCTGTCTTCGTGATGCCATTCACTTTTCTATAATCTACACAGAGTCTAGTCCAGTAATGGTGCTTTTGATTTGCAAAGGCTTTTATACTTCAAGTTCTTTTCTCCAGGTTCCTTCACATTTTCGGAGGAAACACGGAATACTGTTATACTAACTGCAAAGTCTCCTAGTTGCTAGTTAAGGGCAACAGGACATTGGTTAGGCCACTTTTGGAATACTACGTTTAATTCAAGACTCTCTTGTACAGGAAAGATGTTGTGAAACTTGAAAAGGTTCAGACAGCTGGGACTCAGGTAGGCCCATCAGTGAGGGCTCGAGTAGACCTAGCAGCGCGGACTCGAGTAGGCCCAGCAGCGCGGACTCGAGTAGGCCCAGCAGAGTGGACTCGAGAAGGTGCAAGACTGCAGACTAGAGTAGACTCAACAGTGTAAACTCAAGAATGCCCAATAGCACAGACTCAAGTAGGCGCAACAGCGTAGACTCGGGTAGGCCCAACAGCATGGACTCAGGACCATCAGCACGGACTCAGGTAGGCCCAACAGCATGGACTTGGGTAGGCCCAACTGCATGGACTCAGTTTGGCCCAACAGCATGGACTTGGGTAGGCCCAACAGCATAGATTCAGGTAGGCCCAACAGCATGGACTCAGGTAGGCCCAACAGCATGGACTTGGGTAGGCCCAACAGCATGGACTCAGGTAGGCCCAACAGCATGGACTCAGGTAGGCCCAACAGCATGGACTCAGGTAGGTCCAACTGCATGGACTCGGGTAGGCCCAACAGCATGGACTCAGGTAGGCCCAACAGCATGGACTTGGGTAGGCCCAACAGCACGGACTTGGGTAGGCCCAACAGCATGGACTCAGGTAGGCCCAACAGCACGGACTCGGGTAGCCCCAACAGCACAGTCTTGGGTAGACCCAACAGCATGGACTCAGGTATGCCCAACAGCATGGACTTGGGTAAGCCCAACAGCACGGACTCGGGTAGCCCCAACAGCACGGTCTTGGGTAGGCCCATCAGCATGGACTCAGGTATGCCCAACAGCATGGACTCGGGTAAGCTCAACAGCACGGACTCAGGTAGCCCCAACAGCACAGTCTTGGGTAGACCCAACAGCATGGACTCAGGTAGGCCCAACAGCATGGACTCGGGTAAGCCCAATAGCATGGACTCAGGTAGGCCCAACAGCATGGACTCAGGTATGCCCAACAGCACGGACTCGGGTAAGCCCAACAGCATGGACTCAGGTAGGCCCAACAGCATGGACTCGGGTAAGCCCAATAGCATGGACTCAGGTAGGCCCAACAGCATGGACTCGGGTAGGCCAAACAGTATGGAATCAGGTAAGCCCAACAGCACGGACTCGGGTAGACATGGCAGTGCTGACTCGTGGCAGCAGCATCTGAAGTGAATTTGGGTTCCCGGCACTTCTGCATTGATGAGGCAGTCCTTGTGCTATTTAATGGCTGTTCCATTGGAGGTGAGTTTGGGTTCTTGGCAGCGTTTATGTCTAGCATAGATTAATGGAGGCAGCGGAGGAGGGGCTTTGTGAGACTCAACAGCATCAGCAGCGGCTGCATCGGTGAGGCGGCCCTGAAGCAGATTCATGGTGGTGGTGGAGTCGGGTTTGGGATGCCAGAAGCAGTGGTGGTGTCAGCATTGGTGATGGCTCATTATGGCGAGGGCATTGGTAGAGGAGAGATGATGCTGAAGAGTGGCAACTTGTTTTCCAATGGTTGCGACATCTCTCTCTTTCTCTCTCTCTCTCCTCTGTCTCCTCTCTCTCTCTCTTTTTCCCTCTCTCCCTCTCTGTCTTCAATAAAGACTGAAGTCGGAAGAAAGCCAGTTATTTTCTCTCACCAGATCATGTCATAGAGTTGTACAGCTCGGAAAGAGACCCTTTGGTCCAACTCGTCCATGCTGACCAGGTATTCTAAATTACTCTAGTCTCACTTGCCAGCATTTAGCCCATATCCTTCTGAACCCTTCCTATTCATTTGCCCATCCAGCTGCCTTTAAAATGTTGTAATTGTACCAGCCTCCACCACTTCCTCTGGCAGCTTATTCCATACGCGCACTACCCTCTGTGTGAAAAAGTTGCCCCTTAGGTCCCTCTTAGATTTTCCTCTCTCCTGAAACTTCTGCCCTCTAGTTTTGGACTCCCCGATCCTGGAGAAAAGGCCTTGACTATTCACTCTGTCCATCACTCTATTCATGATTTTATAAACCTCTATAAAGTCATTCCTCAATCTCTGACGCTCCAGGGAAAATAACCCCAGTCATTTCTGAAGAAATCTTTTCAGCTGTAGGGCCTGCCTGAGTCCACGTTGTTGGGCTTACTCGAGTCTATGCTGCGCCCACTCGAATCTATGCTAGCCTCGCTCACTGCCATCGATGCCGTCACCTCGAACAAGGTCTTCAACAAGAAGTGGGTAAAATAAAAGAGTAAAGAAAAGGGAAAAGAGAGAGGAAAAAAAAGTAAAGAAATGAAAAGTAGGCAGAGCAGACAAGCCACAACCTCAAAAGTGCTACTCCACCGCCATTTTACTGGAATGTATGTATCTTCTAGCTCGATTCTGGAATAGTAGGCAGTTTGGGTATTGGAGAACAAAATCTGATGGAGCTGCTAAGATTGGCTAGATCTGACTGATAAAAGCCATTGGGAATAAAGATCACTTTGAATTTTCCTTCCTCTGGAGAACAAGTTATTTTGCACTTGGGTCCTTGACAGAGTAATTCTGAGATCTATAGTCCTTCGTCATGGGAAACTGATCGTGTGTCCACTGGTGTGCTGCAGACCCTGCCCTTTTCTTCTCATAGCATTGGGGCTAGGGATGGGGCTGAAAGCTTTATTGTGAATTGCTAACATAAATCTTATTGTTAATTTGTAAGGTGTCAGAGTGGTGGAGGTAGGTACAATTACCATATTTAAAAGGCATCTGAAGCATATATGAATAGGAAAGGTTTACAAGGATATGGGCCAAATGCTGGCAAATGAGACTAGGTCAGTTTGGCATCTGGTTGGTGCAGATGAGTTGGACTGAAGGGTCTGTTTCCGTGCTGTATGACTCTATAAGGTCATGGACCTAGGTAGTCCTTCCACCTCACCCTCAGCCTGTTATTCAAGTCCTGGAAAGATTTTAACTTCAACGAAGGATGGCAAAGAGTCTAGTACAAAAAGAGAAAATAGGACGTGAATGTCAACTTGTTAGAGATATCACTCTAAAAACATTGTGTGAAAAGGAAGCAATTATTGAAAGTAAATCTAGGTCCCTTAAATGAAGAAGCAGATGAGATTACAGTGAAGAGTAAAGAATTGGCCGAAATATTAAGCAACCAAATACAGAAATTGCTGGAGAAGCTCAGCAGGACTGGCAGCTTTTGTGAACAGGGAAACAGAGTTCACATTTAAAATCCATTATGACTCCTGCTCAAAACTGTATGAAGTTTTTTGAAGAGTTATACTGGTCTCAAAACATAAACACTGTTTTCTCCTCACAGATGCTGCTAGACCTGCTGAGTTTCTCCAGTATTTTCTGTGTTTATTTCAGATTTCCAATATCGGCAGTATTTCGTTTTTGTATTAAACAAGCAATTTTCGTGTCAGAGTAGCAGACTCAAAGCACATTCTGGCAGTGATAGAGATCCAAGAACCTATGGAAAATAAGGGATTTAATCATTATGAGTAAAGAAATAATGCTGGAGAAATCAGGTTAAAAGTTAACTAGCCCACGAATGCAATGGACTGCCCTGTAGGGTTTTAAAAGACCATAAGACCATAAGACCATAAGATATAGGAGCGGAAGTAAGGCCATTCGGCCCATCGAGTCCACTCCGCCATTCAATCATGGCTGCTGGGCATTTCAACTCCACTTACCCGCATTCTCCCCGTAGCCCTTAATTCCTTGTGACATCAAGAATTTATCAATTTCTGCCTTGAAGACATTTAGCGTCCCGGCCTCCACTGCACTCTGTGGCAATGAATTCCACAGGCCCACCACTCTCTGGCTGAAGAAATGTCTCCGCATTTCCGTTCTGAATTTAACCCCTCTAATTCTAAGGCTGTGTCCACGGGTCCTAGTCTCCTCGCCTAACAGAAACAATTTCCTAGCGTCCACCCTTTCCAAGCCATGTATTATCTTGTAAGTTTCTATTAGACCTCCCCTTAATCTTCTAAACTCCAATGAATACAATCCCAGGATCCTCAGCCATTCCTCATATGTTAGACCTACCATTCCAGGGATCATCAGTGTGAATCTCCGCT
>NC_057734.1:43614812-43623369 GCF_004010195.1 Chiloscyllium plagiosum
TTTAGGAAGTAATCCATGCTTCTATTCTTTTTCCCAAAGTGCAAGACCTCGCATTTGCTCACATTGAATTCCATCAGCCATTTCCTGGACCACTCTTCCAAACTGTCTAGATCCTTCTGCAGCCTCCCCACTTCCTCAGTACTACCTGCCTGTCCACCTAACTTTGTATCATCGGCAAACTTCGCTAGAATGCCCCCAGTCCCTTCATCCAGATCATTAATATAAAATGCGAATAGCTGTGGCCCCAACACTGAACCCTGCGGGACACCGCTTGTCTCTGGCTGCCATTCCGAAAAAGAACCTTTTATCCCAACTCTCTGCCTTCTGTCAGACAGCCAATCCTCAATCCATACCAGTAGCTCACCTCGAACACCATGGGCCCTCACTTTGCTCAGCAGCCTCCCATGTGGCACCTTATCAAAGGCCTTTTGGAAGTCTAGGTAGATAACATCCACTGGGTTTCCCTGGTCTAACCTACTTGGCTAAGCAGACAATGGAAGTATTGGCTTTGCCTTTCCAGCGTGCTCTACGTTTGAGAACAGTAGCTGTGGGTTGGCAGTTTGCAAACATAACTACTCTCGAATATGGGGGAAAGAGCAAACAGGGAATTGTAAACCAGTTAGCTCAATATCAGTTGAAAATGACATCTGCATTTATATAAATGTAAATAAAAGGTAGTCAACAGTGAAGTGAGTGAACCGGAAACAAAAAAGAGCTCTGAGGCAAAGAAGGAAGGAGGGGTAAGCATAGGGTTTGAGAATCAGGAATCAAATGAAGTCAGTAAGAACTGAGATGATGGTGACTAACATTTGGTGTGCATGAGAGCTGTAGGCTAAAGGTGAGCTTTAAAGAGGGTCTTTCTGGGGAAAGAGACAGGAGAATTTTGATGAAGGTACTCTAATGTGTGGAAATGAGGCAGCTGAAGGCAGAGTCAGAAATGTTGAGTCAAAGGGCGAAGATGTTCAGGAGTCATGGTCAGAAAAATCGAGGATTGAGGGAGAGGGATAGGGAGCAGCAATAGGAACTGGCAATACCATCAAGGTATTTAAACAGAAGAATGAGAATTTAAAACGGTGGGCTTTGAGAATCAGGAACTAGTGTAGCTGTTAGCTGTAGTAGCTTCACATTTTCGAACTCAGGATATCAGATTATCCAACAATTGGATGGGGAGGCAATGGCTAGTGGTATTATCGCCAGACTGTTAATCTAGGGATGTAAGTAATGTTCTGGACCGCAGGTTCAAATCCTGCCATGGCAAATGGTGGAATATGAATTCAATAAAAATCTCAAATTAGAAGTCTAACGATGACCATGAAGCCATTGACGATTGTTGGGAAAACCCATCTGGTTCACTAACGTCCTTTAGGGAAGGGGGCTGCCATATTTACTTGGTCTGGTGTACATGTGACTCCAGACTTACAGCAACATGGTTGACTCTTAATTGCACTCAGGACAAATAGGGATGGGCAATGAATGCTGACTTGGACAGAAATGACCTCATCTTGTGAATGAATTTTTAAAAACTGCAGGAGAGGATGATCAGGCAAAAGTGGACTCGTTAAATTTGAATGGAAAGTCACTGATCAATCCGTGGCAAGCATTCAAAAGTGAGATTCTATGGGCAGAATGTAGACACATCTTTACAGAGATAAAGGGAGGTATTCTAAATCTAGAGGCCCCAGTTATCCAGAAACATGCAGGGTCAGATAAAGCAGAAATGTTGAGCTTTTAACAACCTCAGAAAGGTAATACTACAGGAAGCTTAGAGGTCCATAGAAATTACAGGAGGGAAGTGAAAAAGGAATTTAGGAAAACTAAGAGTGGATACAAAAAAATTGCCTATTAAAACTAAAGAAAATCCAAACATGTCAGTATATAAAGAGTAAAAGGACGACTAAGGAAAGGGCTGGCCTGTCAGACATGTACATGGTAACTTGTGCATGGATGTAGAAGACATGCAATGAGTCTTCAGTGAGTATCTTGCCTCTGTCTTCACAAAGAAGAGGGATGATGCAGACATTGAGGAGGAATGTGAAATATTAGATAATATAAGTACAAGCACCGGAATAACTGACCTCCTTCCAAGTAGATAAATCACCGGGGCTAGATGAGTTATACTCTAGTCTGTTAAAGGAAGCCAAGGAGGAAATAGTGATGGCCTGAGAATCATTTTCTAATCCTTACGAGATAGAGGCGAGGTACCAGAGGATCAGAGGCCTGCATACATTGTACTTTGTTTCAGAAAAACTCCAAGAGATAGGCCAAATAACTGTTGGCCGGCCAGTCTGATCTCTATGGTGGGCATTTACTAGGGTTCACACTGCAAAATAGGATGAACTGTTACTAGAAAAGGCACAGAGCGGTCAGAGATAGTCAATATGTTTTGCTTAGGGTTGGCCATATCATACTAACTGAATTGTAGATATGTAAAAGTCAGATGTGTGTAATTTAGTGGATGTTGTTTGTCTGGATTTTAGGAAGAAATTTGACAATGTCCCAAATAGTAGACTGGTCATAAAAATTACTGGAGAAAATGGTGCTATGAGAAAATCAGGAAACAAAGTGTAGACATCAATGGATTTGGTGGGTGAATGGACAGCAGTTTCCAGTGGTCAATGTTGGATCCTTTGCTTTTTGTGTTAATGATTTACACATAAAATGGAAGGCACAATTGAGAAATTGGCAGAGAACACAAAAATTGGCTGGATAGATGATAAAGAAGAGAATGGCAGATAACTGCAGGATGATACTATGGTTTGCATTGAGTAGTTGGAAAAGTGGCAAATGGAATTCAATTTGGATGAGTGTGAGGTTAGTGTTTGGGATGGCCTGTTAACACGGGGGCATTCACAATAAACAGGAGAGTACTGAGACGGGCTAGAGGAAGTGAGTGACATTGAAGTGCATGTCTCTGAGAGTGGCAGAACAGGTACAGAAGGTGGGAAAGAAGGTAAATAGGATGCTTTCCATCATTGGTTGAAGTACTGAACACAAGAATATTGATGGAGAAAGTGAGGACTGCAAATGCTGGAGATCAGAGCTGAAAATGTGTTGCTGGAAGAGCGCAGCAGGTCAGGCAGCATCCAAGGAGCAGGAGAATCGACGTTTCGGGCATGAGCCCTTCTTCAGAATTCCTGAAGAAGGGCTCATGCCCGAAACATCGATTCTCCTGCTTCTTGGATGCTGCCTGACCTGCTGCGCTTTTCCAGCAACACATTTTCAGACAAGAATATTGATGCAATGCTAGAACTGTTTGAGACACAAGCTGGGCCACCACTGCAGGTTTGTATACAGATCTGCTGACCACATTACAGAAAGGATATAATTAGTCAAGGCAGAGAGAGTACAGAGGAGATTTACAACAATGTTGCCAGATCTTGACAATTGTAGCAATGAGGAAAGATTGAAAAGTGAGGGGTTTTTTCCTTCAACCAGAGGAAGAGTGACATTATCGAGGTGTATAAAATAAGGAGGGCCTTGGATAGAGTGGAAAGGAAGACCTCCATCCCTAGCCAAGAGTTCACTTACCAGGGGACACAGATTTAAGGCACTCAATAGAAAGATTAGAGGGGACATTGGGTGACACAGTGGATAGCACTGCTGCCTCACAATGCCAGGGACCCAGATCCAATTCCAGCTTTGAGTTACTCTCTGTGCAGAGTTTGCATGGGTTCTCTCTGGTCTACATGGGTTTCTTCCAGGTGCTCCTGTTTCTTCCCACCGTCCGAAGATGTGCAGGTTAGGTGTATTGTCCATGCTAAATTGCTCCGTAGTGTCCAGGATGTACAGGCCACGTGGATTAGCCATGGGAAATGCATGCTTATAGTGTTGGCATAGGGGTGGGGGGTAGTTTCTGGAATGCTCTTCAGAAGCTTGATATGGACTCAATGGGCCAAATGGCCTCCATCTGCACTGTAGATGTTCTATGACATGAGAAAAATCTTTTTCACCCAGAGGGTGGTGAGTGACTGGAATTCACTGCCCAGATTAGTGGTTGAGGCTGAAACCTTGAACCTGGATCTGTACTTGAAGCACTGGAGCTTGCGAGGTGACGGACCCATTCCGGGAAATGGGATTAGATTGGGCGGCTAGTTTATTTCACCATCACAGACATGATGGGCATCTTACTGCATTGTATCATTCCTATGGAGAAGTGAACACTCATAATGGAGCAGGCAATTTACTACCCATTTAAAGTAATGAGCAAAGAAAATGAGACAGTGTCTATTGCTGCTTTTCACAGTCCTCCATTCACTCTGCTCTCTTGATCCAAAAGGGATGCACTGCCAGGAAACTGTGCTCCGCCAATCTCTCCCATCCACTACTAACACCTCATCCATAGACTCCTATCACATTGTGAGAGTTTGAGCAGTTTCCCTGCTGGCATCCTGCAGACTCACATTGAGCTTGCCTCTTTCAAAAGGGTTTTCTAACAGAATGTTTTCTTCAATAGGGGCTTGAATTAGATAGCAATTAATTTGATGAAAGCGCTCTGTGTTGTTTCTAAAGGTCAATGTGAAATCATTTTGTGCAGCCTCGGGCCAGTTCTTGCTGGGCATGGATCCAACGAAGGAAACTGAGCCAATTTGGAACGATACTGAGCATTTTCTTGCTAAGAGATCCCAGAGGGATGACTGATCTGGGGACCTGCTCCATGAGGGCTGTTTTCTGAGACTGCATGTCAGGGGAAACTCTACCTCTACATTGGTTTCAAATGTACATAATTAGTCACAGAAAATAGGGACCATCATAAATTCCTCGTAATAACCTTAGCAAATATTTTTGATTCGGGAAATAAACAATTGGCACATTTTAGTAGCTTCCAAACTGCATACAAACCAAAAAAGTGGTTAGCACTGCTGCCTCACAGCGTCAGGGACCTGGGTTAAATTCCAGCCTCGGGCGACTGTCTGTGTGGAGTTTGCACATTCTCCCCGTGCCTGTGTGGGTCTCCTCCAAGCGCTCAGGTTTCCTCCCACAATCCAAAGATGTGCAGGTTGGGTGAAGTGGCCATGCTAAATTGCCCATAGTGTTCAGGGAAGTCTAGGCCAGGTGCATTAGTCAGGACAAATGGAGGGGAATGGGTGTGGGTGTGATAATCTTCAGCAGGTCAGTGTGGACTTGTTGGGCCAAATGGTCTGTTACCACACTGTAGGGATTCTATGATAACTTCTATGGAAAGTGACTTTGCCCAGAATTTTTTATTTTGTTGTGAAGTTGGAAATGCAGTTTTTCCAGCCACTACAAGGGGCGTAAGTGCAGGTGTGGGCTGGTTGGTCTTTTTTCTTCAGCTGTCATGCTTTTAGGATCACAAATCCTTCACTTGGAGCTTTCATAATTCAACGTATCTCACAATTAATCTCCCTCAACTTCAGCCAAAGAAAGTTAAACTCCAGGATATGTACATTAGGCCTAAAGAGTCCAAATATCACCCACCCCAAAGGTCATTCAAGACTGTTAACTTCTTCCTGATAGTCAACAATACAATTCTTTATTAACTAGATTGTACTTATCTGATACTCTGAGGGACAGGTGGTAATCCTCAGAAAATATTCCTCCACTCATTTCTGTGCTGTTTTGACTCTATGACACTAAAAAGAATAGGATTTGGGTTCACTGAATGTTTGATAGAGAAGAATAGATGAGTAATTTAAATTTTAAGCAAATATATGAGATATATGGTTAGTACGGTGGCTCACAGCATCAAAGACCTTGGTTCAATTCCAGTCTCGGGTGACTGTCTGTGTGGAGTTTGTACATTCTCCCCATGTTACCTCCGGGTGCTCTGGCTTCCTCCGACAGTCCAAAGATTTTCAGTTAGGTGGATTGGCCATGTTGAATTGCCCATAGCATCTAGGGCTACATAGGCTAGGTTGGATAGCCCTGGGAAATGCAGGATTACAGGGACTAGGTGGGACACTCTTCGAAGGGCCAGTATGGGTTGAATGACCTGCTTCCACACTGTAGAGATTCTATGATATTATTTTAAGAAAGCGAGCAATTTTGGTAGCTATACAAAGAGCATGTTTTGCAAAGGAAAATAATATGCTGAAAAGAGAAAATAACTGGCTCCTATTTCTATGAGAGATTTCAAATTTCAACCTCCACTTCCTATGAATACAGACTTTAAAAGAAAGTGAGGATATCCATCAAATATAACCATCCTATTACCTTGATCCCCAACAGTATGAGACCCGATAGGTTCAGGGTGACTCTGATGTGAAGGTTTCTAATACCTGTGTCTCCTCAATGAATCTAATTATTTCGTTATGTTGCGATATTAATAATGATATTTAGTATTGCATTATTAAATGCTGGCACGGCAGAGACTCATTCGATCAATAATCATCATTCTCTAATCATTATCCCGTATTAGGTGAGAGGGCCTTCATTGTAATTAGGTTGCCCTCTCAATCTCCAAGAAATCCTTTTCAAATTTATATTTAAGAATCACATTGGTCAATCTGTTTGGTCAAGGTACACTTTAAGTAAGATATTAAGATTAGTGTGCTTTTATTAGATTGTGGTTTTGATTATTTGAACTAGCCTTGCGGATTAGTATGAGCTATCATCCAAGGACTCCAAAGACAGTGGGAGTAATCTTTGTCAGATATTTCACAATGCTGTGAAGAGAGATGATCTTGCCATACTGGTAATTTTTGTCCTTAGGAAAATGCAACTTGCTGCATGCTTTGCTGAAAAGTAAAATTTATGTTAATTTCTCGTGTACATCCATGGGTGGCTCAATGGTTAGCACTACCATCTCAGAGCGCCGGGGGCCAGATTCGATTCCAACCTGTTTGGAGTTTGCACATTCTCCCTGTATCCATGTGGGTTTCCTCTGGGTGCTCCCATTTGCTCCCAAAGTCCAAAGATGCGCAGTTTAGGTGGATTGGCCATGCTAAATTGCCTGCAGTGTTCAGGGATGTGCAAGTTGGGTGGATTTGTATTGGATTACACATGACAATGAAAGGATATTCCAATCTATTCTGATTAGCCATGGGAAATGCAGGGTTACAAGGATAGGGTAGTTCTGAGTGGGATGCTCTTTGGATGGTTGGTGTCGACCTGATGAGGTAAGTTGCCTGTTTCCACATTGTAGGAATTCTATAATCCCATATATATTCATGCTTACTCATTTACACAAATAATCATAATAGACACAGTCATTATGAGGGACTGTACCTATCTGAGTTGGTTTTTCATTAAAATCGCAGTGAAAAAACTGAGCAGGAGAACTTACTAATATACTTTTCTGATTTTTGAATACATTATAGCACTTTCTCTGGTGGCAAATTACACAATTGTGGTCACTTGAGTGGTTAATTTATTTTGTGGGACAGAGCCCTTTGATGTACCACTACATTAGAATATATCGACATCACAGTACAACACCTAACAGTGATATTTGGAGGTATGCAAACATTTTAATTTTACTTTTCAGAATGTTTCCTACCCCTCAGCAGACTTCTTACATCAGCTGTGTATTGTCCTAGGAGGTACATTTCTTTCAGATTTGCAAAAAGATGACACAACATGATTTTCAGCTTTAAGATGAGGGTGGCATGGTGGCTCAATAGTTAGCACTGCTGCCTCACAGCACAAGAGTCCCACGTTTGATTCCAGCCTCAGGCGACTGTGTAGAGTTTGCGCATTCTCGCCGTGTCTCCGTGGGTTTCCTCCCACAGTCCAAAGACGTGCAGGTTAGATGAATTGGCCATGCTAAATTGCCCATAGTGTTAGGTGCATGAGTCAGAGGGAAATGGGTCTGGCTGGGTTACTTGTCAGAGGGTTGGTTTGGGTTGAGGGGCCTGTTTCCACACTGTAGGGAATCTAATCTAAAAGATGTTTAATGTAATAAACAGACTAAAAGTATTTTTGTCAAGATGATAATTTTGTAGGCAAATTCTGTTTAAACTATGGAACATAATGTCTACCTTTTATTTTTAACTGAACTGAAAATATTACTCAACAAGTGTGCGTTACGTTGTCCCTCACATCTACAATCAAATTGAAAAAAGTGTTCTGGAAGATTAGTTTGTAGAATATTTTTATGATTGTTTCTTTGAGCAATACATTGTGAAAGGGTAAGGGATACAACTAAATCAGCCAATGCGTAAAGAAGCAGGGCTGGTTAGTAATGTCATAGGAAAAGGTTCTCTGCAAAATAGTGATCAAAATAAGATTGAATTCTACAGTAAGTTTAAAATCACACAACACCAGGTTATAGTCCAACAGGTTTAATTGGAAGCACACTAGCTTTCGGAGCGACGCTCCTTCATCAGGTGATTGCGGAGGGCTCGATTGTAACACAGAATTTATAGCAAAAATTTGCAGTGTGATGTAACTGAAATTATACATTGAAGAATTGATTGTCTGTTAAGCCTTTCATCTGTTAGAATACAGTGATAGTTTCACTTCTTTCATGTGTAAATCACAAAACCCTTTTTTTTTAAAGTTCTCGGGTTAGCTGTTAACAATGGTGATAGCTAGACAATATGTTGAAGGTGTTAGCCCCCTGTGTTCTTTGTCTATGACCTGATGTTTAGATTGATTC
>NC_057734.1:43623821-43655161 GCF_004010195.1 Chiloscyllium plagiosum
TGCAACGTATAAGATAGACAATGTTGGCTGAGTCACATGAGTACCTGCCATGTACACGGTGGGAGGTGTTCCCACGCGTAATAGTGGTATCTATGTCCACAATCTGACACGTTTTGCAGCATCCACCGTGACAGGGTTGTATGGAGTTGTCCTGAGAGCAGGGCAGAACCCCATTGTTACATACTCCTTGACACAATTCCTCTTGGCTTGCAACTCTCCAAAAGATACTCACTTAAAAGAGAATGTGGAGGGTTCCAATGAAATTAAGTAAACTGTCACTCAGGTCAAATAGGAGAGTTCCTGAGTTGATTGAGAGCAGTTATGCTCAATGGGCTTTAGGAGCTGGGTTTCTACTTACAGAACATTTAGAGAGGGGTGAGTGTAGTGATTGTAACAAGGTTAGCCAGATGGACCTCATAGAATAGGAGTACCCTGATGGGAGTTGTTAATCTGGTCCAATTATGGTGTCCCAGGTGACAGATTAAAAATAGGAGTGGAGCGAGTTCACCACATTCCCACTCAGTGGGAATACCAACAAGTGAGTAAATGAATATCCTGGAAGAAGTCAGGCAAGTCACATACTTAAGGTATAGTTGTCAGCTTTTAAATAGTGGATCATAAATGGGACAGATTTAGGTAAAGAATGAATGAATGAGGTCACAGACATTTTACTCAAAAGAGCACTGGTGCCTCACATGATGGGCTGAGTGGCCATCTCTATAATCAAAAGCAAAGACCAATTGCAAGCACCTCAATAAATCAATCCTTGAGCAAAACATGCAGCCTGTATCCTGAGTATTTTTGATTTGACAAGGAGCTAAGACTGGTGTTGGTTTGTGTTTCCAATACCTGAGAAGTGCTGTCCTACGTCACTGTTACATTCTCCAGTCTTTTCCTCACCCACCTCTTTGTGCCTCTGCTTTGCTGCTTGAGGATGGTGCTGAGTGTTACGGTAAGGAGCTGACAGGATCCCATACGTGACCTGAAGGCCATTCTATGCCCATTTTTGCATTGCAAACCTTCCTGTGAATAAATGTAGCTTTGAGGGGAAAAAATAGAAGTGTTAGACACCCTGTTCACTCTGACAGCTGGCTCTGTGGAGTCACTTCAGTGAGCACCATGGGAACTGAAGTATAATATCTCCCCCTCCAATACATTTTTGATGTATCTCCCTCCCTTGTTTTGTTTTATGTCTTGTTATGGTTGCACTGCTGAAGAGCGATGGAGAGTGCCTACTATTTGTTTTTGTTTTGACTAGTTGATTGGGTGTTTAAAATAGAAAAACACTTATTAATATTAATTGATTGAGTGAGTTCGTGATGTGTTTTCAAACTAAAATAAAACTGGGCACTTCCCCTTCCGAACAGGGGTAGTGTCTAGAAGATAAAGGTCAAAGCTGGTGTTTGTGCTAAACAAGAGATTTAAAAAATATATAAATCTCTGAAAGTCTTTTGCTGTGTTTTTCAGCATATGTTAACATTTCTAGTCAATATCTTTTATCAGAATTCCAAACAGGAATGCCGACAGACTAATGTCTCAGATTTTGCGATTCAAAACAAAGGGACATTGGTGCTGCTGATTAGGTTAAGTCTGTTTATAAGCATCTAGTGAGCATTGTGGAATTGCTCTCCCCTATTTAGGTGTCAATTTCATTTGGGTGTCAGTTATAGGATATCTCTGGCATCGAGAACAGTTAAGTCATCAAATAGCTCGAGTAGCCAATCAGCTTGAAGAATCCCCACAGATGGCACTGACTATCCTTTACTTACCATTTTACGGACAACAAAACAAAGTTCTGGCCATAATAATGGAATTAAGGTATATGTTAAAATATCATAAATGACCATTCAGTAATATGAAATAAAAGTTAAGCTTGCTCAATGAAAATATCTTGAACCTTTATGATGAAATACAGAGAAGAGAATCCAGAAAAATCTGCTTTTCAGGCACTTAACAGGAACTAATGTTTCACAAGAATTTTAGTCACACATTAGTTTAAGTAGCTTTTACTGATAGAATAATAATTTAAAAAGAGATGTTCATGTCAGTAAATGATATCTGTGTTGATTGCTTCTGCAAACATTGTACCAGTGCATCTTTCGGTAGAACTGGGTATCCCCAGCAATGACTTCTGGATTTCTGAGTTGAATTGCATATGTACAAATGCTAGAAATTGCTGGTAGTTTTGCAGTGAAACAAGGATGAATGCTGACTGCTTCACCTCCCCACAAACAGAAACATTTGTGTCGATGTCAAAGTCACTTGAGATCAATGTTGAAGATCTGGTGCTAACAAACAGACTTTGGGAGCACCATCCCCATTATTATTCTTTATTAGGGTTCATCAAAACTATGCCAACTTTTCGTCCCCTTCTGGAGCAACCTGCCCTGGTGAACTGAACATCTTGATAAATTGCAAAGTACTCATAACACTGCACTGTGATGACCCACAGATTTGGCCCAAAATGCCAATTAGGGATGGACAATAAATGCCAGCCTTTCCAGTGATGCCCACAGCCCAGGAAGCACACAATCACCACACAGTGTAACATCCACTTTATGTAATTTCAACACAAGTTTTCAGTTGCCCCAATATCATGAAATAATTACAGACGAGGAGGGCGATTGTGTCATTCAGAGAGATCCCGAGAGATCCGGGTGCAACCCAAAAGTATGATTCAATTGTTTCCAAACTGTTTTCTGATCCATTACTTTGTTTATTCCACATTCTGCTCATTCATTAAGCGAATAATTTTCCTGATATCAGTCCTAACTTTTATTGGTTTAAACCAGTTTTCAGCTTTCACATTCCAATGCATTTTGTTGATAAACGTTTGATGTATCCTGAAATATTATATCCCCCTATCGAATTACACTTCCCAGACTTTCCTTGTAATCTGGAGCCCAGAAACTGGGGATACACCTTCTGGGTCTTCTCTGGACTGCATGTCATTTTTGATGATTGGAAATGGAAACAGTATTCAAAGTGTAATCTGACCAAAACTTTGTATATATTGATTGTTAACTGTTTTAAATTATATTGTATTGTTGAGGTTGTGTAGTCCAATATCCTATTAGATTTGTTGCCCTGCATTGACTGAATATGTTTCTTTTTTAGAAGTCTCCGAGGCTTCTTCCAAATCTGTTTCATGTTTCAGCTTTAATGGCTTCTCTCACTAAAAGTGAAAGCAGTTACAGCAGGGGTCACATAATTATGGAAAGTCATAGTGTACAACATCCTTACAATTGCATTTCTCCAGACATCCTCCTTACTATTAAAAAACAAAGAAATGCATGTGTCATCATTTGCAGCCTCAAGTTACTCAATATACATAGCTAATAAAGATAATTATCACTCATGAACAAAAAATGTTTGCTCATTCCAATCTAGACCACTTTTATCTGTCCCTTTACATGCATTTCATCTATCACCTCTAAAGTATTCAGCTCTTTTAATGGTACGCGCATGAGTTGTTATTGGCTATTCTCTGATCATGAAGAAGAGTAAAGGACCTTTGCAGCTCTGTGAGAGTGTTGTCCTGCGCTGGGGTAGGGCTGACTGTAGGGAATGTAGGTAGTGGCGCATGGCTGCAAGCGTGGAGCGGAGGATCCGGAGGGAGGTCTGTTGCTGGAGGCTTCGGATTTGTTGTAGGTACTGGTTGTCCTGGTTGGGTCCAAATTTTGTTGGTCTGAACATAGTCCGGAGTCTGTGCGGGGCCAGTCGGTTCAGTAGACAGGTGCTGAGGAAGGAGATGTGGCTGTGGTAGCGAGTCTGTTTGAGGACGTGGCTGAAGAGCTTCAGGGCAGATGAGATGACCTGGGGGGTGCAGTGAGAGAGGGACTCACTGAGATCCTTGTAGAGGGAGGGATTCTCCTTCTCCTTTGATGCTGCCTGACCTGCTGCGCTTTTCTAGCAACACATTTTTAAGCTCTGATCCCCAGCATCTGCAGTCCTCACTTTCTCCTATTCTCTGATCATTCCCGAGTTGATGTTTCATCTCCAATTCTGGGGAATGCAGTTCTGATTGGGTTTTCGTTCATAAAATAATTGTCCTTGCTGCATAAGCTTTCCTCTATGCTCTGTTCCATTGGCATCACATTGCAAGGTGCCTTCATTGCTGCAATTGTAGTACCTCAGTTCTGCCATTGTCATTTCTCGTAGTTTGCTGCAAATGAAAACTGCCCCTTGTTCTGTACCCCAATACCAAAGAACACCAAAGAGCACTGAGCTGGCTCGGAGGTTCACACTCTGATGACAAAATAGGCAAGAATTTTGTTAAGTTGCTCACAAATTCAAGAAATTGTTGCACAGATTGGACATCAATTGGATTTGCGGTTTCTATTATAACTCTTAGTTTTATCAGAATCAAGGTGAAGTCATTTCTTTGTCAATGCCTGACCTATCGACTTGACTCCAAGCATCTTCAAATGCATTGTTTCCTTGTTCAACCTAATGTTTATCGAGTGAGCTCTCTGAAGCAGTTTCCTGACTCTATAGACCATCATAGGTCCACCTACGTAAACCAGTGCATCATCCACGATACATGATCATACACAATCTACCTCAAAAGATCACTGACTATCTCATACTGTTTGTGTCGATACTCTCCTGGAGCCACGAAGAAGCCAAATATAATGTGCAGCCTCTCTACCTCCCAAATGATGGCCAGAAAACAGCCATAACTTGCCTATGCAGAGACCTTTGCCTTAGCAGGACATGGCATAATTTCTTCAATGGATGGCATGGTGTAATAAGATCTCTTCAAGTCTTTATTGAGATCCTATGGATTTATGCAAGTCATACATAGATAGGACGGTTAAGAAGGCATTTAGCACATTTACCTTTACTGCTCAGTCCTTTGAGTATAGGGTTTGGCAAGTCATGTTGAGGCTGTACAGGACATTGGTGAGGCTTCTTCTGAAGTATTGTGTCCAGTTTTGGTTGTCCAGTTATAGGAAGGATATTATTTAGCTAGAGAGGGTTCAGAAGAGATTTATCAGGATGTTGCTAAATATGGAAGGTTTGAGTTATTAGGAGAGGCTGGATAGGCTGAGACTTTTTCCACTGGAGTGTAGGAGGTTGAGAAGTGACTTTCTAGAGGTTTATAAAATTATTAGGGGTATAAGTAGAGCTAGTGGTACGTGTCTTTTCCCGGGGTAGGGATTTCAAGACTTGGGGGCATATTTTTAAGTTGAGAAGAGAGAGATTTAAAAAAAGACATGAGGTGCAATTTTTTTAAACAGAAGGTGATTCACCTGTAGAATGAATTTCCTCAGGAAGTGGTGGATGTGGGCATTTTTACAACATTTAAAGGACATTTAGGTAAGTACATGAATAAGAAAGGTTTGGAGGGCTATGCGCCAGGAGCAGCCAGGTGGGACTAGATTAGTTTGAGATTATGGTCAGCATGGACTGGTTGGACCGAAGGTCTGTTTCTATGCTGTATGATTCTATGGTTCTATAATCTAGGGATTGTTTTCTCCAATACCATGCGGCTAATCCAGTCCAAAGAGGTTGTCAGTTTCTCATCTATTCCTTTCTTTTCCAGCCCTTCCATTTTGTCTTCCAGGCTGGGTTTGAGCAGATGTGCTCCTCACTGAGCTGGTCTAACATTCTCATTGACTTCAAACTGATATAAGCCAGGAAGATCCCTGGACCCACCTTTGTGTTCGTTGAGGGACTCTGCAGCAGTTCAGTGCAGTCTTGATGGGCCGAAGGGCCTCTGTGCTGCATGAATCTGTGACTCAATGGTTTGTTGCACTGCAAAATGCTACAAATCTCTCTGGCAGTTACCAGCTCAGGTTTTAGGCTTGTTTCAGCTGAGGTGAGTGAAGTTTGCTTGATGCCCACTCTCTGGAACTACAGATTTTGCTTCTTCCATTGCGTTGGGCTCTGAGCTTCATTTGTCCTCTTGGCATGACTATTATACCATCACATAGCTTTGACCTTCCCTTTGAGGCCTTAATTTCTGGGTCACCATTGAAGCCATTTGACACAGGCATGCAAATGTTTCACAGCGCACCGATATCTGTCTTTGAACTTACTGATGCCCTGCTTCTGCGGTCATCGGTCGAACAGTCATAAGCACATTACACCAGATGTACCAACCTTGTCTTTGTTGCAGAGTCCTTCAGCTTTTAAAGATTGGATGCGAGCAGTTTTCTACCTATACTGTGCCAGTCAATGCAGTCACTGTTTCCAAACAACATAACCTCAGATAGATGTTTACCATGCATGCAGCTGACATATCAGCTTACAGAAAGACCGTGCAGAAATCGACAGACAGCAGTTTAAGCCACCTCAACAGAGGTGACAACATGTGGGCATCTAGGTGCAGGTTGTTAACATTCACTTACCCGTCACAGTCAAAGGACAGCAAAGCCATAGCAAATCCCAACTCACAATAGTGGCACGGGCAGGCGTCTGGCAATGCATGAGTGATTTCTATCTCGCTTCATCTTGTCTGTTACCTTCTGGTTCTTTGACCTGGTTTAAAACACACCTCTCTACAGGCTGCCTTCATCATTTCAAACCTTAAGTAATGTCCATCACTGAGACTGCTGTCACCCATCCCCCATCACTCCTTTCCAAAGGATTGTGACCATTTCTAGATGCATTCATCTGCAGATTCATCAATGTTCACAAATTAACATTACTATGTCATAGAGTATGGAAACAGATCCTTAGGTCCAACTTGTCCACACTGACCAGGCTCCCCAAACTAAACTAATTCCATTTGACTGTATTTGGTCCATATCCCTCTAAACCTTCCCAATTCCTGTACCTGTTTGAATGTATTATAAACTGTAACTGTACCTGCATCTCCTACTTCCTCTGAATGTTCATTCTCCATTCACCCTCTGTCTGAAAAAGTTGCCTATCAAGACCCTTGTAAATTTTTCCCCTCTCATCTTAAACCTGAGTCCACATGTTTTGAACTCCCCAACCCAAGGGAAAAGACCTTTACTATTCACCTTATCAATGCCCCTCATGATTTTACAAACCTCTATAAGGAAGTTAAGCCTGTAATTTACAAATCATGAGCAGTGGGAATGCTCTTTTGCTTTTGAATGAATGCAATTCTGAGCTTTATTTGTGATATTGAAAGGTTTGGATAATATTGTCTCTGTGGAAAGACTGAGGGATTCAGGAACGTCCATTACAGGAGTGTGGATCTGGGAATCTGATAAAAGAAGGAGCTGTAGAGATGAATCTATGAAAAATTGGCATCTGAATGACTTTACAATAGGTGAGCTCAGGAGGTGAGGAGAATGGAGGATAAATAGCAGTGTCCTGTAAAACAACGAAGATCAGAGAGTATAGTGATGTAAAACACTTTGTTGTGTGCAAATTCTACCAGTAATCTGCAAATATTTTCAGTTATACAGAGCATAGGTGAGACACATCTGGAGTATTATGCACAGTATTGTTCTCCTTATTTTCAGAAGGATGTAAATGTATTGGAAGCAGTTAAGAGAAGGTGTACTAAACTAATACCTGGAATTATTATGAGTAAAGGTTAGACAGGCGAGGTTTTTATCTGCTTGAGTTCAGAAGTGTTGAGTAAAGTGTATAAGATCTAGAAGGGGCCTGACAGAGTATAAGTGGAGAGGATATGTTCACTTTTGGAAAAATCTGAAACTAGGGATCGCTGTTTAAAAAATAAGGGATCATCCATTTAAAACAGAAATGCAGAAAAATATTTTCTCACAGAGAGTCATGAGTCTTTGAAACTCTCTTCCACAAAAGATGGAGGAAGCAGAGTCTTTGAATATTTTTAATGCAGAGGTGGATAGTTTCTTATTAAGCAAGACACTGTAAGGTTGTCAGAGGTCGGTGGGGGGATACAAATTTTTAAATATAAACCAATTCAACCATGAGGAGCATAGATAACGTGAACAGCTATGATCTTTTCCCCAGGGGAGAGGAGTCCAAAACTAGAGGTCCTAGGTTTATGGTGAGAGGGGAAAGATTTAGAAAGGACCTGAGGAGCAACCTTTTCACAGAGAGTGTGGGCGTGTATGGAACAAGCTACCAGACATTTAAATGCCAGACAGGCAAGTGATTAGGAAAGACTTAGAGGGATATGTGCCAAAAGCAGGTAAATGGGACAGTTCAGTTTTGGAAACCTGGTTGGCATGGACGCGTTGGGCTGAAGGGCCTGTTTTCCCTGCTGTATACTCTATGACTCTGTGGTCTCACTAAACGGTGGAACAATCCCCAAGGATTGAATGGTGTGTACCAGCTCCTTGTTTGCATGTTCATTCAGGGATCAGAGAGTTCCAATGTGTGTTGCTGCATTTGACTGTTCCATAATATTAGTTATAATCAACACAGACAAGACAGGGCGAGTTGAGAGGTTTTCATCAAGTTGGTCAGAACAGATTAAGAGTTACTAAACAGTCAACTTAGTCAGTTGGCAATCACAGGAGAAGGCTATGATCTTCAGGCTGATGTTTCATCACGTAATTAGAGGCAATGAGAACAGACTCCATTCTGAAAAGGTGCAATAATAGCAAGCTCTGAGTCATTAGGAATCAGAAGACATCTGAGTCCAGGGAGGCAGGAAATGCAGTTAAGTGTTGGGGTTAGGGGTTCAGGAAAGGACCTAGTTGTTGTGGAGGAAGCGTGGTGTCATCAATAGTTCCGTGTAGCTGAGAGTGAGGGTGAAGGAAACCCACGGGCAGCATTTGCTTTGAGCAGCTGAGCAAAGTTACAGCTTTGAGGAATGCAGGAACAGTACCAGCCTGCTGAAGTTAACTGTCTGCAAAAAGCTGAAACTGTGCCTGTGTGTAGATGCTGGAATCTGGTCTCCAGAGTTCAGGGGAGCGCAGTTATACTTGGGAAAGTGAACTATCAGAATGTGTACAAAGTTAAAATTCACACAACACCAGGTTATAGTCCAACAGGTTTAATTGGAAGCACACGATGAAGGTAGTGTGCTTCCAATTAAACCTGTTGGACTGTAATCTGGTGTTGTGTGAATTTTAACTTGGTACATCCCAGTCCAACACCGGCATCTCCAAATCATATCAGAATTTGAGCAGTCAATGTGACAGCCTGTAATGGAGTGACTTTTGACGGAGTTAGAAAACTCAGACTTTGGAAAAGAAGAAGTTGGAATCCCTCATAAAATTTGAATGACATTTGGTGGCCCAAAGTGCTATTATGATCTGTGGAGGGGTGGTGGGGCGGCATGGTGGCTCAGTGGTTAGCACTGCTGCCTCACAGCACCAGGGACCCGGCTTTGATTCCAGTCTCGGGTGACTGTCTGTGTGGAGTTTGCACGTTCTCCCCGTGTCTGCGTGCGTTTTCTCCGGGTGCTCCGGTTTCCTTCTACAGTCCAAAGATGTGCAGGTCAGGTGAATTGACCGTGCTAAATTGCCCATAGTGTTAGGTGCATTAGTCAGAGGGAAATGGTTTTGGGTGGGTTACTCTTCAGAGGGTTGGTATAGACTTGTTGGGCTGAAGGGCCTGTTTCCACACTGTATAGAATCTAAAACAAAAATCTCCTCTGCACAGCCAATCTGATGCCCTGTATGTGGAGATCGGTGATGGCACTCCAACCAGATCCAGAAGTGGCTGCCATGTTCCCAGGTCTCGGAGGTTAATGCTAGCAAGACAATTAGAGGGAGCGCTGGCTGGACAGGGTGTGTTACTGAGAAGTTCACAGAATCTGGCTTCACTAGATTTGCTAGGTGATTGCTGTGTGAGGTGTTCAATCAAGTGGTATCTGTTTCTTATATTTACTTCAGTTTTATTCTAATTGGATGTTCGACTATAAGTTATAGAGTCATAGAGATATACAGCACAGAAACAGACCCTTCAGTCCAACCCATCCGTGCCAACCTGATATCCTAAATTAATCTAAGAACAACAAAGAACAAAGAAAATTACAGAATGGGCCATTCGGCCCTCCAAGCCTGCACCAACCCAGATCCTCTGTCTAAATCTGTCGCCTACTTTCTAAGGATTTGTATCGCTTTGCTCCCTGCCCATTCATGTATCTGTCTAGATGCATCTTAAATGACCTAGGCTATCCTGTCCACCTCCACCACCTCCATTGGCAACGCATTCCAGGCACCCAACACCTTCTGCATAAAGAACTTTCCAGGCTTATCTCCCTTAACTGTTCCCCTCTCATCTTGAATTCGTGATCCCTAGTAATTGAATCTCCCACTCTGAGATAAAGCATCTTGCTATCCACCCTGGAAAAGCTCAGCAGGTCAGGCAGCATCCCAGGAGCAGAAGAATCGACGTTTCGTGCATAAGCCCTTCTTCAGGAAGAAGGTCTTATGCCCGAAACGTCGATTCTCCTGCTCCTGGGATGCTGCCTGACCTGCTGCGCTTTTCCAGCAACACATTTTTCAGCTCTGATCTCCAGCATCTGCAGTCCTCACTTTCTCCTTGCTATCCACCCTGTCTCATGATTTTGTAGACCTCAATCAGGTCCCTCCTCAACCTCCGTCCTTCTAATGAAAATAATCCTAATCTACTCAACCCCTCTTTATAGTTAGCACCCTCCATACCCGGCAATATCCTGGTGGACCTCCTCTGCACCCTCTCCAAAGCATCCGCATCCTTTTGGTAATGTGGCAAGCAGAACTGTATGCAGTGTTCCAAATGTAGCCGAACCAAAATCCTATACAACGGTAACGTGACCTGCCAACTCATGTATTCAATACCCCATCAGATGAAGGAAAGCATGCCATATGCCTTCTTGATCACTCTATCGACCTGCATTGTCACCTTTAGGGAACAATGGACTTGAACACCTAGATCGCTCTGTACATCAATTTTCCACAGGGCTTTTCCATTTACCAAATGGTTTGCTCTTGATTCTGTTAAGATCCCAGCCATTTCCTCTCTCTCATCCCTCAGTAACCTGGGATAGATCCCATCCGGACCTGAGGACTTGTCCACCTTAATGCCTTTCAGAATAGCCAACACTTCCTCCCTCCTTATGCCAACTTGATCTAGAGTAATCAAACATCTATCCCGAACCTCAACATTCATCATGTCTCTCTCCTCAGTGAATACCAAGGCAAAGTACTCGTTAAGAATCTCACCCATTTTCTCTGACTCCACGTATACCTTTTCTCATTTGTCCTTGAGTGGGCCAACCCTTTCTCTAGTTATCCTCTTGCTCCTTATATACAAATAAAAGACTTTGGCATTTTTCTTAACTCTGTTTGCTAAAGATATTTCATGACCTCTTTCAGCCCTCTTAATTCATCGTTTCATCTACTATCATCTGATGAAGGAGCAGCACTCTGAAAGCTAGTGCTTCCAATTAAACCTGTTGGACTATAACCTGGTGTTGTGTGATTTTTAACTTTGTACACCCCAGTCCAACACCGGCATCTCCAAATCATGACTTCCTATTCATATACTCATCCAGATGCCTTTAAAATGTTGTAATTGTACCAGCCTCCACCACTTCCTCTGGTAGCTCATTCCATACACGCACCACCCTCTTATATCTTTCCCCTCTCATCCTAAACCTATGTCCTCTAGTTCTGGGCTCCCCCAACCCAGGGAAAATACCTTGCCTATCGACCTTATCCATTCCACTCATGATTTTATAAACCTCTATAAGGTCACCCCACAGTCACCACGCTCCAGGGAAAACAGCCCTAGTCTATTCTTGAGTAGATATTGTAGATCATATGACTGTTCTCACTTTGTGCATTAATGTCTATTATTGGTTGTTCAAAACTGGGGAATCTTGTGGCTTGGAGGTAATGGCGTAATGGTATAATCTGTAGACTATTAATTCAAAGACCCAGGTAATGTTCTGGGGGCATATGTTTAAAACCTGCCATAGCAGATGGTGATATTTGAATTCAATAAATGTCTGCAGTTAAAAGTCTAATGATGATCATGAAACTATTGTTGATCATCAGAAGTCAAAATCCCATCCCTCTTTAGGGAAGGAAACTGCCATCCTTACCTAGTCTGGGCTACATGTGACTCCAGACCCACAGCAATGTGGTTGACTCTTAACTGCCCTCTAGCAATTAGGTATAGGCAATTAATACTTAGCTTAATCAATGATGCCCATATCCTGAAAACATCCGTGAAGGGTGTTCTTTTTAAAAAGTAAGATCAGAGAGTTCTTCAAGAACAGTGACCTCAATCCAGAAAGCAGGTGACAGCAGCCCCCTGTGGTGCTAATGGAAAGATGTTTGTACTATTGGGTTTATGACAGGGAGAGTAATCACATGAGGATATCTAAGTAGGCTTATTAACTCAGTTCAGAAAGCACTAGGGTTAAATTTAGAAGCACGTTTAGTTTCTCTCCTAGAAAGTGTTCAGGGTAGTTTGATCTCAGCGGAGTGGATGTTTTGTGAATTTTCCAAAGCAGAAGAGTTGGTTGGAAACTAACAGCTTATTAACACCGATAAAGTTTAGACTCTGTGAATAGCTCTTATTAGCAGACTTGAGAAGGACTCATCAAATTCTATCTACAGTCTACAGTTAAAGAACCTGTAAGAAGTCACTGGAGTAGGTACTTAAAGTGTTGAAATAAGGATGTCATTTCTCTGGACTTGAGTTGGTAAAAGAGTGTTGGAAAGCAGGTTGTAATTTTGTATTGTTGCATGTTTAAGATCATACTTAGACAGTTTGTTTTGCTCTCATTTCTGTTTCGATGTTAAAGAGAATCATTGGAATATGCTCCAGCAAATAACCATCACATTATTTGACTAAACAAAAACAAAACAAGCCAAGTTTCATTCCCGGACATGATGTATCCTGCAGTACCAGCTACTGGGATATAGCCTACTGCTAGTTCCAAAATAGTGGACTTAAAGATGATGTGAAAGTGCCGGTGTTGGACTGGGGTGGACAAAGTCAGAAGTCACACAACACCAGCTTATAGTTATTTGAAATCATAAGCTTTTGGAGTGCTGCTCCTTTGTCAGGTGGAGTCAGAGTTCTGAGGAAGGGTCACCAGACCCTAAACATTAACTTTGATTTCTCTCCACAGATGTTGCCAGACGTGCTGAGCTTTTCCAACTATTTTTGCTTTTGTTGCCTGGCCATTGCTGTTTGTGAGAGCTTGCTGTGCATAAACTGGCTCTTATGTTTCCGACAGAACAGTGAGCACTTTTTAAAAGTGCTTCACCATCTGAAAAGCTTTTTGGAACATCCACTGTTCATGATAGACAATTATATAAATGCAAAGATTTTATTTTCTCTTTTTCTTTCTTCAGAAAAGACCTTCCACCATCACAGGGAGGAATGTTAATTAAATGGGTTTGAAATGAGACCATGAATAATGAAACAATAATTATGATGGCTTGTTTTCTTAATTTTCCTTGTACAATATAAGCCAGGCCAGCAAAGCTGTTAGCTTAAGTAACCGTCAGTAGAATCTCAATTAAAACTTTCTAACGTATATGATTCTGATGAATTCTGGCCAATTCTGACCATTCTCTCCCACTGTGACACTTCAGCAGATTCTTTCCCATTCTTTGTCTGTTCCCACTGTATAGCTGTCCAGCCAATTTTGCGATCACCCTTGTTGTCTAGAATTGCGAAAGAAGACAACATCCACTTTGCATTACCCCAAACATTTCCAATTCTCCTTCAGTTATGGTCAAAGCTGACCCACCACAACTGTCAGACAGAAGGTTCTGTCCACAAGGGTTAATAAATCCAGCAACCTGAAGGAAACATTAATGTGAAGTCACTTTTTTTGCAGTGTCATGAAAATTCTGCTGACAATTATCACTATTTTTATATTGAGTGACAGCCCTGTTCAACCTTTGATAAATGTTCCCTTATGTTCATGTCACATTCCACACAATATTGGTTGTTTTGTTGTGCCATTGCCTGCAGGGTATCAATTACACTGTCTCCATCGACCAGTTTATCTTGTTCAGAAACAAGTGGCTTTAAGGAAAATAATTTGACTGCATTCCTGGACCTCAAATTTTTTTAACCCTTGTATTCCTATCCAAAGCTCTGACATAATTTAGCAAAATCAGCAGTTTAGCAGGCTTCTGAAAGATGTTTGGTTTTATGTTTAAAACCAGCAAATTATCATCCATTTTCCTTCTCCAACACAAAGTGATGTAAACTGAGAGCATCCATGCATTAGTTTGTGAAAGAAAGGCACTTTTTTTTTAGCTTTTCATTTTTGTTACCACATACACATTCCTACATGCAAACAATGAGAACTGTGTGCTTATGAATTGTTACAAATTATTACAGCAATCTATGTTATCGCTGCATGAAATATAATTTCACACTTCTGCCACTTGGAACTCATCCTTGACCTGCAAATGTCAAAATGTCGGAGAATCGAGCTTATTGAATGGAGAAAAAGGATGCTTAACTATGTCTCAATAGGAGCACAACACATTTCAGTGAAGGTGCTACTGAACTTTGGTGCCTCCTTATAGCTGTTTATAGCACCGTCATCTGAGGAATTAGAAGGTTCAGAACACATTTTGATTGACATTACACATCTTCTTGCACATCTCTGTTTTCTTGGACAGATTTGCAAAAGAGAAATGGATTCCTCCACCTTAACGAATAATTAACTTCACTTTGAACCAACAACTAACTTATAAGCCCCAAACTATCATATAGTCAGCTGCAATAATACGATACTGCCCATTCTGACCCAACTAATCACGGGTACACACTAAATAACAATTTGGAGTATATACCACAAATAGAAGGCTTGTAGGAGGGAAAGCAGTACCTTTTTGCAACAAAGCAGAAAATGCTGGAAATGTTCAAAAGGTCAGGAGTTAGCATCTCCAATTGATGGATGACCTCAGAAAGTAGCGTGCACTGCTGTTCGTTGAATCTGGGACGTCTAGGAGATCTGAGTGGATCTGAAACAGGAAGAGGTGGAATTTCAGCTAGAATGCAGGTGGAATAAGTTGGAGTCAGAGATGGTGACTAAGGAGGAAGTTGTGAGACAGGAAGCAAGTTTTTGTAGGTACCCGATCAAACACAAAAGGAGAAATCAAAACCAAAGAGGTAAGCAAGATAAAAGGGCTATACAGAAATCCTATCTGAGAGAGGAGCACAGTTTTTTTAAAAGTGGCCATTGTTGAATGGGAAGTGCCAATGAATTAAAGACAAATACAAAAGGTCCTCAGAATGTTAACTCTGCTTCTCTCCACAGATTCTGCAGCTGAGTATTTCCTACTTTCTCTTGTTTTCTTTCAGCTTTACACCACCTGCAGCATTTTGCTTTTGTGTCTTTTGTATCAAACTGGTTTCTGGCTGACCTGCCTGGTGTTGGGAGACTGGAACTGAATTGATCTCTGTGACAGTCTCAATACTCTGATACCTGAGCCAGACGGGCTCGCTGTGCACCACTGAGCTGTTGATATTTTATCAGGCTTGGCCTGATTGAGGTTCTTCCAGTTCAATGTCCAAATGGGGTCAGAAACGTTAGACAGTCACTGAATTCAATAGAATATCCAGGAGAAATCTCTTTATCTCAGGCAAGCAACTTACTACCTCATATAAAGTAGTTGAGACAAACAGTTTGATATATACATGAAGGTGAAAGAATAAGGATATGGGGATAATGTTACAGTTATATGAAGTCAAGGGCTGCACTTTGAAGTGTAAAGACTGGCACAGACAAGTTGGACCAAATGTTCTGTTTACCTGCTGTGCAATCAATCTAATTTATAGGTAGGCCAGTTCTAGCTGGACAAAATGCAGGAATTGGAGGTGCCGGTGTTGGACTGGGGTGGACAAAGTTAAAAATCACACAACACCAGGTTATAGTCCAATGAGTTTATTTGGAGGCACGAGCTTTCAAAGTGCTGCTTCTTCATCAGGTGGTTGTGTCACAGAAGCAGCGCTTTGAAAGCTAGTGCTTCCAAATAAACTAATTGGACTATAACCTGGTGTTGTGTGATTTTTTAACAAAATGCAGGAACCTTACTTATACAAGGCAGTGTTTTTAGCTGGGAAAACATTATTTGTGTTACTGAACACATGTAACCTGAACCTGAGCCTTACATATATGGGTCTACTTTCTCTAGGTGTAAATAACCGGGATCTGTTGTTTTGATGTCTCCTTATCACTATTTGTGTAAATTTCTTTGTGGTTTGAATTGCAGATATTTAAATAGAGAGCTGAGGTTTTATATGAGTTAGAAAGTTGGTGTATTTTAAACAAAGGTAAAAGCATGTCAGCCAGTTGACTGAGACAAACCATAATAACTATCAACATTATCTGAGCTTCTGGCTGAGATAATATTTCTGTTGCCATAACAAAAGTGTAAAAGAAGCTTGTGCAAATGACATAATTCACATTCTGATGAATCAGAATTTTCCAATGGTGACAGATGATTCCAAAGGTGACAAACTTCAAAGGTATCGCACTTTGAGATGTTCCGAGGTCATAAATCTTTTGCTTTTAATGTAATGACACTAGCTGAGTGTTTACAGTGACATGGGCAAGCAGATAATGACTTACGGTGAGGTTTTGGGAGCTGGGAAGGACTACAGTGGTGGTCATAGTGGCAGGTGGATGCAACAATAATCTCAGTCTGTTCCCTAATCATTTTGCCAGCTTAACATGTAGCTTTATTGAGATGAATGTGATTTTATGGTAGGTAACAGTTCATGCATCAAACATGATAAATATAGGTGCAAGGAAAAGAGGTATTCATTGTCTTTGAATGTCTTGCATTTAGTTTGATTATTACCATTTAGTAGTTCACAACTGAACATTTTAAACTGAGATTGATAAATGTTTCTTAGGCAAGAAGATGAAGGATTATGAATCCAAGACAGAATTAAGATGTAGGTTAGCAATTACCTAATTGGTTGGAGTAACCTGGTCCAGGGACTGAAACAGCTACTCCTTTTGCAGTTGTTCAGTCTTAAAATCAACATCAATCCATACTTGGCTCATAAGAAAATAAACAGAATGTAATTTTAAAAAAGGCTATTTGTCCCGTTAAACTTAACTTCTTCCATAAAGTGGTTGAGTTTACCTTTGAATTAAGTAAAGCAGATACATGTTGTGATTTTTTTTCATGTCATCAAATTCAGAATGGAAAATGCAATTTTGAGTTATGAAGCTTTTTCACTGAGATTTACCTAGATCCAAAGATTACCCTCTCCTTTTGGGCATTTTGGGCAATTTTAGCTTTTTTTGGGGGTGGGGGCTACTTGTAAAAAAATGCATCTGTGGATGATTTCATACTCTGAATCTGCTCAGAAACACAAATCTTCACATGTACTAAGTTTGAGTTCTCAAGGAAGAGTGCAGAAGGGCATGCCAGGAGTAGCACCAAGTATACCGAAATAACCTGGTGCATGTCAGACAGCAGAAACAAACTACAGTAGACCATACTAACCAATCCCACAACCAGCGGATCAGATGTAAGCTCTGCAGTTCTGCCACTTTCAACCATCAAGTTTTGGTCGACAACTGAACATCTAACAGGAGGTTGAGTCTCTGTAAATATCCCCATCCTCAATGATAGGAAATCCCAGTACATCAGTGTGAAAGACAAGACAGAAACTTTTCTGATCACCTTCAGTTAGTACGGCCAAGTGAATGGTCTAGCTTGGCCTCCTCCAGCAGTACCCACCGTCATAAATCATCATGAGCCAGTTTGATGCAACTCCACATGATATCAAGAAATGAGGATGTTGCAAAAGCTATCGACTCTGATAATATCCCAGCAATTGTATTGAAGACATGTGCTCCAAAACTAATCATGCCGTTACCCAAACTGTTCCTGTATAGCCATAATACCGGTATCTACCAGTAATATGGAAAACTGCCTAGAACATTCTGTACAGAAAAAGCTAAAAAAATCCAATCTGGTCAATTACTTTCCATCAGTCTGCTCCTAATCATCCATAAAGTGATGAAAGGGACCATCACTAAGTGCTGGCAAAGTGGCACTTGCTCAATGGTTACCTACTTACTGACACCCGGTTTGAGTTCCACCAGGGCCAGTCAGCTGTTGACCTCATTATAGCCTTGGTTCAAAGATGGAAAAAAAAACAAGAATCCATAGATGAGGTGAGAATCAAGGCAGCATTTGACCAATTGTGGCATTAAGGAGCCCTTGCAAAACAAGAGTGAATTGAAATCAGTTGGAAAGCTCTTTGCCGATTGGAGTTATACCTGGTACACAGGAAGGTTGTTGTGGGTGTCAGATTTCAATCATCTCAGCTCCAAGATATCTCCACAGGGGTTCCTCAGGGTAGTATCCTAGGTCCACAGTGAATAGTTCACCTTCTGGATCGTCAAAGGCTGCTCACCATCGACATGATACAAGTCAGGAATGTGAGGAATATTCCCCATTTGCTGATACGAGTACTGGTCCAGCAGCACTCAAGAAACCTGACACCATCCAGGACAAAGTAACTGCTCTTTTGGCATCCCATGCACAACCTTCAGCATCACTCCCGTCACTACTGAGCCACAGTTGCAGTACTCTGTGCCATCCACAAGGTGCACCGCAGCAAGTCTTTTTTGCCGGCACATTTAAAACCATCAACCTCTACCAACCAGAAGAACAAGGGCAGCAGATGCACAGGAGCATTACCCTCTAAACCAAACCTCAATCCAATTTGGAACTATATTGGTGTTCCTTCCATGCTGCTGGTTCAAAAGGGGAGTATTCCCTTCCTAATAGCACAGTATATTTACAACTGATTGATTTCAATAGCTCAAAAAGGCAACTCGCCATCACCTTCTCAAGGGCAATTAGGGGTGGGGCAACAAATGATGGCCCAGCCAATGATGCCTACACCCCATGAATGATATTTTTAAAAAATCTCTACTTATATCAGTGAAACATGGGCAACCTATTGAAGCTAAAAGGAGAGGCTGTAGAGGATCCATCTCAAGACTTCAATGAGTATTAGGCATCTCCAGGCAAAGCACGTAGTAAGCACATAGAACAAGGAAGCAGATAGTAAGCAATGACCCCCTATGTGTTTGCCCCCTTGGTGACCCTTTTGGCTAAGTCATGTTGAGTCAAATGGACGATGGCTTAACTCCCAAAAACATGCGTCATAGTGAGATTGGCATTGGCACGAGACCAACAGGTCGTCCACAACTACAATTCGATAAGATGCCTAAATGAGCTTCCCTTTGGTCAGGCCGGAAGGTGGTGCATAGGATCCATGCCCAGGACCAGATGACTAGAGATGAGTAGACTAGCACAGCACAGATAAAGCAGAGGATAAAAGAAATGGTCAGATGGCACGAAAAAGAACCCACTGAAAGGAAAGATCATCAGTTGACCTTGGATCAACCCTCTTCATTTGTGCCAGTTGTGGAAGACTATGCCATTCATGAACCCACCCCTACTGACACAACAGGCAACATGCAATCCAAAGGTGACATACACTCCAGGAACAGCCCATCATCTCACGATGGACACCATCACAATTTTCATCACATTCCCTCTTAACCCATGTTGCCAGTTAACAATTGCAGTGATGAAAAATAATCTTGCCTACTTTCTCTGAACAGAGAGCATGAAGAAAGAAGCTACTCTGTTAATCGCAAATCTTTTACGGGGCAGTGCTTCTGTGAACCAGAATAGATCGGATCAACTATGAACGGAAAACAAAATGATTATATTTTCATTAAGAAATTCTGGGGGAAAGCGTAATGCAGGACAACACCAAGGGGTAAGAGAGAAAATAAGATAAATTGAGATTGACACTACTGCAAGTTTGAGTAAAAGATCCTTTGCATATTTTTGTTTATTTAGGGATTCTATATTTGTTGCCATTTGTAGTGCTCGAGATATTTCAGTTTTTTTCATGACATGTACTCTCACCCTGTGGGGGTTATTATTGAGATTAGATCTCACCCTCATAAATGATGGTCAAAGTTTGTCATCTGACTTGTGTAATACTGTGACATGCAGTACAGACAAACATTCCTGGCATTTCATAGACTGATTGGAAGAAATTTGCTTGAAACTCAACATTTTTCAGGCAGTCAGCTTTCAAATGACAAGGTCTCACCCTTAGCCAGTAAAGAAAGGAGCAGTTGATTTGTTTTGTTTTGATTATATTGGTGAGGGATCAATGATGGTCACGATACCATGTAAAATCCTGTGGTCTACCCTAGGTAGACAGAGTTGCAGTTCAATGTTTCATTGTAAGGATGACACCCTCTGCACTGTACTAAAGTGATATCCTGTGTTATGCGCTCAAGTTGTGGATTTTCTTCTTAATCATTCATGGAATGTAATCATTCAACATTAGTGTCCCATCCCTAATTACCCAGAGGACAGTTAAGAGACAACACTGTTGCTGTGGGCTTGGAGTCACATATTGGCCTGACAAGGTAAGGATGAGAGGTTTCCTTCCCTAAAGGACTTCAGTAAACCAGAGGATATTTTGTCACAATTAATGATGGCTACATGGTCACCACTGAACTAGCTTTGGATACTGGAATGTTTTATTGAATTCAAATTTCTCCAAATGGTGGGCTTTGAACTTATGTCCCCCAAACATTAACATTAACTGAGGCTTTATCCCACATCCTCCTGAAATAGACACAACAGCCCCATCAAATCGCATAAACTGACACGTGACAGAAAACATTTGGAAATTTGCTGGTGGAAGTGACCCAGCCTGAGGTAAATGAAGGAAAATAGGGAATTGTGATAAAAAAACACTAGATCAGTACATTTGGAAGCAAACATAAGAGATGTGCCCTTTCTGTAAACGGTTTAATATTAGCTGCAGGTCTACAGTGTGGCTCAATGTTAGAGGCTTGATATTGGACTTGACAGCCATTGACAAATCCATACCCTTTTCATAAAAGCAAAATATTACAGATGTCAGAAATTTGGAATAAAAACAAAGTAACGAGAAAACCTCAGCAAGTCTGGCAGCATCTGTAAAGAACAACAGAGTTAGCATTTCACCTCTTTCACGTTGACTTCCTCATTCATACAGTTTCCATGCCAATCGACGTTCTACTATATGAGCATCTTGTGAACAAAGTTAGATCCATTGAGGGGCTATATGTTACTGTCTTTTCCATCAAATGGTTAACAGTTCAAAGTCGATGCAGAAAGATGATAAAGCTGGGTTGGACTTGCCAGCCAGAATCTGAATGACAGTTGGGTAGATGGGGGTGAGCTTTTTATTTTCAACTGCTTCATGCTTCTGGATTCCAGTGATTTATGAGCCGGGAGCAGGCAGACAGGGCTAGTTTAGTTTGGGATTATGGTCGGCATGGACTGGTTCATCTAAAGGGTCTGTTTCAGTGCTGTATGGCTCTACGATTCTATGATTCCATAACAGCAGGATTAGAATCCCCTACAGAGTGGAAGCAGGCCATTCGGCCCATTGAGTCCACACTGAGCCTCTGAAGAGCATCCCATTCAGACCCACCCACCTACCCTATCCCTGTAACCCTGCATTCCAATGTTAATATGCCATGCAACAGATTATTATAAAGACCCCTGATTTATAATGACTGTTGATAGTCTGTGCATTGGCAACTAATTTCTATAATTCTGTACCTTCTTTGTTAAAAATGTAAATCATCCAGCCTTGGTTAAATAGTCCAGTTCATCTTATGCACCTTTCAAAGTGAAGGATAAGCATAAAGATATGCAGGAAGAGATGTCAAGTTACTGGTAAGTGTAGAAAAGCACTGAAACACAGGAACAATGACCTTTAGCAATGCTGGAAACAAGTAGTTAGAGGCTTGTTAGAACTGAGCTATGGAATTCGAATCAGTTTCTGAGTTTTCTGTTGACTGGTTTGTAAAGATTCAATTGAACTCTAGGGGAGCATCATGTGTTCTATAAAACCTAACAATAGGGAGCTCTCTGGGGCTAGATGCAGGGGCTGGTCCAGTTGGGTACAGTATATCAGAACTGGAGAGGCAAATGGACCAGAGGAGAATTGGGAATAAATTCTCAGCATCTGTGAGTTCTAAGGAACGGCATCTCAATGTGGCAATGATGAGATGGATCTGAGTGTTCTGGAAATGGGAGGGCTTTGTAGATGTAGGAACAGGAGTAAGGGATTGGCTGAAGGTTTGGACTAGAGTTCTGGAATGCAGAAATATAGGGATGGCATGCTTGTGATGCTACTTAATGCAAAGCTTCCTGGCAACTATCATCATATGATACAATCTGACTGAACCACAACAGATCACTGTTCCCAGCTTTTAATACACAAGGGTGAGGGGTCTTCTGTTAGGCTTGTAACCCCGTGCTTGTAGATCTCTGAAGCTAGCAACTTCTCCACTTAACATTTGCTTGATTGAAACTGGATTCTAGCTTGATCAGGTGGGATGTCAAACTGAGTTTCTCCAAACAGATGCAATATATCATATAACGCATCAGCATGCAATGCTGAAAAACATTCAAGGACTTCTTGAAGTGGCTTTCCACTTGGTTAGTTAGCAATCTTGTGCCATCTTTGCTTAAAATGGGCATGACGTCTCTAGTTATAGAGTCATACAGCACATACAGGCCCTTCTGGCCAACTCATCTGTGCTGACCAGATTACCCAATCTGACCTAATCCCATTTGCCAACACTTAGCCTATATCCCTATAAACCCTTCCTATTCATATATCCCTCCAGATGCCTTTTAAATGCTGTAATTGTACCAGCCTCCACCACTTTCTCTGGCAGCTCATTCCATACTTGCACCAACCTCTGTGTAAAAAGATTGCCCCTCAGGTCCCTTTCAAGTCTTTCCCCTCTCACCTTAAACCTATTACCTCTAGTTTTGGACTCCCCTGCCTGAGGACAAGACCTTGTCTATTCACCCTATCCATGCCTCTCATGATTTTATAAACCTCTATTAGGTCACCTCTCAGCCTCTGACACTCCAGGGAAAAAAGCCCCAGCCTAACAAACCTCTCTCTACAGCTTTCCTGACCATACACAGGCTTTAAAAATGTTAACTCTGTTTCTCCCTCCAGAGTTGCTGCCAGACCTGCTGAGTTTCTCCAGCACCTCATACGCTTTGGCTCAGCAACTGACTGCAGCTTCTCAGAGTTGAACCTCCACCATTAAAGATGCATAAAGCCAAGTTTTGATTCTGCTTTCTGCTTTATTTGCTTGTTTGGAGTCTCCTTCATCAAGAGTATTGATCATTAATCCAGGAGAGTTGAGAAGTTGCCAGAAACAGTTCAATTGCTTCATGCAATCCGCAGTTCAGCCTTTCCTTTTACGATTAACAAAGTCAGCATTGTTATGAGGCACTACGTACAGCTTTCTAAACAGAATCTGCCCAGGGAAGGGACTAAAGTGAGAGATAATCTCTACAGTCGACAATGACACTTGCTCATTCCTCCAAACTTGTCCGATTTCAGGTACAGTGAGGACTAGTCGATATGGATATACATATTGCAAATTACCCGGGGGGAAATTTCATGGACTGAACCCAAGGTGGCAAGCTAGAGCTCAAGCCAAGCTGACAAACTTTCTGGTGACTTATCTCCCTATGTGGCTCAGTATTAAATTCCACCTGACTACAACCCTGTGAGGTGTCTTGCGATGGTTTACTTGGTGAACCATGCTCTTTGAAACGTTATAACTAGTCTGTTTACTAATTTGCTAGATTTCCTGTCAGGATGCCTCAAACCTTTCAGCTCCAAGGTGAGGTGCGATGAACTGGGTCCTCTGGTTATCCAGCCATCCCTTGGTTAGCCGTGACAAGGTTAATTTTAAAAGTCTCCCTTCCTGAATTGTGATGGAGGTATGATGTCATTGCATGAACAATACAGATGTTGTAGGATGTTAATCATTGCGATTGAGAAAGGATCAGCACCAGAGTCTGTATAGTTGGATCACTCACCAGATCATCATTGGTGAAGATCTTTAGAGTCAAACAGTCATAGAGATGTGTAGCAAGGAAACAGACACTTCAGTCCAACCCGTCCATGCTGACCAGATATCCCAATCTAATCTAGTCTCATTTGCCAACACTTGGCCCATATTCCTCTAAACCCTTCCTATCCTTTTAAATGTTGTAATTGTACCAGCCTCCACCACTTCCTCGAGCAACACATTCCATACATGTACCACCCTCTGTGTGAAAATGTTGCCCGAAGTCCCTTTTAAATCTTTCCCCTCTCACCCTAAATTTATGCACTCTAGTTCTGGACTCACACACCCCATGGAAAAGACCTTGTCTATTTAGCCTATCCATGCCTCTCATCATTTTATAAACTCTATAACGTCACCCCTCAGCCTCCGCGCTCCAGGGAAAACAGCCCCAGCCTATTCAGCCTCTCCCTGTATCTCAAATCCTCCAACCCTGGAAACATCCTTGTAAATAATTTCTGAACCCTTCCAAGTTTCACAACATCCTTCTGATATGAAGGAGACCAGAATTGCATGCAATATTCCAAAAGTGGCATATTCAATGTCCTGTACAGCCACAACATTACCTCCCAACTCCTCCTATACTCAATGCTCTGACCAATAAAGGCAAGCAGACAAAACGCCTTCTTCACTATCCTATCTACCTGCGACTCCACTTTCACAGAGCTATGAACCTGCACTCCAAGGTCTCTTTGTTCAGCAACACTCTCCAGGATCTTACCATTAAGCGTATGAGTCCTGATCTGACTTGCTTTTCCAAAATGCAGCACCTTGCATTTATCTAAATTCAACTCCATCTGCCACTCCTCAGCCCATTGGCCCATCTGATCAAAATCCCATTGTATTCTAAGGTAACCTTCTTCACTGTCCATTCCACCTCCAGTATTGGTGTGATCTGCAAACTTACTAACTATACCCCTATGTTCACATTCAAATCATTTATATAAATGACAAAAGGCAGTGGACCCAGCACCGATCCTTGTGACACACCACTGGTCACAGGCCTCCAGTCTGAAAAGCAACCCTCCACCCACCACTCTCTGCCTCCTACCTTTGAGCCAGTTCTGTATCCAAATGGCTAGTTCTCCCTGTATTCCATGACTCCTAACTTTGCTAACCAGTCTACCATGAGGAACCTTTTCAATCGCCATACTGAAGTCCATATAGATCACGTCGACCACTCTGCCCTCATCAATCCACTTTGTTATTTCTTCAACAAACTCAGTCAAGCTTATGAGATATGATTTCCCATGCACAAAGCCATGTTGACTATCCCTAATCAGTCCTTGCCTTTCCAAATACATGTGATTCCTGTCTCCCCAATAACTTGCCCACCACCAGTGTCAGGCTCACTGGTCTATAGATCCCTGGCTTTTCCTTACCACCTCTCTTAAATAGTGTTTTGTAAATGGGAAGAATGCGCAGAGCAAAGATACACTGTTTATTCACTCCTCAGCTCCAAGGTTGCATCATTTGAGCTTATGTTAAAGTCTACATTGTTCCATGCATTTGCAGAGGCAAAGAGGTTTGCATGATTTGACTCACAGACTGGCTTCAATAAAATCCAACTCTTTGTGTTTTTGCATTTTGACACAAGTCAGGACTGGGAGATATTGTACAGCTGTTGGTTTTGATGCACTACTGACCATCTACATTATTGAGTTGAGGACCTTGTCCAAGTGTTTAAAATTAACTGATCTCTTCCCACGTGAGGGAGAGAGCTGGGTGAGCAGAATAGAAAGCGTTTACGATGAATCCCAGACAGTCCTTACACCTTCCAGATATCGTAGACGCAGACGTACTCTTTTTTGGTGATTCTTCAGGAGTTCAGCTATCTTCTAGTTACAGGGAGAAACTGTAATTATTTTACTATGATTCCAAATGTTGCAAATGATTGCAACCGTGTGATACAATCGGGCATTTTGTACTGTGACCTTATTTCCACCAGCACTGAAATCAAGAGTACCACTATAACAACTCAGGAATCCCAACTGGAAAGGAGCGTCATTTATTATTGAACAGTAAAGTAGAGCCACTGCTCATTGCATCCATGAGTCTGTTTTTTTCCCCTCATTCTTTTCTCCTCTACCCAGAAGTGCTATTATGCACAACTGAATGACCTTCCCACCATCAAAATTGTGACTCCTTTTGTAACTGGTAAACACATTAGTCTGCTTTATTTAATTTAACCTATTTTTCTAATCAACTTGTTCATTGATGTATTGTACACTTCTGCAGAAGGTGGGACTTGAACCCAGGCCACCCGCTGCAGGCTATCACTGCGCCACAGGAGGGGCCCCTCAAGCACCAGGGCTCAGGTGATGAGTTCCAGCTCACAGACAATTGCCTGTTGCCAAGAAAACTCATACTCAACAAGCTCCACAGGGAGGCTTATTACTGATTCCTTAAGGACCTTAAAGGGGTTATCACAACTCCAAAACCATTTTGCTGAGGGTCTCATAGCCACTAGAGAGAAGAAATCAGCTCAACTAACCAGGCACATTCTCCACATATGACAAAGTCATGGTCTGAAGAGTGAATAGACAGTCTCCTAATTTGATATACCTTTGCGCTGTACTTTTGTAAGCTTTCTTCCTATTCAAAAAAAAGGAGCAGATGAGGTTTCAGATTGAAATAAGATGGTACTGTCAGTATCTGGGATATACTTCTTGAGATTGTGTTGGAGACAGGTTCGATTAAGGCTTTCAAGAGGGAATTGGAATATTGTCTGAAAAGGAAGAGTGTGCAGAACTGTGCAGTGACACTAGATAACATGCTCCAATGGAGAGCTAGTATGGGCACTATGGGCTGAATGTCCTCCGAAATGTGCTCCGTCTGATACATTCAGATAATTGCAGGTGTCAATCCCACCCACTGTTGAGTGACCTTACCAAAGTACCTTCACAAACTGCTCACTGCACGGGTCACTGGCCTTTAGTAGCTGTCAAAAGCTATTGAAATGTTACGTACTGTTCCTGCACAGCTGAGTGATTAATTAACCTTTAAGCAGGCGATAAGGTCAAAAGTCATCACCGTGGGATCTCTGCGAGCAGTTTCAGATTGGCTTCCTTGTGCAGAATACAGGGTTGGGTTCAATAGCCACATAGAGAATTTACTGACATTTTTTGCAATTTTGTTTCTCTTTTCAATTCGAGACAATACACCTTCCACATTTTGGAATCCAGCACCCTCGTTATTCTGGAAGCCAGTCACGAGAAGATCTTTAGGAACGATTCAGATGGGGAAGGTGATTATTCTTCCTTACATTCCACCGTCCCCCGCTCCCTCTGCAAAGTTGGGAGCATGAGCACTCACCCACGTTCTTTGAAGAATAGTCACTTTTAAGTTAAGAAGAGATATACCGCACTCAAAATGTCAACTCTGGTCTCTCGCTACAGATATGTTGCCAAAACTGTTGAGTTCCTCCAGTATTCTCTTTGTCTTCCTGTTCCCTATTTCTGCCTGGATTTCTGGGTTCTCTGCCCTGCTAGGAGAGATAGCAGACAGTCGGCCATGAGAGGATTGGACCATGTGGAAGGACAATGGCAGCATTTGTCTAGGCTGACTGTGTGGAATGGATTGTGCATACAAAGATAAAGGGGGTGCCACTTAGGAGCAAGATAAGGAGGCATTTCTTGACTCAGAAGGTGGTGAATCTTCAGAATTCTCTACAACAGAAGGCTGCCGGAAATCAGTCTTTGAGAATGTTTAAAGCAAGGTTGATAGATTTTTAATTATTAAAGGTGTGAAGGGTTGTGCAGATAAAAGGCATTGAAGTGACTGACTGATTTATTTATTGTCACATATCTCTGGTGACACTCCATGCCTACCGCAGCCAGGAGTCCACGCCCCATGCCTACCACAGTCAGGTGTCCAGGCTCTAGGCCTACCGCAGCCAGGGGCCCACACTCCAAGTCTCCTGCAGCCAGGAGTCCGTGCTCCAGCCCTACCGCAGCCAGGGGGCCACACTCCAGGCCCATCGCAGCCAAGAGTCCGTGCTCTAGCCCTATTGCAGCCAGGGGTCCACGCTCCAGGCCTACAGCAGCCAGGAGGCCCCCTTCGGGCACTGACACCACTGATGTTGATAACCCACTGCTGCAGCTAGGAGTCCACACTCCAGACCTACCACAGCTAGGGGTCCAAGATCCAGGCCTACTGCAGCCAGGATTCCACACTCCAGGCCCTACCATAGCCAGGAGTCTATGCTCTGGCCGTACCACAGCCAGGGGTCATGCTTTGTGCCTACTGCAGCCAGGGGTCCACACTCTGGGCCTATCTCAGCCATGAGTCCACACTCCGGGCTTACTGTAGCCAGGAGTCCACCTCCAGCCCTACTACAGCAGGAGACCATGCTCCAGGCCTACTGCAGCCAGGAGAGCACGCTCTAGGCCTACCACTGTCAGAAGTCCATGCTCTAGGCCTACTGCAGCCAGGAGTCCATGCTTCAGCCCTACCGCAGCCAGGAGTCCACAGTCTAGGCCCTACTGTAGCAAAGAATTCATGCTGTGGGCCTTCCGTAGCCAGGAGTCCCCGCTTTGGGCCTACAAAGCCAGGAGACCATACTCTGGGCCTATTGCAGCCAGGGGTCCTCGTCAACACTACTCTGACCTCCCCACAACAACAGGAAGATGCAGAAAAGAGAAAGGAAAAAAACACAAGAAAGAGAGTGATAGAGAAAAAGTTGTGACAACCTGGAGCAGTCAGGCTCAGCCCTAACATTACCTGCTTCTTGTTCACTGGGAGACCTTGGGATGGGAGTGAGCCGCTGCCACTAGAGACCTCCTGCATTCACCATTCTCCTGGCTTTAATCAGTCATAATTGTGTTTTATGATGGAGCAGACTTAACGGACTGATTGGCCTACTCCTACCCCTATGTTCCTGAGCTGAGGGTTAGGCTTTATGTGAGGAGGTGCTCTCGACAAGATGTAGCTGATCTTCAGATTAATGCTGGGACGTTAGAGAGTGAGGGTGAAAGTGCAGCACCGGTCACCTCACCTGCCCTCAAGAGATCACTGACTGTCTGGTGGCACTGAATCTAGGAGTGCACTCCTGCTGCTGACAGAGTCCGGAACTTTCAGCCTCAACTGTTCGAACAAGAAGCTGGCATCTTCCTCCTGTCCATGGGAAACCGTGTTTCTCTTCGGGTCCTCACAGCCTGAGGCAGGGTCCCTAGAGAAGAGTCAAAGAATCTCAGAGGTGGTTTGGTCATACTGCGGCTGAGTCCAACAGCCCATCCCAGTGACAATTAAGCTCTTGACTCAATATCACCCCCACCTCCACCACATCCCAACAACCCCAACAGCAGCCACAACCCTCCTGCAGTTCCCAAAAACCTCTACCCAGTGGGGTTAATTTTGCTTTTGGGTGATAGAGGCAAACAGGCAATGCCAGGTCAATTGAAAAACATTATTGATTAATTGTATCAAATCAGTTGCCTGCTATTACATTTCCCTAGTAGATGCCTTGTTGTAGTTGTCCCCAGTCTCAAGCTTCCAACTCGGCACTGCCTCTCTTGAATGGTCCTACCTATCCATCTTCCTTCCTTCCCACCCATCCACTCCATCCTTCCCTCCGACCTATCATTTGCAGCTGCACCTTTATCTACCTACCACATTCCCAGCTACCTTCCCCCCAGCCCCACCCCCTCCCATTTATCTCTCAGCCTCCCCACCCCCGGGCCCACAAGCTTCATTCCTGATGTAGGGCTAATGCCCGAAACACTGATTCACCTGCTCCTAGGATACTTCTAGACCTGCTGTGCTTTTCCAGCGCCACACTCTCAACTCTGATCTCCAGCATCTGCAGTACTCACTTTCTCCTGTAGAGGCAGAGTCCCTACCTCTGGACAAGGAGACTGTGGTTCAAGTCCCACCTGCATAAGAGGTGTGCAGTCACATCTCTGAAGAGCTTAATTAGAAATTATCTGCCATCCACCTGGTTGTCAGTTCCACCAAAGTCAATAGAAATGAAAATCAGGACAGACAGCAACTGTTCCAGTATTATTTACTGTACTTTACGCTATCCCCCAATAATCCAAATTATCCCCAAGTGTTATTCTACTATGGAAGTAACAATTCCCCTGCCCCATGTATACAAAGGAAATGATTGCATTAGAATTGGCCAAAATGTATAAACACTCTAACCATTTGGGAAGATAGAGCTCCAAACCTACTGTGTGATTTGATTGTCTATGACCCAGGGCTTAAAATCACAGTTCCCAACCACAAACACACACAAAGTGGAATTGTCACATTTTTGACAAGTCACAGAAAAGAAACCTACAATTGTTTTACTCCCAGCAATGTGTGAAGACAATAAGACCTTTCACCCAGCCTCTCGATATAGCCTTGTGGAGAGATTAAACTTTCCTTAGGGAATGCAGTTGTTGGCAAGGAATGACAATATAATATCGAGTCAAGGTTTTAGCTTTCCCAGTCAGCAATACTAAACCAAAGAAACACTAAAAAAAGAAATCCCTCTGGTACCAAATATTTTCCTTCCCAGTAGACAGCAGACTGTCAACAACAAATGCCTCGTAGAATTTTAACTCATTGCTTTCAATAAGCCAATTTCCTTATCGTAATACAAAGGTTAGAAATGATCTATTTGTGAACTGGTGTTTAGATTAAAAATTGAAGAGTATGGCGCCGGAAAAGTACAGACGGTCAGGCAGCACCTGAGGAACAGGAGAGTCGATGTTTCAAGCATTAGCCCTTCATCAGGAATGAGGGGGTGGCCCATGGGGGCTGAGAGATAAATGAGAGGGGTTGGCATTGGGGGGAAGATAGCTGGGAATACAATTGGTAGATGACAGTGGGGGTGAAGGTGATAGATCGGAGAGGAGGGTGAAGTGGAGAGGTGGGAAGGAATATGGACAGGTTGGACAGCTCAAGAGGGCCGTGCCGAATTGGAAGGTTGGATCTGGGATAAGGTGGTGGGAGGGGAAATGAGGAAACTGGTGAAATCCACATTGATCCCGTGTGGTCCTAAGGCAGAAGATGAAGTGTTCTTTCTCCAGGTGTCAAGTCATAGAGTCACAGAGATGTACAGCACGGAAACAGACCCTTCAGTCCGACCCGTCCATGCCAACCAGATATCCCAACCCAATCTAATCCCACCAGCTAGCACCCGGCCCATATCCCTCCAAACCCTTCCTATTCATATACCCATCCAAATGCCTCTTAAATGTTGCAATTGTACCAGCCTCCACCACTTCCTCTGGCAGCTCATTCCATACATGTAACACCCTCTGTGTGAAAACGTTGCCCTGTAGGTCTCTTTTATATCTTTCCCCTTTCACCCTAAACCTATGCCTTCTAGTTCTGGACTCCCTGACCCCAGGGAAAAGACTTTGCCTATTTGCTCATTCCATACATGTAACACCCTCTGTGTGAAAACGTTGCCCTGTAGGTCTCTTTTATATCTTTCCCCTTTCACCCTAAACCTATGCCTTCTAGTTCTGGACTCCCTGACCCCAGGGAAAAGACTTTGCCTATTTATCCT
>NC_057734.1:43658075-43662234 GCF_004010195.1 Chiloscyllium plagiosum
CCTTCCTATGTCATTGGTTCCAATGTGGGCAATGACCTCTTGCTGGCCCCTCTTCTTGAATCCTCTCTGAGCCATCCTTGATCCTGGCACCAGGGAAGCAACACACCATTCTGCTTTTGCTAGAATTTGGCGGTGGAGGAGGCCCAGAACATGTATGTCCTTGGCAGAGTGGGAGGAGTAGATAAAGTGTTCAGCCACAGGGTGGTGGGGTTGCTTAGTGAGTGTGTCCCAGGGATGTTCTCTGTAATGTTCCGCAAGTAGGCACCCTGTCTCCAATGTACAGGAAACCACACCGAAAGCAACGAACACAATAGATGACGTGTGTGGAAAAACAAGTCAGCTGAGGAAGGACCCTTTAGGGTCTTGGATTAAGATGAGAGGGGAGGTGTGGGCGCAGGTTTTGCACTTCTTGATGTGGCAGGGGAAGGTGCCGGGAGCGCCAGCTGTTGCTCCCATCAAGGAGGTTGACCAGCTCAAGAACTTCATGAACACCTTCCACCCTGACCTCAAGTTCACCAGGACCACCTCAAATATTTGCCTCCCCTTCCTGGACCTCTCCATCTCCATTTCCAGTGACCAACTCAACACAGACGTCTACTTCAAACCCACCGACTCACACAGCTACCTGGACTGTACCTCCTCCCACCCTGCCTCCTGTAAAAATGCTATCCCTTATTCCCAATTCCTCCGCCTCCGCTGCACCTGCTATCAGAAGGACCAATCCCACCATAGAACAGCCCATGTAGTCTCCTTCATCAAAGACCGCTATTTCCCCTCCCATGTGATCAACGATGACCTCCAGCATATCTCCTCCACTTTCTGCACCTCCGCCCTCGAACCCCACCTCTCTAACCTCAACAAGGTCAGAACCCCCCTGGTCCTCACCTTCCATCCCACCAATCTCCGGATACATCACATTATCCTCTGCCATTTCCGCTACCATTTTCACAAACAGACCCCACCACCATGGATTTATTCCCTCCCCCCCCCCTATCTGCATTCCAGAGAGACCATTCCATGCCCCCCAACCAACCCACCCTCCACTCCTGGCGCCTTTCCCTGCCACCCCAAAACGTGCAAGGCCTGTGCCCACACTTCCCCCACTCACCTCCGTCCAAGGCCCCAATCTGACAGAGGTATACCTGTACTTCCACACACATCATCTATTGTGTCCGTTGCTCTCAATGTGGACTCCTCTACATTGGGAAGACAGGATGCCAACTTGTGGAACATTTCAGAGAACATCTCCAGGACACCCACTAAACAACCCCACCGCCCTGTGGCCGAACACTTCAACTCCCCTTCCCACTCTGCCGAGGATATGCAAGTCCTGGGCCTCCTCTACTGCCAAACCCTAACCACCTGACGCCTGGAGGAAGAAGGCCTCATCTTTCGTCGTCGGACCTTCCAACCACATGGGATCAATGTGGATTTCACCAGTTTCCTCATTTCCCCTCCCCCCACCTTATGCCAGATCCAACCTTCCAACTCAGCATCGTCCTCTTGAACTGTCCTCCCTGTCCATCTTCCTTCCCACCTATCCTCTCCACCCTCCTCTCCAACCTTCACCCCCACCTTCATCTACCTATCGCATTCCCAGTGACCTTCCTCCCAGCCCCATCACCCCTCCCATTTATCTCTCAGCCCCCTTGGGCCACTCCCTCATTGCTGATGAAGAGCTTATGCTTGAAACGTCAACTCTCCTGCTCCTCGCATGCTGCCTGAACCCCCCGACTATGCTTTTCTAGCACTATATGTTTTGACTTGATCTCCACCATCTGCAGTCCTCACTTTCTGCTGCTGTTTAGAACAGAGCTAGAAACTCAAACCTGGGCATCAACAAGATCTTGTGGGCCATCAGTAGCAGAATTGTCTTCAACCACATGTGATGGTCCAGAATATCTTCCACTCTAACATTATCATTAGGAATCAACTTGAATTCAATGAAGAATACAGGAGAAGATGCCTGGAGCAGCAGCAGGTATAGGTAAAACAGAGGTGTCTGTAGTAAAGGGATTTAGGACCCCAAAGTAATCGATTGATGATGTCTCAGAGTTGTTGCTCACTGGGCACAAGTAGCACATGGTGGGCAGAGTCAGTTGTGTATGATAAGATGAGTTTGGAGAGAGAGAGAAAACACATGCAGAGAAACCTGTGAAATGGAGTGACTAGCCTCAGGTAATAGAGTTTATGGAACAGTCTTTCAATAATGTATGTTCAGATTAGAGCCCCATATATCTGATTACCATGTATTGCTGTTTTTAATCTGAATAGGTAATAAGTAATTATTGAAGTGTCATAGTGTTATAGAGTCATAAAGCACAAAGACAAAGCCTTCAGTTCATCTAGTCCATGCTGAACATAATCCCAACATAATGCAGTCCCACCTGCCTGCTCCTGGCCCCTGTCTCTCCAAACGTTTCCTATTCATGTACTTATCGAAATGTCTTTTAAATGTTGTCATTGTACACACATCCAGCACTTCCTCAGGAAGTTCACTCCACATGCAAATTACCCTCTGTGTAAAAAAAAACTGAAATGATTGCATTGGAATTGGCCAGAATATATAAACACACCAACCATTTGGGAAGAGGGAGTTCCAAACCCTACTGTGTTATTTGGTGGTCTGTGACCCGAGGCTTAAAACCACAATTAGATTCATAGAGTCATAAAAATGTACAGCACGGAAACCCTTCGGTCCACAAGCATGTCTTTTTTAACTCTCTCTCCTCTCACCTTAAAATTATGCCCCCTAATCTTGAAATCTCTCATCCTAGGAAAAGACAACTACCATTATCCTTATTGACCCCTCATTATTTTATAAACTTCTATCAGGTCACCTCTCAACCTCCTACACTCCACTGAAAAAGTCCCAGCTTATCCAACCTTTCTTTATAAATCAGACCTTCCATAGCCGGCAACATCCTGGTAAATCTCTTCTTTTTTTATAATATATTTTTATTAAGAAAAAATAGGTTTTTAAATATTACAACAAATACAAAACAATGCAATTCAAAACAGTACAAAAATAGTACAAAACTAAACCCAAATAATTTAAAATAATTCCCCAACCCACCCTCCTATACGAATGTATAAACATATATAGAGAAGTATAAAATTAAAAAAACCCTAAACTAGCTATTTAACTAACAAATAAATACCTGACAACAAACAAATAAATAGTAATAACTCAGCCCAGCCAAAAAAAACACTCATACATTCACAGTTCCTCCTCCCTGGATATTGGACTCATGAAACACAATCATTATGGCTATATAAAAACCCTTGTTAGATAAATCTGTGTCCAGGTATTTCAAAAAGGGTTGCCATGTCTTGTAAAAATTCTCAGTTTTGTGGTGTACCGTATTTGTGAGAAAATTCAGGGGAATATGCTCCATAACAATATTCCGCCAACCCGACAGGCCTGGGGGGTTTTCTGATATTCAACCGAGCAAGATATTCTTCCTTACACAGAATGTAAGAATATTGAAAAGTTTTGCCTTATGCGCGTCTGCAGGAAATACAATGGGTAAGCCCAAAAGGAGCGAAATAGGGTCCTTCCCCACCCCTACACCTAAAATCCTCTCCATTGCACCCACTACAGCGCACCAATATGTTTGAAGCCTGTCACAAGACCAAAGACAATGGGTAAGAGTGCCCGTACAGACCTTGCACTTGGGGCATGCTGAAGATACCCCTGGTTTAAATTTTGACAAACGGTCTGGGGCTAAGTGGACCCTGTGGAGAATCTTCAACTGTAAAGCATGGGTCCTATTGCAAATTGATATCTTTCTTGCATTCTCCCCAATATCCTCCCATGCCTCTGAAGAAACTTCAACACCCAGCTCTCTTTCCCACATCTTGCAGAGTCGATCAGACTCACCTGAGGTGGCACCCCCCAATTGGTGATATAGAATACTGACAGAGAGTGTACTCTTAGCCCTTAGTACCCCTCTTTCTATGTCAGATTTGTAGGGATCAGTCAAAAGTGTGGTCATTTTTTGAATAAAATCCCTAACTTGAAAAAAACGAAAGAGGTCTCTATTAAGTAACTAGTACTTCCGTACTAACTGATCAAAGGACATCATTACATCTCCTTCAAATAAATCACCCATGCAAGATAGCCCCCTAGCTGCCCAACATTTAAATCCTGAATCTA
>NC_057734.1:43665838-43700279 GCF_004010195.1 Chiloscyllium plagiosum
ACCCTCAGGCAGACCGATGATCCAAATGTTTTTTCTCCTGCCCCTGTTTTAAAGATCATCCACTTGGTCACGCAAATTATGAACCTGCATCTTCAGGGCTTGGACCTCTTCCTTGAATGAACTGGCATCAGCTTCCACCACTGTGACCCTGTGCTCCACCTCATCCGTCCTTTTCTCCAGGTCTCCCAGCTGCTGCTCATGCTTCTGCAGCATGAGAGAGACTGGAGCCAGCTTCTCTTCAATCTGTTTCCCCAACATTTCATGAGATTTTGAGAGCTGGTTCACCAGGTCCTGGAGAGTAATCGGCTCCGAGGCTGCTGCAGGCTGAGCTGCAGGTCCAACCTTAGATGCTCCTCCTCTCTTTTTAGACATTTCTGGACAGCTGAACATACAGGTAAGTCAATTTTTAAATGTTTCTTGGAGCTCCATAATCTTTCCAACACCCCAAGAAATCCTGATGACCTGGGTTGGGTGGGTTAAAGGACCGTCCTGCTCCTGCTGCGATGCGAAGCTCTGCAGTGTTATCTTCTCAGATTACCGCCATCTTAGATCCCCCATATGTCTCTTCTTAGTCCTCTCCAGCTTTATAATATCCTTCCTGTAACTGGGCAACCAGAACTGGACCCTGTAAGTGGCCTCTCCAATGTCCTGTACAACCTCAACATGACATCCTCAATCCTATACTCAAAAGACAGAGCAATGAAGGCAAGCATGCTAAACACCTTCTTAACCACCTGACACATACTTCAAAGAATTATGTACCTGAACCGCTTAATCTTGAAGACAGTACTTGACCTTGTCTTCATCTTGAACAGTTTGTTTTGAATCCAAACTCACAGGTGTGACCTCATGGGCCTGACAAAAGAGTGGCAGCCAGGTAAAATTATAGCGCTAGACTTTAGCATGGCATATGTGCAACAGAGTGAAGCAATATGACATAATAGGTCAGATAAGCTCTGCAGTCCTACCATGTCCAGTCGAGATTGGTGGTGAACAATTAAACAGCTCACTGGAGAAGGGAGGTGAACGTGGGCTGAAACAACCCATGATACAAAGGAGATGGTTAGGGCCTGGTAGCTGGAAGAGGTTAAAGATGGCACTGGAAGAGCTGTAGGTGTAGGCTGATAGAGACACTCGACTAAAGGAGAAACAGAGCAGAGGTGAGATGAAAAGCAACAGGTCATGGGGCAGAAACTGCTTGAGTTGATGATTCTCCTGAGATCTTGCACTTCATGGACGTCCAATTGTGCTTTGCAATACAATCATTCAAGTGCCAAAGGAAATAGGCTGAATCTGTATTCCTTTGCCTTCAGAACTAACTAGCAACACCATGTGAGCATGTCAATCTGACCGGCTACTTCCAAAAATGTTTCACATGTCCCTTAAGTCACTTAGTTTCCCCTCTCTGAGGAACAAGCCTGCCTTTGGTATGGTCACAGTGCTTCTTTTGCTTATTTCATAAATAATGCTATTTTTTCCACAGATGCTTTGTCACTTCAAATCTCTGGATTGTCAGGAATTTGTTGACTTCAAACAAGAAATTCGAGTTTACGAAGACAACAGCGCACGAAGGATTGTCAGACAGTAATGAATGGGAAGCAGGGACAGCACTTTTTTTTCTCTCTGACATCTGGTTTCATGTCCAGCCTAGGTAAAGGAGACAAAAAAAATGCTTCTTCATAATACAGTACCGTGAATACAGTACACAAGATTGGAGGAAGGACAAGTGAAATGCTGCTTCACCTGGAAAGAGGGTCTTGGCCCTTAGATGTTGAGCAGGAAGGAGGTGAAAGGGCAAGTGTTGCACCTTCTGCAGTTTCGTGGAAAAGTGCTGTGGGAAGATGGGGTGGTGTTGGTGGTCACGAATGGACTAGGGCTATGTATTTGTTGCACCTAATGTGTACATTGGTGAATTCAAACACAGACTGGATGACCATTTTACAGGACACCTCCAGTACGTGCGCAAGGATGAACCCTACCTTCCTATAGACAGTCATTCTAACACAGTGTCCTGCTCACATGCCCACTTGCCTGTCCTCAGCATGCTGCAATGCGCAACAGCTTCAGATTCGGCATTTTACAACTTTCTGGACTTAATATTGAGTTAAACACATTCAAATTGTGAACCAACTCCTTTCCTTTCTTGTAACTTTACTTGTTACTTTCTCTGTCACCATGTCCTCTCTCCCCTCCCCCCACTCCAGTGGGTCTGCCTGTTCTTTCCAGTCTGGCAGTTAGACACACCATTGTTCTGTCCTTCTCACATTGCAATCACATCATCTGAACTATCAACACCGTTTCTCTCCCAGCACTCCCACTATTGCATAAATGATGTCTCATCCACAGTTGCCATCAGCTCGAAAGAAGTCATCCAGTCTTGAAACGTTAGCTTGCTTTCTTTCCAAGGATGCTGCCTGACCTGCTGTTACCTCCAGCATTTTTTGTTTTCACTCTAAACTCTTACAAGTTCAATATATCTCTTGAATGTACCCTCTCTAATGCTTAATTTCCCTGCAAAATATGATAAATTGTTGCAATATTTCAGCCCAGGCCTAGCCAATGATTTATAAAGACTTTACATATTTTCCTTGCCTTTGTAATTAATTTCTCTCTTAATAAATTCAAGATTCCATATGTTTCTTTTCACAACCTTCTCAACTTTTCTACAAAAAAAGATATCCTCCTCAGTGACTGGTTCCTTCTGAAACCTCTTCTCTAGTGAAACTTGTTTCAAATTGTCCTCTGTTTTAGAACATTGTCCTCCGCCTCCACAAAATAATATTTTTAATCCTTAATCATCTCCATCTTTGTTTGGACTATTTTGTTTAAATATTTGTATGTTTATAAATTATTGTTACATTCCCATTTATGTTAAAATAAAGTCACCATCATCCCATTCTCTTATTAGAGACAAATAGGTGATTGTCAGTTTAACCTGAGGGTCACCACGCCTCAGGTGAGGGGAGAGATTGAGAAGGACAGTCCTTCAGGGCCAGTGCTGGAATCGAAGCCACAATGTTGGTAATACTCAGCATCACAAATCATTTGTCCACTCAACTGAGCTAATTGACACAATCATTTGATTGTTTTTATTTCTGTAATTTCTATTTACAACTTAGTTTTCTAATGAAGCTTACAACTATGTCTCATTTCAAACTTGACATCTTGCATTTTCTAGCATTGAATACCCTTCCATTTCTCCTCATGGAAATGCCTTTCCTCCCTACCTGGATAATTGCTTCACTTTTCAATTTTACGTCCAGATTTTTAATTTCAATCAACTTAGCTCAGGTTTCTTTTCAATCACTAAAGCTGGTGCTTTACCACTTCAGTACTTTTATGCTTGATTGAACATTGTCCTTTTCTATAACTATTTCAAATCAAACATTATTATGATCACTGTTTCCCAAATGTTCTCTGACATGCTCCATTTGCCCCATTTCATTCTCCACCCCAAAAACAGCTTTGATTTCTCATTAGCTTGAAAACATGCTGAATCAAGACAGATTGTTTACATATATGTCAGAGTTTATCCCTTTCTTTGTCCTTTTGATTGTTATCCTAGTCTATGGCAAAATAGTGGAAATCTGGAGTTTGTGTATCTTTCTGTAAATTTCCTGAAACTTTGTTCCTCTGTATTCTTCCCATTATTTGGTTAGCATCAACATGCATCAGCATCATTACTTCTCTATTGTTCTTTAATGTTCACCATATAGATTCTCAATGGCCCCTCAAATACATCAATTCACTCTAATGCTGTAAAATCACTCGCAGGCTTCTTGTGGGGTGGTTGGTAGTGTCCCTACTTCTGAGCTAGACATGCCTTGTTTGAGAACCACTCCAACACTTGATGACCAAAGAAGGTGTGCTAATGTTCTGGTCTAACAGTTTGAGTGTTAGGTGCAAATCTTTTCAATATGCCTACAGCAGGTAATAACAGCACAAGAGTCTGCTGCTCAGCTAAAAGCCCACATTGGTAGCTGTGAAACATCAGTGGTCTTGCCACAGGCTGCACTCTGTAACAAGTGTCCTCCTCACTTTAAAATACTACTAGCAGAAGAATAGCTCCTGTTAAACCTCCTATCTTTCATTCTGTAGACATGAGCTTATCAAAAACTTGGATACTAACTTGCACAAGGTCACGTTCGCCCATCAAAACCATACTGTCTGTCTGGCTCCCAGTCTGCTAATGCATTGATTTTAAAATCCTCATCCTTATTTTCAATCCCAGTCATGGACTTGCTGCCAAGTCTGACCCATTCTCCAACTCTACCATTCCCTGAGATTTCTGTGCCTCTCCAATTTGGGTCTTTTGCTTACACAATTCTAACCCTTTTGTAGGCAGCTGTGCTTTAAGCACAAGGGCTCAAACTCTAGAAAGTCATCCTTAACCTCTATACCTCTCTCTCTCTACTTCTCTCTCCTCCATAAAGGCAGTCCTCAAATCCGACCTCTGACCAAGATTTGACCTGTCCTCATATCCCGTAATGTGGTTTGGTGTTAATTTACTCCCATTAATGGCTTTGGGACTTCAAAGTTATTGTATAAATTCTCCTTATTTATGTAGTGTTATTATTGTCCGCTGGTCCACAAATGCCTTAACTTCAAAATAATCATCCCTGTTTTCAAATCCCTCCAAGGTCTTGCCCCTCTCTATCTCCAAAATCTCTAGGTGTGATTCCTCCAAGAACCACGATTCTTCCAACTTGGGCCACATTTGTATCTCCCCACTACTGGTAGCCATGCCTTTCGCTTTTCAGGTGATGATTTCACCATCTAAACCTATTCACCCTACTCTTTCCTCCTCCTTCTTTATTATGCTTCTTAAAAGCCAGCCCTGAATTCACCTGTCCTCTTAATTCATGGTGTTGCTTGGTGTGATGTAATGTATGGTTGGCAGAGTGGCTCAGTGATCAGTATTGCTGCCTTACAGCACCAGGGACCTGGGTTTTATTCCACCCTCAGGTGACTGTGTGGAGCTTGAGCTCTCTTTCTGTGCCATTGGGTTCCTCCCACAGTCCAAAGATATGCAGGTTAGGTGGATTGGCCCTACTAAATTGTCCCATTGTGTCCTGGGTTGTACAAGCTAGCCAGGGTAAATGCAGGGTTAGGAAAGGAGAGCTGGGATGCTCTTTGGACGGTCAATGCAGATGTAATGGGCTGAATGGTTTCTTTCTGCCCTGTAAGGATGCAATGTATGATGAGATTCATGGAGGTGGTGGAGGAGATGAGTTTGAGACCAGTACAAGATCCGGCAGCATCACCAGTGGCTGCATCAGTGAGGTGGATCTGAAGCGCCCTCATTGGCGGAGTCAATTTGGGCCAGTTTGGTACCCAAGTGGAGAAAGTGGGGACTGCAGATGCTGGAGATCAGAGCTGAAAATGTGTTGCTGGAAAAGCGCAGCAGGTCAGGCAGCATCCAAGGAACAGGAGAATCGACGTTTCGGGCATAAGCCCTTCTTCATTCCTGAAGAAGGGCTTATGCCCGAAACGTCGATTCTCCTGTTCCTTGGATGATGCCTGACCTGCTGCACTTTTCCAGCAACACATTTTCAGCGCTGGTACCCAAGTGGCATTGGTGGCATCTGCATTGGTTAGGTCCAGCAAGGACTCACACTGGCGACTTTTGTTCCAGTGATGGCATGGTGAAAGGGGACGTGTACCCAGCCACCAGGCCCATGACCCATAATGGAGCTCTTAAGAAAAAGGACTGTAAAGGTGGAAAATTTTTAAAAATTTTGTCATTTTTCTACCTTTGTATTCAATGTTTTCATTTATTTTCGTGTTTTCGGATGGCGCCAGAGACTGGTGAAACTATACAACACTTCTCACTTTATTTTGTAACAAGTTACACATGACAATAAATCAATCAAATCCAACACTCCTGTGAAGGGTCTGGTGGGGGAGGGGTGTTCTCTTAAAATGAAGAAAAGAAAGTTGTCATTGCCTGTCTGGCAGCGATGAAAATTGGAAAATCAGATGTGCCTCAAAAACAACATAAGGTATATTCCAAGTGAGGATACTGGAGGTTATTACTAGGGGGTGCTTATTTGTCAGGGATTGTAGCCAAGTATGATGGAATCGAAAGAGTGCTCAGTCCTAGCATTGTCGATGTTTCCCACTTTGAAATCTGCTGTTGGGTAAGTGCTCAAAGACAGGAACGTGCAAGTGAGATTTCCACAAGTGAGAGCTGGTACTCAATAGAAATGTCATAGAGTCATAGAGATGTACAGCATTGAAACAGGCCCTTCAGTCCGACCTGTCCATGCCAACCAGATATCCCAACCCAATCTAGTCCCACCTGCCAGCACCTGGCCCATATCCCTCCAAACCCTTCCTATTCATATACCTATCCAAATGCCTCTTAAATATTGCAATTGTATCAGCCTCCACTACTTCCTCTGGTAGCTCATTCCATACACGTACCACCCTCTGCGTGAAAAAGTTGCCCCTTAGGTCTCTTTTATATCTTTCCCCTCTCACCCTAAACCTATGCCCTCTAGTTCTGGACTCCCTGACCCCAGGGGAAAGACTTTGCCTATTTACCCTATCCAGGCTCCTCATAATTTTGCAAACCTCTATGAGGTCACCCCTCAGCCTCCGACGCTCCAGGGGAAACAGCCCCAGCCTGTTCAGCCTCTCCCTATAGCTCAAATTCTCCAACCCTGGCAACATCCTTGTAAATCTTTTCTGAACCCTTTTAAGTTTCACATCTTCTGTGGTGTTGCAATCCCATCACTGATGTATCAGAGTGTTGAGGATCAATCATCACTTTGCAGTAAAAGACTGTCAATTGTATCTCCAGAAATTGCTTTATTTAAAAACACACAACATCACTGTTAAAAGTGAAGTCTCTCTTCTTTGCAGGAATCTCTGGTGCAAGTGATTGCTCGTTTTGCCCTTTAAAGAGTAATTTTTCTTTGAAAAAAAAATCAAATAATTGGCCTCAAATCAGCAGATTAAACTTCTGACTTGCGGTGAGTCCCAAAGAAGGTCTGTTCCCAACTCCCAGCCCTGTGCAGTCGCCTGCCATCCTCAGACAGGCTATTTCCAGCAGCTCAGTCTAAAAATGGAAGCAAACTGAATGGAACTTTGCGCCATAAATCGTGGGAAAGGACTGCAAATAGAACAGCTTTGCGGTCAGAACCTATATACAGTCCCGACCATGAAAAAAATGTTGTCTGATAACAACTTTTGAGATGCTACAGATCTTGGTGAAACAGGCTTACTGCAGTTTGCCCCGAGTCAGATCTGCCATATTTAAGCATGTATTTCCTGATTGACTAGGCCCCAGCTAGCAATGGGCTCAGTACCTATCCTTGGGACTGAAGGTACAGTGGTTACATCCACAGGATATGAAACACAGCAGCCCATCGAATCCACTCCTCCATTCAACAAGATCATCTCAGTTTCACTTTCCCCACACTATCCCCATATTCCTTGACTCCTTTGGTGTCCAAAGTCACAGTCATATGACAAATCATGGCCCCCTCTAGAATAGAGAATACCAAAAATTAATAACAGTCCAAGAGAAGAAACATCCCCTCATCTCTGTCCTAAATGATTGACTCCTTAACCTAGGGGAAACAAAGTCTGAGTTTGTAAAAGTCTTGAAGACGTTTTATATGTTCAAATGATATCCACTTTCATTTTTCCAAACTGCAGGGAATCCTTTCTATTCAACTCCCTTTAGCAATACAGGAACCAAATTAGTGAACCTTCATTCATTGCCTCTAACAGAAGCACATCCTTTCTCATAAAGAATGGATGTAATCCAGGTGTGATTGCATAGGGGATAAAAATTGGACAGCACTAATTGTTGAACCTGATGGTCATAATTCTAAACCTGTCTGCACTCATTGTGGTGTAGGTAGGCCGAATATATGTTCCATGATGTCCATATCCCAGCAGGGTTTGGTATTTCCCAGACTGCTAGCCACCTCTACAAACACCACTGAACAAAACATCATTAAGGCAGAGAAAGGCAGATTTTTCATCAGTAAAGAAATTAAAGGCTATGGGGAAAAGACAGGAAAGCGGAGTTGAGGATTATCAGATCAGCCATGATCTCATTGAAGAGCAGAACAGTCTCAATGGGCTGTAAAGCTTACTCCTGCTCCTATGTCTTATCACCTTGTACTTTTACATGCTTTCTGTAGTCCGCCTTCTGTCCTCTAACAGGGAAGGTGTATTAAACTCACAGGAAGCTTCGGAACATGATTGCAGCAAATGGAAGCAAGGACAATGAAACACTAAGGTAAATAGACAGTCCAAGGGCCATACTAAGAATTTGGAGGCCTTAGTGGTGGAGGTGGATATGAGGAGAAACAGCCAGGAAACCCTCAAGTTCACTAATGTCATTTAGGGAGGGGCATTTGCCATCCTTACCTGTTCTGATCTACATGTGACTCCAGACCCATGGCAATGTGGTTAACTCATATCTGCCCTCTGGATACTTAGGGATGGGCAATAAATGCTGGCATGGCCAGGGATGCCTGCATCACATGAATGAAAATAAATTACCTTCAGAAGTGAGTGGCAAGGAAGTTAATTCCTGGCTTTTGTCTCCAAGGACCTGGTCACGGTACTCCAGAAAATGACCTCACGTGGATGGTCAATGTCAAGAAAATGTATCTGCTATCACTACTGTAAATGCGCCTCAACCCCATCTCAGAACTTATACCCAATGTCATCCATCTCATTCTCACCAACATCAGCCTTATATCTATCTCTGGGCTGCCTCTATAAGCCTCCAGCTAATCAGTTTGGCAGGGACATCACCCACACTTAGTGCAACACTGACAATCTTCTCTCTCTCTTCTAGGACAAGGTGATTCAGGAATTAAGGAGAACAGAGGAGAACTGATGGGGAGTTGGGCAACAAGAATTCCTGAGTCTCCTAAGCTTCCTGGAGGGCATCGCCCTCTGTATGACAGGGCCAGCTGTGAGTGCGTCTGGGGTACCTGGCATTTGTGACAACTTTGAGAATGGCTCGATGTTCCTGATTCACATTCCTTCTCAAATCCTATCTTAACCTCACCCTATCATTTGGCAAGCTGAACAAACTGCACATGGTACAACCTCTTTGCACCCAACCACTTGCTCCTGTCAATGCAAATTTCTGCTTTCAGAACAACCCAAGAATGAGGAGGAGGAATGACAGCAACATTCCAGCAAAGCACTAACAGAGGACCACTGTCACCAACCCAGATAGTCTCACTGCACCTACCCTTGGAGGTGTGTGTTGAGTTTGGGAACTTAGAATGAGGGAGTTACAGCTAGACCAGGGGTAAAAGATTTTTGGTTTACCAGCTCACCATACTTCAAGGTTGTGAAGACAAATTGCGCCGAACTGTGCAGCGCTGGAAAAACACAGCCAGTCAGGTAGCATCCAAGAAGCAGGATAGTTGACATGTCAGGCATAAGCCCTCGATCAGGAATGTTGGTGGGGGGGGCCCAAGGTGGCTGAGAGATAATAGATGGGGTTGGGGCTGGTGGGAAGGTAGCTAGGAGATCAATAGGTATACGAAGGTGGGGGGTGATAGGGGTAGATCAGAGGGGAGGGTGGAATTGAGAGGTGGGAAGGAAAACGGACAGGAAGGACAGTTCAAGAGGGTGGGACTGAGTTGGATCTGGGATGAGGTAGGTAGAGGGGAAATGAGGAAACTGGTGAAATCAACATTGATGCCGTGTGATTGGAAGGTCCCAAGGTGGAAGATGAGGCATTCTTCCTCCAGGCATCGGGTGGTTAGGATTTGGCAGAGGAGGAAACCCAGGACTTGCACAGCCTTGGCGGAGTTGGAGGGGGGGTTAACATGGTCAACCACAGGATGGTGGGATTGTTCCTGGAGATATTCTCTGAAACGTTCCAGAAACCCATCACCCTGTGACCAATCACTTCAACTCCCCCTCCCACTCTGCCAAGGACATGCAAGTCCTGGGCTTCCTCCACTGCCAAATCGTAACTACCCAATGCCTGGAGGAAGAACGCCTCATCTTCCACCGTGGGACCCTCCAACAACACACATCAATATTGATTTCACCAGTTTCCTCATTTCCCTTCCCCCACCTCATCCCATATCCAATTCTCCAACTCAGCACCACCCTCTTGAACTGTCCTACCTATCAATCTTCCTTCCTACCTAACCGCTCCACTCTCCGCTCCAACCTATCACCATCACCCCCCAACTTCATCTACCTATCACCTTCCAAGCTACCTTCCCCCAGCCCCACCCCCTCTTATATATCTCTCCCCCTTGGCCCTCCCACATTCCTGATGAAGGGCTTATGCCTGAAACATCCACTCTCCTGCTCCTCAGATGCTGCTTGACCAGCTGTACTTTTCCAGCTCCACTCCAGCATCTGCAGTCCTCACTTTCTCCAAGTCAAATTATGCCTCCAGTGATCTCACTTGAACACCTCAGTTGGGCAGTAAATAGGAGAATGCTGGTTGAGCAGGAACAGCAATATACAGGTTGCATTGATTGACCTTACAGTCACTGTCAAGTAGCATGGAGAAGTCTAGCTGCTAGTTGGCAGAGAGCATCGAGCAGGAATATCCCTCTCGATGTCCGCTGCTCCGTCTTTCTGGAGTCCCAGAGGTTCTGTAACTGTAGTCATCTTCCTGTAGTGTCCTATGAATGAAATGGTCACTGTGCCCTTACCCACTAAAGAAATGCTTTCTGACAAAATGTCAAATTTCCCAAGAATATTTCCAGAATATTCAAAACTACCTTACCTGAAAGTTGTATGCCTTTCTAAAGCCCTCCTGCCTAGCCCCTTCTATGGCTGGATGGTTGACATTGGTTAGCAATGAGCCAGTGTATGGATGGACCTGCATGGTCCTAAATTGAGTTAGGATTAGTTAGTTAAGTTAGGATTAGGCCAGAAGGGTCATATCATCCAATAGGCTGTCAGTGACATCACACTAGCTATAACCGAGCTGTTTCCAACATAGGTACCCATGCCAGTGTGCTTTTAGGTCGCATCCCTCGAGATGTCTGAGGGAATTGTGAAGCCCTCAGGAGGAGGGGTATTGGGGGTTGGGGGGAGGTAAGGTCTGCTCCCTTGTTAACAGAAAGTTGAGCTGAAGGATAACCAGCACCTTGAACACAGAGGGCGCACCCCACATTAGTTAGAAGACAGCTGCCTGGGTTTCTTATGGTCGAAGCATTCATTAAGTCAGCAACCCATAATGCAAAGAATATTCAACACCTTGAAGAACATTTCCAAGTTGAGAGTGCATTGAAGTTCTTCTAACACAGGCTGATGGAATATCATGGCAGCAACAGACACTTAAATCTCCATCGCGTGCATTCTCACATGGAAGCCCTGCTTGTCCCAGGTATGCCCCTCAACCTGTTGAGCAACCTCACAAAGCAACTCACATTCCTGAAAAACACACCTTTCACATTCCAAACAAACCTTTCAATGTTGCTGGGTAGGACTGAGAAACACAAAAGCTTCACATCAGCAGCTTCTTGTGTATTGTATTTTCTTGACCTATTCTCTTGTAAGGACAGAAACCAGTTGTGTATCAAGGACAGAGTTTAGCAAACAGTCAGCATTGAATGATCACTTAATGATTGCAGGGAAAGAACTTAAAGACAGACACTACCAAAAGCGATATCTTGAATTTATATAGGACGTTGCACATCCTCAGCACATCTCAAAGCCCTTCTTAGCCAAAAGTACTTCTTCCAAAGTAAGCAAATGCAGGAACCAATAACTGCACAGTCAGATTCACCAGAGGAGGCACGGTGGCTCACAGTGCCAGGGATCTGGGTTCGATTCCAGCCTCGGGTGACTGTCTGTGTGGAGTTTGCACATTCTTCCATTGTCTGTGTGGGTTTCCTCTGGGTGCTCAGGTTTCCTCCCACAGTCCAAAGATGTGCAGGTTAGATCAATTGGCCATGCTAAATTGCCCGTAGGGACATGTAGGTTAGGTGCATTAGTCAGGGGCAAATATAGGATAGGGGACTGGGTCTGGGTGGGTTACTCTTCAGAGGGTCAGTGTGGACTTGTTGGGCCGAAAGGCCTGTTTCCATACTTTAGGGATTCTTAAAAAAAGCAATGCTATATCCACTCAGAAAACCTTTTGTAAATATTACAGATAGAATCATACAGCACAGCAACAGATCCTTCAGTCCATCTCATCTGTATTAACTAGATATCTGAAACTGACTGGCCCATATCCCTCTGAGCTCTTCCTATTCATGTCGCCATCCAGATGCCTTTTAAATGATAAAAATGACATGATACCAGGATTATAGTCCAACAGGTTTGTTTGGAAGTAGAAGCTTTCAGAAGGCTTTGTCAGGTAATTAGTGGGGCAGGATACATAGGACACAGAATTTATTCTAAAAGATCAAAGTGTCATACAACTGATGCATGTATTAGACAAACTGAGATGGCTGTTAAGTCTTTAATCACTTAGAATGGGCATGCAGGTTTCAATTGATTAATGTATAAGTCACAGAATTTCTTTCAAGTCACGGCCCCGTGATAACTTAAGGTTTTATCAGTGTACAATAAAGATGACATCTCAGCTAAGACAATGCATTAAAGGTGCAGGGTTAAAGTCTATCTATATCCTAAAAGCAAGAATTGAAAGTGTAGGGAAGGTCTTGGCAAAGTGTTCATCCTCATCGATAATGAGTTGCAGGCTGTGAAGATCATGGTATAGTTTCTCCACTTCCAGGATGTATGGACAACAAAGGACATACTTTCGGTTGTATCCCGTATCTATCTCCTGAGGAGGTTATTACGGTTTTTTGCTGTGGCACGTCAGAACTGTCAATGGATGAGTACAGCATCATATCCCATTTTTATGAGGGCATCCTTCAGCACATTCCGGTGTCTATCAAGTTCCTCCTCATCCAAGCAGATCCTGTGGATGCGTAGGGCTTCTCCATAGGGGATGACTGTTCTGATATGTTTAGGGCGAAAGCTAGAGAAGTGCAGAATCGTGAGATTATCTGTGGGTTTGAAGTACAGTGAGTGTTGAAGTGCCCATCCTTGATGGAGATGCATGTGTCCAAGAATGAGACAGATACTAAAGAGTAATCCATGGTAAGTCTGATGGTGGGATGATATCACTGTGTAACTCCTCGCCATGGGTCAGAGGAAGAAAATGTCATCTATGCATCTGGTGTATAGTATTGGTCAGAGATACTGTGTATCAAAAAAGCCTTGTTCAACTTCTGCATGAAAATGTTGGCATATTGCATTGCAAATTTAGTCCCCATGGTTGTTCTATGTGTCTGGATGAAGAACTGGTTGTCGGAGATGACGGCGTTGTGGTCAAGGATGAAGCAAATGACTTGTAGGATGGTGCCTGGAGATTGGCAGTTGTTGGTGTTGGATACTGAGGCTGTTGCTATGATGCTGTTATCATGCAGGACGCTGGTGTAGAGTTCTGAAACGTCCACTGTGACGAGGAATGTTCCTGCTTCAACTGGTCTGTGGGTGCTTCGTTTCTGTAAGAAATCTGCAGTGTTGCGACAGAAGCTGTGGGTACCACGTACAATGGGTTTCAGGATGCCCTCAACATAGCCGGAGGGGTTGTCACACAGGGTCACATTGTCTAATATGATGGGACGTCCAAGTGTTGTAGCTTTGTGTATCTTTGGAAGGCAGTAGAAGTCCCCTGCGCGAGAGTTATGTGGGATGAGAGTGCATAGGGTAATGTGAAGGACTGGATCACAAGTCTTGATCAATCTGCTTAGTTCACGGATGTAGTTGGTCAGACTGGCTGGTAGTATTCATAGGTGTTCACTTGTTGGTACACAGTCTCACAGTAGTCTGTTCTATTCTGTATGGTGATGGCTTCTCCTCTGTCTGCTGATTTGATGATAATGTGGTGATTGATTTTGAGAGTATGGATGGCGTTGCGCTGTGATCAGGTGATGTTTTGTGCTATTTTGTGGGTGCGGCTGATGAATCTGACATTTACACGATCCCTGACGGTTTGAGCATACATGTCAAACCCAGTGCATTGGCCCTCCAGAGGGGTCCAAATCGACTCCTCCTTTGGTTGCTCCACCACGAATCCTTCGGACGACTTTTCCGGTTTGTCAGTTGTCTCATTGGGTTCACTGCTGACATTTTGGATGAATTTGTCTGTGTCTGCCACAAGCCCAATTTCAGTGGTGGAGCAGAAATTGACCCCTCAGCTGAGAATTTTGATTTCATCCAGTTGAAGGGTGTGGTCCGATAAGTTGACGATTGATTTCCCAGTAGTGGTCCCATTTTCAATTGTGGTGCCAATGGAGACTCGGCTATTGCTGGTGGTGATGCCAAGTTTCTCCAGTTTCTTGTTCTTGGTGTGCATGTCCATGGTGTAGCTCTGTCGCCTTGTCTGCTTGGCGGTTTCTTGTGACTGTACTGCTGCAACTTGAATGCAAGCTGGGAGTATGGACTCTCTGGGGATTTCAAGGTTATGGTGCCTGCTCTCGAGTTGGTGTACGAGATGATTAGGAGTTTGCGAGAGGTGTGATGGCAAAGTCTCTCAGTGTAATCCGTGTTGTAGATCAATTTGATTGGGTTCGTGATCAATAGTCCTTTTGGGACCTTTCTTGCTTTCTTGCATTTCTGCACATAATCTGCAGGTAGTCAGTCAACATGACATTTTATAAATTCCTATTTTGGAAATAAAACCAGTCTGACTCCAGGCTGGGATGTAGATGGACTCTAAACTCACACCTTTTTTGCATTGTCTGAGCTGAGATGTCACCTTTTTTAATATACTGATAAAACCTTAAGTTATCTCAGGGCTATGACTCAAAAAAGATTCTGGATTCACATATTAATCAAACAAAACCTACATCTCCATTCTAAGTGATTAAAGACTTAACAGATTTGATTAGGTTTGTCTAATATGTCATATGATCCTGCCCCATTAGCTACCTGACAAAGGGGCAGCACTCTAAAAGCTTGTACTTCTAAATAAACTTTTTGGAATATAACCCTAGTGTCATGTTATTTTTAATTTTTCCACCCTAGTTCAAAACCGACACCTCCACATTATGGCTTTTAAATGTTGTAATTGTACCAGCCTTCACCACTTCCTCTGGCAGCTCATTTCATGCGCACACCACTCTCTTTGCAAAAAAACTACCCCTTAGGTCCTTTTTAAATCTTTCCCAATGTAAGCTGTGAGAAATCAACGATTTCAATTTCCAACTTCAATTTATACATACCCTTTGTTGCCTGAAGTCAACAATTAAGGCATTTCACTGTGATCAACAAAACCTGTCAACAAGTCACATCATGGAAGATGATGGAATAGTGGTATTATTGTTGGGACTGTTAATCCAGAGAGCCAGGTAATATTCTGGGACCTAGGTTCAAATCCTGCAATCAGCAACCAGTGGAATTTGAATTCAATACACAAGAATTTGGAATTAAGAGTCTAATGATGACCATGAATCAAATGTCAGAAAGACCGATCTGTTTCACTAATGCCCCTTAAAGAAGGAAACTGCCATCCTTACCTGCCTGGCCTACATATGTCTCCAGACCCATGCTAATGTGGTTAACTCTTAACTGCTAGATGGGCAATAAATGCTGGCCTAGCCAGTGATGCCCACTTCCCATGAATAGATTTTGAAATATCGCAGCAGAAAATCAAAAGCTTGGGTCAAAGAGATAAGCTTTATAGAGTAAGGAAGGATAGGAAAGTAGAGAGACAAATAGATTTAGTGGGAAAATTCCAGCACTTTGGGCCTTGGCTGTGAAAGATAGCATACAGCAAAGTCAGGGTGTATATGTGACCAGAATTGGGGTTTTATAGTCAAAAGGAGGTTACAGAAATTGGAATTCCAGATATACCAGAGTCATACAGACTTGAAACGTTAACTCTATTTCTCTCTCCACAGGTGCTGTCAGATCTGTTGAGTTTCTCCAGCATTCTCTTTGTTTTAGAATTCCTCTGCTGCTTTTTAAGTAACCCAATGGGATGTTTTACACTGACCCGAGAGAGTAACAAAATCTCTACTTAATGACTTATTAAAAGCATGGCACCTTGTATGTTCAAGTTCTGGATAGGAGCTATGATGAGAAGTGATCCACCTCTTTCTCATTCTAACATTGAATAGCTAAATATTTTTATTCATTCCTGGGCTTTGGACATCACTGGCTAGCCCAGCATTTATTGTCCATCCTTAATTGCCCAGAGAGCAGTTATGAGTCAACCACATTGCTGTGGTCTGGAGTTGCATATAGGTTGAATAAAGTAAGGATGGCAGTTTCCTTCCCTACAGGACATTAGTGAACCAGATGGGTTTTTTTTCCTGACTATCAACAGGGGATTCATGATCATCATTAGTCTTTTATTTTCAGAACTTTATTGAATTCAAATTCCACCATCTGCCATGGTGGGATTTAAACCCAGGTCCCCAGAACATTATCTGAGTCTCTGGATTAGCGTCTGGAGGCCATCGCCGCCCCCTAAGTGTCATGTGATATCCAAATTTTTGACACCAGTTGTTTAGTTCAAAGATCTTGTGGTTGACCTCTCACCAGATTATGTTTCCATGGAGTTGATATGCATGCTTATCTTGGGCCCAAGTGAAATCCAAACCTGATCAGTGAAATGGAATAAAGTAAAAAAATCAACACCACTAAAGAACTATTAATTATATAATAATCATTTATTTTCTAACATTCCAAACTCAATGTTGTCCTTACCACGAACCATTGGCATGTATCCGATGGATATGCCGGTTGATATTCAGGGCTGTGGAGGGGATGACACTGTTACACATCTCCTTCTGGAATGTGCCCCTGCAAAGGAAGTTTGGGAAAGATGCAGTGGTTTTTGTTGAGGTTCATCCTGAGCAGCTCTGTGACACAGCACTCTGTGCTCTACAGTCTCTTCCCCAGGACGCACATTGAGATAAACATCAAATGCACCATAGAGGACCATTGATGAAAGATGCTCTTTGGTCTGCCTGAAACTTGTTGGTCTTCCAGAACAAGAAGCTGATATCGACTGAGTGTTGCACACTGGCACATTCCAAGATCTAGGACTATGTGCTGATGGACACACTCAAGCTTGCGGAAGGTACCACCAAGGCGCAATGGGGAAAGTCTAAGGTCTTTCTGCTGAAGTTAAATGGGGGTACGTTCAGTTATCAGGCCACCCTGGTACCTCAATTATATGCAAACATAATCTTACATGAGTAAGAGATGCCTTTGGTTTATTTATTGGCCAGCAGCCAACTCCAGTGTCGGTTCTGTTTTCTTCATATGCTATGGTACAAAACCGAACTGCTTTAGTAACTATATATGTATTTTTTTAAATGAGAAAAGTATATTTTTGAAATAAAAAATATCTTGTTATAAACACACCTTCCTTGACCATCAAGACCTGGGATGGGATTCAACATGTAGCTTGTGAATCAGAAGCAGGGACGCTGCCAACTGAACCGTAAGACCTCTGACCTTATTTGTTCATTATTATTTATGCATTTAAATGCAAAGAAGGCAAACCATTAACATCCTCAGGGCGATATTTTCATTTTGAATGTTTTGTGCTTTAATTGCTGGAAATCTAGGGTAAATGTTAACTGGAGACAGATGAAAAATTACATCTTTTGGGCCAAACATCACGAGATTGACTTTAACACAACACAACAGCAATTTTTGCACACACAATGTCAACATTTACACACGTGAATGCAATAGTTCTGCTTATGTCAAATTGCCAATTAATACATTAAACCTCCAACTTCCTAAGTAGCAGAGGCCTCTTAATTATCATAGGCAACCATTTTGTTTACCTTTCTCAAGTCAATTAATATTCTATTTTTTGCAAATATCTCATTTATGTCTGTTGAGATGTAGGTCTTGAAATGCTATGTTATTTTCAGAAATCCTACCATGTTAAATAGTGACCAGCACATCTTGCTAACCTCACAGACAAAACACATGCATTTATATTCTGTCTTTCGTGAACGACAGATGTCATAAAGTATTTTTTTAAACCTAATGAAGAGTAGTAACTACTATAAATTAGAAATTCAGCTAGCAATTTATCCACAGCAGTTCCCATAAAGAACATGCGAACAGATATTATGTTTATACGTTATTGATTCTTGGACAATACTGGGGTTCAGATAAGTCCGTATTCTTCTTTAAAATAAAGTAACATAAGATTTGAACACACGGACAGTGCAAAGATCATGAAGCAATGATTCTTTATTTTACTGGTATCAGGTCATTTCAAACATGCAGGCAAAATTAAGGTTAAGTATGGAAGTTTCCACGTAGAATTAAGCTTGTTGTTTATACTTGGTTGATGAATTATTCTGTTTGTCTGTCTAATCCTTCTCCCCAACAGTCTTCCTTCCCCCAAAGTTACCCTTTCTTTCAGAGAGCATCTGCTTGGCTGCTCCCTGTGACCTCCCTCATCACTGCCACCTGCTGCTGGAGGTTCCATTATAAAAGGGCTATAGGATATTTTACAATTAGTGGACAGGGCACTCTGTTGAACATTCATTCAGAAGACAGCATTTCTGACAATGTGGCACTCTCTCCATACCATCCTGTAATGTTACCATCAGATTTTATGCTCAAATGCTGGAGTGGGATTGAACCACAGGTTTTGGACACAAAGGTGACAGCACTACATCCTGAACCACACCCCAATTGGAGCATAAGCAGTTTTTTTGTTGGCTTTGCAATGTCACTGTCATTGACTGAATAAGGACCTGCACCAACAGTAAATCTGTCCCCACTGCTCTTCTGTGGCTATGAAGGGAATGTACACATATAACCTTTATAGCACTGGGTCATTTCTATGTAATATCAACCAGAATGCATGTGGAACCTGTGTGCATCAATTGACAAACTTTTCAATATGTGAGGAGTTCAGCCACTTTCACATCATTAGCAAGACCTTAGCGAAATAAAGGCCATTTGGTTACAAGAGGTTTCTGCCTCTCCCAGCATCCAGGATGTAACAATTAGCATCCCTATTCCTTCGTGAGCTCCTACCACTAACCTCTTCAGCTTCCTTAATAGGTGGCAGGCAGCATGTAGAATGTATAGGACATTGATTCAGCACCGCAATACAAGGTTAGCTGAAAGCTATCAAATACTTTTACCTTTTGTCATGCAGGTTACAGAGGTTTCAGAAAAGGGAATAGTTGGTGTATTACTTACCTGACCCAATCAGATTATTGTACATTTTATAGCTATATTTTGCAGTTTTCTGGTGTTACGTATCAGACCAAACCTCCTTAAAATATTCAGAAGATAGTCTGGATCCTAGCTTTTTCTTATATTAAAGATAAATGTAAGGTGTTGCACTCCAGATGCAATTTAATAGGTCAAACAACTGGATTTTAAGCAAAACACACTTTATTAATTCACTATAGTTAAAATACAACAAAAGAAAGAAGACATTGGAATGACAACTCTGTTGGAAATGTAACAGAATAATTGATACGGTAACTATTACTAATTAGCTGCTCCAATATAGTAACATCCCCTAAAACATACTTGGCAAAAGGCAAATTCAGACACAGATTATCTCACATGTAACTCCCATAGAAGGCAGAAACCCCACCCCACCCCCACCCCCGTCCTCCCACCACCACTCCAGCTTATGGCTATAACCATGAGAGGGAAAAACTAGCTCCCAACTCTTCAAGATCCCAATAGCAACTGTTGAAAGCTAAACTAAAGATCCTGGTTTTGGGAGTTTGACCACACCCATTCAGGCTGCTTCTATTGTTCCAACTTTAAACAAATAACTCCAAGGCCTCACAAGCTGTTTACTCCAGTAGCTCTGGTAGACTGTTTATTACCTCTGCCTTAAAACCTCTCTTCAAAAGTAGTTAATAATGAGCAAATAGAGTCATTAAGATCAGCATCACAATGAGGTCCTTCAGTCCATCATATCTGCACCGGTAAAAACAACCATCATACAATCCAATTTTGTAACTAATTAAAACCTTTATAAAATTGAAAACCTAGTTACCTGTCAGCAAACTCAGAGAATCAAATCTCCGATTTACCTTCTACAACATAAAACATTACAGTGTAGTACAGGTCCTTTGGCCCTCTATGTTGTGCTGACCTGAATACCTTATCTAGCTGCTGCCGTTGTCAGCCAGACTTTGACTTGAGAAAGAGTGTTCTTACTTCCAAAGCCTCCCACATCTGTGTTACTCTTGTTTTATATTAATTGGCAATTCCAATGAAAACCAATGTGTTATTTAGCTGACTAGTCAGAAGTGCAATTGCAGACTCACTATGTAAAAATTCTGGGCTTTGGATTTTTCAAAGTTTGATTTAGTTGTTAACTCGAACTTTCATTGACTTGAGTAGATTTACTGCAAAAGCTCCACAGCAAGGTGGACCAAGTCGCTTGAAGCTATGTGAACCTACTCAAAAGACAGTATTAATTTAAACTTAGAATAACTGCTGCACAAAAGGGAGCCATTGCGAGGGAGGCAATGGCCTAGACATATTATCACTGGACTATTAATCCAGAGACCTAGGCAATGTTCTGGGGACCTGGGTTCAAATCCTACCATGGTAGAATTTGAATTCAAATAAACATCTGGAAATAATGATGACCACAAATCCATTGTTGGAAAAACCCATCAGGTTCCTTTTAGGAAAGGAAACTGCTGTCCTTACCTTTTAGCTTTCAACAGTTGCTATTAGGATCCGAAGTTACATTTTCCTTCTCATGGTTACAGCCATAAGCTGGGGAGTTTTCTGCCTCTGGGAGTTGCATGTGAGACAATCTGTCTCTGATTTTGCCTTTTGCTAAGGGTGTTTTTATAGGATGTTACTACATTGAAAGAGCTAATTAGTAATAGTTACTGTATCAATTATTCTGCTACGCTTTCCAACAGAGTTGTTATTCTAATGCCTTCTTTCTTTTGCCCATGTGTGACTCTTGACCCACAGCAATGTGGTTGACTCTTTCATGCCCTCTGGGCAATAAATGCTGGTCTAGCCTGTGACACCCTCACCCTGTGAATAAATAAACAAAACAAAGTCGGCCAACTGTGCTTCTCTCTTCAAGACTTTCTCTTCTTGAATGACTATCTACCCTTTTCCTGAGCCAGCATTTATTTCCCTTTCTTAGCCAATTCTCCTTTAAAATCAATGGCTGAATTGTCTTTCTACACATTTTCAGGCAGTACCATTCCAGATCTTGAGCATACGTTGGCATTCTACTGTCTCAGAAAACAAGGTATGGCACCATGTTTAACAAGCTATGTGTTAAACATTGCCTGGGGAAGTTCAGGAGCCCACTCTGATTTAGTAGTCTCTGCTGCATTTACTGTAGAGAAAGACAATGGTCTGAAAAGGTGCTTCAGATCTTAACCACTCATTCTTCATCATGCTGTTGCACCTTTTATAAATAACTCTAAATCAATGTTCTTGGGTTCTGCCAGTGGAAACAATTTTTTTTACCTACTCTGTCTAGATCCTTCATGATTTTGAAAATCTATATTGAAACTCCTCAAAGTTTTCTCTCAATTAAGAATATGTTTCTACAGTGCATGCATGTAAGTGAGCTCTCTCATTTATGGAGACATGCTTTTAAAGTTTCTATGTCTCAATCCTTGTCGTCCCTCCTAAAATGTCGTTGCTAGAACTGAACACTATATTCCTGTTGAGCCCAAACTAGTGTTCTCTAAATATTAATCGTAATTTGCTTGTTTTTGTACTCTGTGCCCATTTGCCTTTTTAACCACTTTCAAAACTGTCCTGCCACTTTCAACCAAATGTATGCATATAACCCTGGGTTCCCTGATCTTGCACTTATTTAGAAATGTTTTATTGCCTCACTTTATTCTTCCTATCAAAATGTATCACTGCACACTCTGCATCAGTGACATGAGTCTGGACTTTTAGTTAATTCTGCATAGAATTCCGTATGTTTATTAATTGGATTTAAACCTGTGACCTTGACTATTAGCCTGGGCCGAGAGTGTGGTGCTGGAAAAGCACAGTAGGTCTAGCAGCATTCGAGGAACAGGAGAATCAACATTTCGGGCAAGAGCCCTTCATCAGAAATTAGGCTTGTGAGCCAAGGAGGTAGGGAGATAAATGGGAGGGAGGTGGGGCTGGGCGCAAGGTAGCTGAGAGTGCGATAGGTAGACGTAGGTGAGGGCAATGGTGATAGGTCAGACTGGAGGGTGGAGCGGATAGGTGGGAAGGAAGATGGATAGGGGGACAGGTCATGTGGGCAGTGCCAAGTTGGAAGGGTGGAACTGCAATAAGGTGGGGGGAGGGGAAATGAGGAAACTGGTGAAGTCCACATTGATGGTCCAAAGTCAAATTACTAAAATTACCACTACATTCCCGTCTCCCCTGTCCTGCCAATGTCCTATTGAACTTTATTATTATCCTTCATTCAGTTTACAATGCAGCATTCCCAAACTTTAAAATTGTCTTGTCTACACACAGATGATGATCATTAGTATCAAGAAAAGAACTGGTCTTAGTCCAATTCCTAGAGAACTCTAATTCTCTTCCTGTCTGAAGAGCAGTCATTACCCAATCCTCTCTGTTCAGTCAACTTTCCTTCCATGTTGTCACTGTCCATTTTAATCTAAAGGCTTCAGCTTTGTGTCAAGCCTATTATGAGGCACTTTATCAAATGAATACCTTCTGGTAGTTCATGAACACCTCATGAACCACATTTCCCTCACCAACCCTTTTGATTAGATTAGATTAGATTTATTATTGTCACATGTACCTAAGTACAGTGAAAAGTTTTGTTTTGCAAGCAGTACAAGGATCATAACATACGAACATCATAGGGTGTTTGAACAGAGTGAGGAATACAAAGCTACAGAAATGATTGTAAGAAATGTGAGAATATAATCCGTAGTAGAGAGCTCACAGAGTCACCCTGTGTCGACACCATTTTGGTTATTTCTGATTCCAAATCGAAACAGTCTTATAAGTTTTATTTCTGGTCATTATGTCATGGAATGGGTTAAAAGTGTTAAGTTATGAGTCTATTATTCACTTGAATGCTGTAGATAATGTGGAGATATAACTGAAGGGTTTAAGATGGCTAACGACATTAAAGACTAAATAGAGAAGCACTGTATTTTCTGGTGACAGAATCCAAAATAAAAGCACATAATCTTAAAATTGGTATTTGACAATCCAGGAATTATGTCAGGAAAGTCACTTCTTCTCACAAATAAACACTCAAAAAAAAAGTTTTGTTTAGGTTAATTGAAAGTTTCCGATCCATGATCAACAGATGTTTGTCGGACAAGGCTAATGTAATGAAGGTGAAGAGATGGAGCTAAGTAGAACTGGGTTCAGTAAAATAGAAAATTTTGCTAAATGTGCTGCTGGTTTATTTTGACTGAGTTGCTGAATGAATGGCTCTATGGTTGTCAAACTAAATGGTGGGTCAGGCTCAGATATGGCACTGGACTTCGCCTGTCCCAATGGGAGATCAAACAGGTTTGAGAGAATCAATGAAAGCTCCAAGCAAAGGTGCTGCTAAATGGTCAACTAGAATTCGAGTCATAGAGATGTACAACATGGAAACAGACCCTTCGGTCCAACTCGTCCATGCTGACCAGATATCCCAACCCAACCTAGTCCCACCTGCAGCACCCAGTCCATATCCCTCCAAACCCTTTCTATTCATGTACCCACCCAGATGCCTTTTAAATGTTGCAATTGTACTAGCCTCCACCACTTCATTCCAAAATGCAGCACCTCACATTTATCTAAATTAAACTCCATCTGCCACTCCTCAGTCCATTGGCACATCTGTCTCATTCCAAACTTTCCAAAAGCTTCACTTCAAGTATTTTTCAATGGTTATGAAGCCACAGAAATATCATCCCATTAAATGATGGTTTGTATTCAATGTTCTATGCTGTACTACCAAATGTTTCCATGATCTGATTGAATTAAAGTTCCTCCTCTATTCTGCTTGGTTTATAGTGGGCAACGTGCTTTAAAACTAAATTACCAAGTATAAAGGCAAACAGACAGTATCCTGCCTCAAGGCAGAGAATCTCATTCAAGGCTCAATCTGACCTGATTTTCTTCTTTTTGAAACAAGCCCCATTTCTTCAATTATAAACACCACTTGTTTGCTAAAGAATGTTTATCTTCAGTTAAAAATACCTCAGCTAAAAAAAAGTTAGTAAACAGTTTTTCGATGGCCATTGAGACATTCATTCAGCAACTCAGTCAAAACAAGTTGGGAGCATATTTAACAAAAACATCTATTTTTCACAACCCACTTCAGCTGTAAAATGTACTATTGCCTCAAGGCTATTTCCGCAGTCTTTGTTCAAAGATGGTCTGTGCATTTTAAAATGTGAATAGGAAGGATATTATCAAACTAGAGAAGGTTCAGAAGAGATTTACAGGATGTTGCCGAGTATGAAGGGCTTGAGTTATAAAGAAAGGCTGGATAATCTGGGACTATTTACAGCAGATGCTGGAATCTTACTGAAAACAATAAATGCTGGAGATCCCGTGGGTCAGACAGCATCCATGGAGAGAGAGCAAGCTAATGTTTCGAGTTTAGATGATTCTTCATCAGAGCTCTAATGAAGAGTCATCTAGACCTGAAATGTTAGCTTGCTCTCCCTGGATAGGCTGTGACATTTTTCAGGGTGAAAGTGAGCACTGCAGATGCTGGAGATCAGAGTCAAGATTAGAGTGGTGCTGGAAAAGCACAGCAGGTCAGGCAGCATTCAAGGAGCAGGAAAATTGACATTTCGGGCAAAAGCCCTTCATCAGGAATGGCTTTTTTCACTGGAGCGTAGGAGGTTGAGAGGTTCATAAAATCATGAGGAGTATAGTGTTAATGATTGGTGTTTTTTCCCTAGGATGGTGAATTTCAGGACTAGGGGGTGTATTTTTAATAAAAACCAAAAGAACTAAGGATATTGTAAATCAGAAACAAAATCAGACGTTAATGGAAATGATCAGCAGGTCTGGTAGCATCTGTGAAGAGCTAACACTTTGGGTCCAGTGACCCTTCCTCAAAACTGATGGCAGCTGGAAAAGGTGGAGTGCAGAGGATGGGAGGAACAAGATAAGGAGTAAGCGATAGGCAGGGATAGAGAACAAAGAGAATGAAGAACAGTTGGACAGGCAAAGGAATGTATAACCATCTGGCTAGTAGAGTGAATATCTGTTAATGGGAACTGTTAGTGGATAATAACAGTTAAAAATCATACAACACCAGGTTACAGTCCAACAGGTTTATTTGGAAGTACAAGCTTTCGGAGCACCGCTCCTTCGTCAGGTAACTAATGGGTCTTGGGCATAATTTATAGCAAAAGATCAAAGTGTCATGTAACTGACGTGATTTATTGAACAAACTGTTCAATCTGTTACTATAAATTCTGTACCCCTGCCCCACTAGCTACCTGACGAAGTAGCAGCATCCCAAACGCTGGTACTTCCAAATAAATCTGTTGGACTATAACCTGGTGTTGTGTGATTTTTAGTTTTGTTCACTCCAGTCCAACACCGGCACCTCCAAATCATGGATAATAATAGTGTGCAAAGTTAAAAATCACACAACACCAGGTTATAGTCCAACAGGGTTAATTGGAAGCACACTAGCTATCGGAGCGCCGCTCCCTCACCAGGTGATTGTGGAGGACACAATTGTAAGGCGCAGAATTTATAGCAAAAATTTACAATGTGATGTAACTGAAATTATACATTGAAAAATAACTTGATTGTCTGTTGAGTCTTTCATCTGTTCGAATACCATGATAGTTTCGGCAGACTATGTGATAACAAGGCCTGGTGTGTGGGGTTCACTCTAATTTCTCTTCACAGATGCTGCTACGTCTGCTGAGCTTTTCCAGCAACTTCCGTTTTTGTTTGTGGCATATTTTAAAGATGAGAGGAGAGAGATTTAAAAAAGACATGAAGGGCAAATGTTTTACATAAAGGGTGGTTCACATGTGGAGTGAACTTCCTGAGGAACTGCTGAATGCGGGCACAGTTACAATGTTTAAAAGACACTTGAATAAATACATGAATAGGAAAGGTTTGAGGGGATTTGGGCCAGGAGCAGACAATGGTGATTAGTTTAGTTTGGGATTATGTTTGGCATGAACTGGCTGGACCTAAGAGTCTGTTTCCATGCTGTATGACTCAACGTCACATAAATGGAGCTGTTTAATAACCTTCAGCTTATAGATTCGATCCTTTGTCAGCGTTTTGATTTTTTTCTATACATACTGTGTCAAATTCTAACAAACATATTTTAAAAAACTGCTTCCTAAGTGATGGTACACTCATTGCTCTCACACACCTCCAAGTACCAGTAAGGATATGTTTTGGGTTGGGAACATGTTCTCAAAGTACATTGCAGTGCAATGGAAAATAAATCCTATAAGGAGGAGATAAATGGGAACACATTTTAACATAGAAAACAGGAGCAGGAAAGCATTCGGCCTGTTAAGCTCTCCCTATCATTCAACATGAGCATTGCTCATCATCCTACTCAGTCCCCTGTTCCCACTTTCTCCCCATACCCTTTGATCCCTTTAGCCCTAAGAACTGTATTTCAGTGCTTCTTGAAAATATTCAGTGCTTTTTGCCTCAACTGTTTTCTGTGGCAGAAACTTCCAATGGTTCACTATTCTCTGTGTGAGGAAATTTCTTCTCTTCTCAGTCTGAAATATCCTACCCACATCCTTCAACTATTATTCATTCATTTAACTTCTAGGAGATGGGATAAGATTGAAGGAATGAGTTCCAGTGGAATTTTAAATAGGTAAAAAGGAGTGCAGATGTTCAAAAAAGGAACAGTTTTGTTCACTGGACAGCTACTCAATGGGGATTAAAAAGGTTGATTCACTGAAAACAGGATTGACTCAGAGATGAAATGAATGTGATGAAAGTGGAGGGAAGAGATTGCATTTCTTCAGAGCGACAGTACGAGCTATGTTTCTAACCGTTCAACTTGGCCTGATCAAATAGTTCCTGTGCCCTTTGTACGTGTGTGCCATCTTGTGGTCAATATTTGGCAGCTTCACTAACATCTGTCCATCAGTCTCAAAGACCAGGTATATAGGATGGAACTGCAAATGGACGCTATCCTTTCAGAAGAGTCACTCAGATGTGTTTCCATGTGAAAGAAATAATGTTATGTTACCACAATCAATTTTCTACGCCCTCGAGTGATGTGGGCAAGTTTGGGAAAAATACGACAAACAGGGTTTAAACCATGGGTTTTGAATCTCGCTAATGAGCAGTATCTGCCCTTTTCCCATGCCTCATCATCTCATTATTAACTCATCGCATTTATTCCTACGCGGCTCCCGATTCTCCTCTCCTGTCCCTGAGAAACTAGTCAACGCCAAATCCCGACGTGAAGGTCGGAACAAATACCTGGTCACAGCGGCTTGCTGCTTGATTCTTGGGGCCTTCAGACAACGTCACCATCACTGCAATACCCCGAATGCTCCCTGGACACTGTGCTTTTCCATCTTTCATCCAAACGACTGGGCCTAACCACAACATTCAGGCCTGTTTTCAGACCAACTCACACATCCGTTCAACCGTTCAGGACTTTGTGTTGGAGCTCAGGCATTGACTCAAATGTTTCTGCAAAGTCACACACACAGGCATACATGCATCTCGTGCGTCTAAGGAGAGTACACCTCATTGGCTGTTGGTTTGCCTTCTCAGCACTGAAGTAAACTCATAAATGAGTGTTTCTCTTGTGCAATTAACAACTCTCCCATCATCATTTCCTATTACTTGTGTATGGTGTTATGCCTGTGGTTTTACCTGAGGTAGAGACAGACTGCTCCATCATCTGCTCTCAATGAGCAAGATTCCAAGGCTGACATCCTCTGAATTTTGGAGACCATGAGAGGCCTTTGCTATTGGGATAGGGTGCAACATGTGTGACTCTGACTGAGGGGCAGGGCAAGGAATGAGACGTATGCACTTTGTGGAATGTCCAAACTTCCCTATCCCATCTCGCTCTTCCTTCTGATATTTCACCTGCAATGTAATCTGAGCCAACATATGTTTGATTATCTGCCAGTCCCAAAGTTCCCTCAGAGAGTCACTAAATTCTACAGGCACCAGTGCAAAGACCGTAGACATCATGACATTCATTCTAGTAATTTGTCCTATATTGCCTGGAGTTTTGAAGAATGAAAAGTTATCTACAGAGGAAACTCGATTATCCGGTATTCAGTTATCCGAATATTGGATTATCCGGCAAGATCACAATGTCCTGATCCTCGGCTAAACTATGTTATCCGGCATTCAATTAACCGAAAGAAATACTCCCCACCCGTGCCCTTTGGATAATCGAGGTTCCTCTGTAATTGAAACACAAAATTCTTGAGGGTAACTCGAGAAGATGTACCCCTCTCACTATAATCCCTTCTGTTTTCAGTAGCCCCCATCTTTTTATTCCTAATGTGAGGATGTTGTCACTAGAAAGGTTATATTGTCCTTGGTTTTTCGGAAGAGAGGGCGTAAAGGCACAGGTGCTAAAGTGTCGATTTTAACTTTAACAATGGAAGGGCAGTGGCCAATTCTACCTGTTCAGGGTTCTTCTAGTTTGTTTTAGCTGTGGCAGTTTACCAGTTGTGTGAGTCCAGGGGAGTCGCAAACTTCAGTAAAGAACTCCTCTGACATTTTTCAGAGATTTCTCTCTGGATGTTGCTCCCTCCTACCTGAAAGAATTTGTGTTTGAATTTATCTTTTTGCCAAGGGGTGTTTTTTTTATGGGATGTTACTGCATTGGAACAGTTAATTAGTAATAGTTACTGTATCAGATCGGTTAAGTTTTCAAATGGTTGTTATTCTAAATTCCACTTTGTTTTGTTTGTGTTTCAACTGTAGTATTTAAATATATTGTTTTGCTTAAAGCCAAGTGGTTTGACCACTTGCATCACACCTGGAACACCTATTTCACATCTGCCTTAAAATAAGAAAACGTTACAGTCTAGGCTACCTTCTTGAATTATTTTGAGGGGATCTGGCCTGGTCCATAACATTTATGTGCTAGCGTAGCCTTCAGCCATCTGAGGAAAAGGGTGTTCGATGATAACAACATTAGCTCCAACACCAATATCATTGTTTACAGAGCTTGGTTGGTTCCCGCCCTCCAATATGGATCAGAGATGTGGACTATCTACAGCAGACACCTCAAAATGCTGGAGCAGTACCACCAACGCTATCTGTGCAAGATCCTGCGAATCCGCTGGGAAGAAAGATGCATCAATACCAGCGTCCTCGACCAGGCCAACATTCCAGGCATCAAAGCACTGATCTACCTTAATCATATACGATGGGCTGGGTACATCATCCACATGACTGACACGAGACTCCCCGAGCAGATGCTGTACTCCCAGCTCTGGAACAGCCGGCAAGCCCCAGGTGGACAGAGGAAACACTTCAGACATCTCCTCAAGGCTAGACTGGTGAAGTGTGGTATTCCCACCGACGCCTGGGAATCACTAGCCCAAGACCATCTAAAGTGGAGGACGAGTTACCAGGAAAGAATTCAGCACCTCCAAACTTGCTGTCGGGAAAAAACAGAAGCCAGGTGAGAACAGCCAAAGACAGCACTGCTACACCAAACCCCACTCACTCCTCCCCATAACCACCTTCTGCCCCAAGTATAGCAGAGCCTGCAGTAGCTGTACTGGTCTGTGCAGCCACCTACGGACTCACCCAGAGAGTGGAAGAGAGTCATCCTCATCTGCGAGGGATTGCCAATGATGAGAATGATCACTCCTATACATCTTCTCTCCTGCTTCTCTCAAACAGCTTCCTCTCTCCTATCTGCCTCTCTTTCCGGTCTGTTCCGCCCTGTAGCCTCCTCTCTCCAATACTCCACTTTCTCTAGTACCTCCTAATTCCAGTCCTTCCTCTCAATAATGCATCCCATCTTTCCATTCTCCCCACCCACCAATTCACTATTCCCTCCTTTCTAAGCCCTACCACCCCTGCTCTCCAGTTGCCTCCCTATCTCCAGCTAGGTTGGGCACGTGCAGCAAATCTGAAATGGAAACATTGGACATTGAAGAACAGAACTTTGGGAGGGGGTTCTACTTGTGAAGAGCTAATGTTTGGTGTTAAGAATGCTTCTGTAGAGAAATTTTAAACAGTGAGAGGATCTGGTGGCTGAAAGGTTTTATACCAGAAAATAAAAATTATTTCTGCCCGACAATGAAACTGACAAGAAACATTGTTAAACTCTATTCTTGGAGCAGAAAGTGACGCTCAACTTCATTCGTCCCCAATAACAGAGGTTGGAGGCACTGTACACTGCAAAAGCTGTGGGCCTTAACAACATTCCAGCAATAAAACTGAAGATTTGTGCTCCAAAACTTGCCAGTCCCCTAGCCTAGTTCTTTCATTACAGTCGAACAATATGGAAAATTGCCTGTCCTTTACACAAAAAGTAGGACAAATCCAACCTAGCCAATTATCCCACCCCAATAGTCTACTCTCGGCCTTCAGCAAATTATGGAAGGTATCATTAATAGTGCAATCAAGCAGTACCTGCCCAGCGATACCCAGTTCAGGTTCCACCAGAGCCATTCAGCTCCTGACCACATTACAGCCTTGGTTCAAACATGGACAAAGGTGCTGAATTGCAGATGTGAGGTGAGAATGACAGCCCTTGATATCAAGACCGCATTAAACTGATGTGGCATCAAGGAGCCCTAGCAAAATTGGAATCAATCGGTATCAGGGAGAAAATTCTCCGCTCATTGGAGTCAGTCTTGACACATTGGAAGATGGTTGTGGTTGTTGGAGGTCAGTCACCTCAGCTCCAGGACTTCTCAAGAAAGGCCCAACCATCTTCAGCTGCTTCACCAATGACCTTCCCTCCATTATTAGGTCAGAAACAGGGATATTTGCTGATGACTGTACCACATTCAGCACCATTTGTGACTCCTCAGATACTGAAGCTGTCTATATTTAAATACATCAAGATTTGGACAATATCCAGGCTTGAGCTGAAAAGTGGCAAGTAACATTCATGCCACACAGTGCCAACAATGACCTCCAAAAAGACACGATCTGACCACTGTCACTTGACATTCAATGGGGTTACCATCACTGAATTCCTCACTATCAACATCCTGGGAGTTACTATTAACCAGAAACTCAATTGTTCACCATTTAAATACGGTGGTTACAAGAGCAGGGCAGAGGTTGGGCCTCTTGCAGTGAGTAACTCACCCCCTCACCATACAAGCCCACCTTAAAAGGCACAAGTCAGGAGTGTGATGGAATACTCCCAAATGCCTGGATGGGTGCATCTCCAAAAACACAAGAAGCTTGACACTATCCAGGACAGAGCAGTCACATGACTGGCACCACATCCACAAGCATCCAATCCCTCCATCACGGACTCTGATTAGCAGCAGTGTGTAATATGTACAAGATGCACTGCAGAAATTCAAAATCCTTGGACAACACCTTCCAAACCCCAGCCACTTCCATCTAAAATCACAAGGGCAGCAAGTACATGGAAATAACTATTTGAAAGTTCCCCTCCGAGGCACTCAACATCCTAACTTGGAAATATATTGACTCTCCTTTACTGTCATCTGGTCAAAATCCTGGAATTCCCTCCCTAAGGGCATTGTGGCTATTAGCACATGGACTGCAGCAGTTCAAGACGGCAATTCATCACCATTTTCTGAAAGGCAACTAGAGATGGGCAATAAATGCTGGCTAAATGGTAAAAACAAGGACTGCAGATGCTGGAAACCAGAGTCTAGATTAGAGTGGTGCTGGAAAAGCACAGCAGGTCAGGCAGCATCTGAGGAGCAGGAAAATCGATGTTTCGGGAAAAAGCCCTTCATCCGGAATAGACCAGCCAGCGATGCCCATGCCCCATGAATGAATAAATTGCTGCAAAAACTCAGCAGGTCTGACAGCATCTGTGGAGAGAAAACAGAGTTTACCAATTCGGTTCCAGCGACTCTTCTTCAGAACATTGCTCTCCAGTAATTTCTGTTTTGTTTCAGATTTCCAGTGTCCACAGTTGGTTTGGTTCATTCATTCATCCCCATGTGCCACCACTCGCAGGAGGCTGAGTGACGTCACGGTCCCCGCTGGAAGTTGTAGTTCCACCTCCAAAACGGGTGAGGACGCTGTCGGCGCGGGGTGTTTCGGGAGTTGTAGTCTTTGTCCGTGACCTCTTCCCATTGTTTCACGGGGTCGGCGTCACTGGGGAACCTCATCTCCCGGCGTGCGCCGCGGTCGAAGGCCCAGGCCGGGACGGTTGGATTTCGGCTTTCAGCCCTGATGTCTTTTTGAGGCGGGGTGGCTGCATCGGAAGTGGCGGCGTCCAAGCTGGATGCTGTTTTCTTCTGGGGCCATGGAAGGGAAGTCGAAAGTGGCCCCGAGCGTGGATTTCGACCACAGTTGCTCGGACAGTGTCGAGTATTTGACGCTGAATTTCGGACCTTTCGAGACGGTGCACCGCTGGAGGAGGCTGCCGCCCTGCGATGAGTTTGTTGGGGCCAGGTAAACAAAACCTCTGCGGCGGGGGGAAGGGGGCTACGATCGGCTTCGACCCACTCAATCACTAATTCTTCCACTTATCCATCCCCTTCGTATACCGCACCCTCTCACCTTAAACTCTTCTGGTCCCTCACAAACAATGAATAATTCCCTCCTCTCTCCCATAAGCACCTTCAAATCATTCATCTCATTTAAAGACCTTCCTGCTCAAGCGATTTATCAATAACCTCAGAGAAACCCCCTATTTTTTGCTCACATGAGACTTGTTTGTCATTATCTGAGCCAAACACTTATTGCCCACCTCTAATTCCCCTGGCGAAGGTGGTGGTGAGCTGCTTTCTTTCACCACTGCAGTAACTGGCACCTACCCATTATTATGGAAAATTGCCCAACTATGCAAAAAGCATGACAACTCAAACCACAGTAATTACAGTCTGACCAGTATACTCTCCATCAGTAAAAGTGATGGAAGGGAGTTGCAACAACTTGCTCATTGACACTCAGTTTGGGTTCTGCCAGAGCTGTTCAACTCCCAATCTCATTATAGACAAAAGAGCTGGACTACAGAGAAGAGATTTGGAGATGCTCGTGTTGGACTGGGGTGTACAAAGTTAAAAATCACACAACAACAGGTTATAGTCCAACAGGTTTAATTGGAAGCACTAGCTTTCAGAACGCTGTCCCTCATCAGGTGATTGTGGAGTACACGGTTGTTAAGACACACAATCGTGTACTCCACAACCACCTGATGAAGGAGCAGCGTTTCGAAAGCTAGTGCTTCCAATTAAACCTATTAGACTATAACCTGGTGTTGTGTGATTTTTAACTTTGTACAGAGAAGAGGTGAGAGTGACTGCCATAGATATCAAGGCCTTGTTTGATTGTGGCAGCAAGGAATGATGGCAAAACTAGAGTTGAAAGGAATTAGGGGAAAGCTGGCCACTGGTTGGACTCATACTTGGTGCAAAGTAAGATGGTTGGAGGCCAGTAATCTCAGCTCCAGGAAATCAGTGCAGGAATTCCATAGGATTGCTTCCTTGGTCAGATTGTTTCATCGATGACCAACCCTCCATCATAAGGTGAAGTGGGGATGTGCAGTCATCAGCGAGCAACGTTCAGCGCCATTCACGACTTCTCAGATATTTTCATTGAATTCAAATTTCACCATCTGCCGTGAGATTCAAACTGTCATGTCCCAGAGATTGGGATTCTAGACTGCCAGTCAAATGACATTATCACTATGCTACTACTGAACCTGTCCATGTTCAAGTGCAACAAGACCTGGGCAATATCCAAATTTGAGTTGACAACTGGCAAAAGCATTCATACTATGTAAATGCCAGGCATTGAGCATCTCCAACAAGAGAGAGTCTAACCATTGCCCCTTTAGTGACATTACTATCAATGTCCTGGGAATTACCATTGACCAGAAACTGAATTGGAGTAACCATTTAAGTACTGTGGCTAAAAGAGCAGGTCAGAGCTAGGAATCTTGCAGTGAGTAACTTACCTTCTGACTCCTCCCCAAAGCACATGTCTGGAATGTGATGGAATACGCCGTGCTTGTCTGCATGAGTACTGTTCCATCAACGCTCAAGAAACTTGACACCATCCAGGATAAAGCAGCTCACTTGATTGGCACCACATACACAATATTCATTCCTTATACTGCCTAAGCTCAGTGTGCCAACCATATGATGCAAAAATCCGCCAAGACTGCTTGGTTGGCACCTTACAACCTCACAATCACTACCATCTCGAAGGACAGGGCAGCAGATACATGGGAATACCATCACCTGCAAGTTCCCTTCCCTTCCCTTCCCTTCCCTTCCCATCCCTTCCCTTCCCTTCCCATCCCTTCCCTTCCCATCCCTTCCCTTCTGACTTGGAAATATATCAGAGGAGAAAGTGAGGGCTGCAGATGCTGGAGATCAGA